>NC_143129.1:135273837-135588004 GCF_059928025.1 Delphinapterus leucas
TCTCAACCACTGTGCCACCAGGGAAGCCTTGCCTTGCTTTTGATATATTAACTGAGCCTTGCAGATTTATCAAATTCTACCTTGTATCACCTCCTTCTATACAATGGCTCAGAAGCAGGGACAGTAACTTACACATGGTTATTGTAAGTCCCTTTTCTCCATAGCACCTAGCACAGTGCTTTACCTTGAGTAGGTATTTAACAAAATGTCTAGTAGTTATCTCACAGCTCTTCAGCTTGCAACAGGCTCTTACATATAGCATTCTACCTTAGAACAGTGTTTCTTAACTAGGGGTCAATTTTGCCCCCTCCCAGGGAATATTTGACATTTTTGGTTATCAAAATGGGATGGGGGGTGGAGGAGAGGGGGAGCTGCTGACATCTAGTGGGTAGAGGCCAGAGATGTTAAATATCTTAAAATGCACAGAGCAGCCTTTTCCACCACTACACGTAATGTCATTAGCGTCAAGGTTGAGAAAACCTGCCTTAGAAGAACCCTGGTACGGCCTATTACAAATTTGCACACATAGTCTCAAGTGGCTTACTCAAAGTAAACCAGCTTGCAGTAGAATCAAGGTTTGAACTCTGGAGACGGGCTCTCAGAATCTGGTAACAGCAACAGATAATAGAAAAACAGAACACAGTAAGGATGGAAATTTGTGCCTCTTTGGCATGAACTTGTGTAAGAACGTTCACAGGCCAGAGATTAACATTTAGCTAACAAAGTGCATCTGATCTTTTGTAAAATATATAGTGTGGCCTGATTATGATACAGTCTGGGAGATACTTGGTAGAAAATAAAACTCAACTGTATCTCATGTCAAGTTCACCACATACATATACTGAAAAACAAAGTTCTACTCCCACAAAGAGACTATCATTGCTATTCAAAACAAATATAAGAAGTGACACCTAATACATGTGCTGATGAATGGAGAATGCAAACGACTGAAATAACAGTTTCGAAAGAAAATTCCTCTTTAGGAGAAAAAAAGAGGAAGGTGTAGCAATTTGAGGTGTAGAAGTGTTGAATTTAGCCCAAGACTGTCACATCTGCTTGGTGTATTTTTTTTTTTCTTTTTCCTGTTATTCCAGTTGGCCTGTGGTTCCCTCTCTCTGTTCAGAGTCGGGGAGTGGTAGGAAGTGTTAAGAAGAAAAGAGCAAAAGTTGAATCATTTGCCCTTGAACCTCAGGGCACTTGCTTTTCCACTTGCTTTTTCTGTGACTCTCAGGAAGTTCCATCAGTTTCCGAGATCTGAGAAATGGGAATAATAATTTCTACCTCAGAGGGTTACGGAAAGTAATAACAATCAGTACCTTATAAACCCTTACGAAAAGCCTCACTATGTGCCAGATGCTTTATCTCATTTGATCCTCACAACAGGATGAGGTGGCCCCCATGTATGGATGAGGGCTTAGAGAGAGTATGTGACTTTTCCAGGGCCTCAGTTAGTAAGCAGAGGAGCTGGGATTCAAACCAAAGCAATTTAATTCTAGACATCTGGTTCATAACCACATTGCTGCATAGCTTTACCAATTCAAAGTGCTTATTACTGTTTGAAATTGCTAAGAGGTTACTGGTAGACAGGTAAACTTGGAGCCAAAAGAAGTCCTGGGATTCAGTAAGATGTTCCCCACCACTATCACAGGAAGGGGCTGGGTGACCACTTCAATGCAGGAGTTATCAGCTAGAGAGGGCGATGAGCTTTATTCCTTTACATAAAGAGGCCATTCCATTCTCACAATTTTATAATTCCCTTATCCCTTTTTATTTCTCAATAATCTATGTCTGGAACCTAACGGTTGTTTATTTTCCTAGGTAACCTCTATTCTCTTCTCAAGTCTTTCTTTATTCCACTTCCTTCTTTAATTTTCCATTTATCCTAGCCTGAAGGGCATGGAAAAAGCCTGGACTCTGAAATACAAAAGCCCTGAAAAATGCTCAATCTCCCCCCAAATCGCTAATTGATACTGGGCAAGTTACTAAGACTTTCTCTCAGTGAGGATTTCCTCATCTATAAAATAAAGTAACATCAAATGAGAAAAAAAAAAAACAAAACAGATTAACATATAGTGCCTGATCTATAGGAGCTCAGTAAACATTCACCTTGTTCATTTGCAATGTTCTCTCAACTCTCCCTACCGCAGTATCACACCGTCACCATCTGCTCTAGGGTCCTGCAGTGCCTGCAGAGATCTCAGGTACACTAAAAATAAGAACAGTGCACAATATCTGTGCATGTCACCTACCACATAGTCATAAGCAGAAGCAAAATGTCCTGCATTCTCTGGCTCAACATGGACTCCCAATGCAAGGACCAGAACCATTTCCAAATCCTGTATCCGTTCTTTGACATTCTAAATCCCAAATAATACCCACAGCCATATTCATCCCACAGATTTCCCCCTCATCAGAACCTCCAGGAATAACAAGTTACAAATGTGAACTTCCAGGGTCCCACGGCACTCCAATATGCAATCTCTCATTTAAATGATACAACAGTCTTGCAGAGAGACTTACAAGGGCACTTGACATTATCTGAATTTATCTGAATCTTAAACCCAGTGGGCCAACCTCTCTGCCTATTTCTGGTTTTTATAGTTTGAAAACTGTACAATGCTGGATGATGACCACCACCAGGAGAAAAAAAAAAAAAATCAAGACAGAAATTACCTTAACTGGGGAAAAACAATATGTCAGAAAGACATTAGAAGCAAAACAAGAGGCAGGAACTCAGCACGGTTAGATAGTTGAGAACATCCCCAAGGAGATCAAATCACTAAAACACCTTCCCTAGAAGGCCACCATGAACACCTGGCTGTCCTGTCCCTGGAATCTCTTCTCCATCATCTTAAAACATTAACTGTCTGATCACCCTAGCCGTTTATGGAGCAGGGAGAAAGAAGGAGCATCTGTCCATCCTCAAAAACGGTGTCTAAGATGCAGGGTAGCCAAAACAGCAACAAATGTTCAAAGATTCACTGAATCTTCATCACAACCCCATGGGAGAGATTCTACTATACCTCCCCATTCCTTTTTAGATAAGAGAAGGTATTGACCTGCTCAAGTTCAAGCAGCTGGTCAAGTGCCAGCATGAGAATCCATCCAAGGCTCCTGGTTCTTGACTCCCAGTAAAAATTTGTTTAAAAAACACCTTTAACAAGCACCCTAACTTGTCCTAAATATAGGGGTTTTTTTAAAATGAATGTTCTAATCCCTCTTCACTATTCTGTCATAAACGTGACTTTGTATGTGTATGTAGAGCATGTATGATCCGGACTGTCAGTTTTTCAGCAACCTTTTAAAACAATTGTATTTTTCTGAAGCCTATCATCCCTTCGTAATCATCAAGTCAAACATCTTGACAGTAGTTGTGCAACACAAAATACATCCAAGAGTCTTTGTTTGAGAATCTTTGTCTCTACTATGTCTGTATCTTTCCTAGTACTAATTAAACTGAGAAAGGATGCAAATGTCACTAATATTGAAATGGATTTATATATTAGATTTTTCAAAAAAGATGTTTTCACAAAATCTACCTGATAGATTTATCTTCACATTTACATATAATATTGTATTGTTTTTCTTCTATCCTCGGAGATTTAACAAAACTTCACTACTTTAAAAAGCACACTATGGCTAATTTCATGGTCAAAGAAAAATAAAGCCTTATAAAATAACTGAATAACTTCAGTGTTTTACCCTAAGACCCTTTTCCTTCCTACCCATTTTTTTAAGCCAAGAAAGATAAATGAACTAAAGCTATTCGTCTTCAGTTGATTCAAACCTACCTTTTTAATAGTAAGTGGCTGATGCCAAAGAAAGGATTAAAAAGGGTATTCTTTCAACAATTCCTTATTACAGCCTGGGATTTGCTTTGCAATTAGTCTCTCCTGGACAGAGCTGAGGCCTCGTGAACTTGTTATTACCCAGTCTGAAGAGCTCTAAAAAATGAAAACTCCACACTTGCAACAAGGGGCGGGTACCACAAGCATGAAAGGCCCCACAATGGAGGAAGGTATAAGGCCTTTGCTAATGACAGTTCAAAGAGGTGATGAGCCCCAGCCCTCAGGAATAAAAGCAGAAAGCATTTTCCATCCACACACATAAGTTAGGAATGAGGTAACAGAGAAAGAGAGCATGAACTTCATTAAATTTTGAGTCCTGTAAAAGTCTCAGGGTAGTCTTTCTGTGATGCTCTATTGCTTTCTCTCTTATAATTAGCAATAAAAGCCTTAAAAGGAAAAAGAAAAAGAAAAGATCTTTTCCCTTTGTTCTTGTCTTCTGGGCAGCAAAGATGGGAGACACAGCAGCCAATCATGGAGGGAGAAGAACCTTAAGAGGGGAGATGGCGGGAGACACCAAAGGAAAGGCTGGGAGCTTAGTGCCTTTTTCGAGGATAAAAAGAAGAACCACGGAGGTAACTAATCCAGGTTGGAGAAGTTTGTCTTGGGCTTCAGAGGTTTTTGTTTGTTTTTAAGTCTGGTGGAGGTAAATCAGTGTTAGACCTGGGAGTGTCAGGTCAGACACTGAGTATGATTCTCCCTGTGAGTCACACCTCTGTCTTACCTAGCCCACTATTTGATCAGTGAGAGAAGCAACAATGGTGAAGTTGGTAGGAACATAGCTAAGTGAGAGAGTAGCAAACATTTAATGCCAGTCCCGGAAACACGTTCTCTAGAAAAGTCCCAGCGCGAGTATGTTCTTTGCCTGTCAGGTCGGCATTATCCTCATTTTACACATGAGGAAACGGAGGCTTAGACAGACTAACTTGCTAACCTGAGGTCACAAAAAAGACCACGTGCTCTCAAGTCCTCTGAGTCTAAATGCTGCTCTCTTTCTTCTGCAGGAAGCTCTCTCACCCACCTCCACACCAGTGTGTTGTGCTTTACACTTACTACAAGAATGCTTCTATGTGCATTCTTATATAATTCCTACAAAAATGTGTTGGAAAGAAGATTTTTTCCACTGTAAAGAAATGGAGGCCCCAACTTTAAATGACTCGTCCAGGCATATACTAGGGTACGAACTCAAGTTTTCTGACTTTTAAAGATATGCTCTTTCCTTTTAATATCACATTTTCGACATATCAAAAAGAAGTCATTTTTCTCTCTGCTATTTCCTAATGGAGCTCAAGTTCCATTCTCACTCCCAGCTCCTTGAAAGCTCATTCTTGTCTATTTCTGGCTCATCTTCCTAATTCAACCTGAGTTTCCACATTCTTTATCTCCTGGGCTGTCAGCAGGTCCCTACTCCATTTCCCCCATTCTCTTGCCCCACCTCTTCCCCAGAGGCCTTTGAGCCAATGCTCTCCCCATGTCTATGCAAGATGCCTCTTTGCTACCCCACAGAGTAAAGGAATAGCAAAAAACCTAAAACCATCACTTTTCATCTAAACATTATTAACCAGGCAGCCCATTAGTTCGACGCAATCAGCCTGTGTTGCACGTAGTTTCAAACTCAGAAGCAAAGACGAGCAGGGTAGTGCCTGGCTCAAGGAGCACCTAGTCTAGTGGGGTGGCCAGAAGTGCACGGTAAGTGGTATAATAGAGGCACAAAGAGTAGAGTGAAAGTAACTGTTTCTGGCTGGAGAAATTTAGAGAAGGTTTGACCCCCAAAGTCTGTTCCTATTTGCTCCTAGTAGATCAGGAGCAACCTACAAAGCAGGATGCATGAAATATATAGTAATTTACAAGTAATGAGCTTCCAATACCTTTCTGCCTAGGATCTTTTTTTTTTTTTTTTGCGGTACGCGGGCCTCTCACTGTTGTGGCCTCTCCCACTGCGGAGCACAGGCTCAGCGGTCTTGGCTCATGGGCCTAGCCGCTCCGCGGCATGTGGGATCTTCCCGGACCGGGGCACGAACCCGTGTCCCCTGCATCGGCAGGCGGACTCTCAACCACTGCACCACCAGGGAAGCCCTCTGCCTAGGATCTTAAAGTAATACTCACTGAGAGCTCACAAGACGAGATGGTAGTTATTATTAATCCCATTTTATAGATGAATAAGCTGAAATCCGTGCCTAACAAATGGTCCTAAAAAGAACTAAAAAGCAAATTTAGCTCCTATCAGTGGTTTTCAACCACTTTAGAACTGTAACTTTCCTAATCGCTCCAACAAAAAACATGCTCTAGGGAATTCCCTGGCGGTCCAGTGGTTAGGATTCCCGGCTTTCATCCCTGGTCCAGGACTAAGATCTCCAAGCCACACAGAGAGGCAAAAAAACAGCAACAAAAAAATACATGTTCTAATAAAGGAAGCTACTCCCACAAAGAACGGGCAATCTGAAGTATTTAATCAGGTAAATTGAAGCGCTATCTCCACTTTTAAAACATCTTCTGGGTGCCTGCTGAGCTTCTATAAACAGGTGCAGTGTATACTGGCAGGAACACAACCATGATACACAAGATACACCAGACTCTCACAGCATAAGGGTCACCCTCCTTCTGAATCTCTCTTGACACATCACCCTCCTCCCAGCAGAAAAAAACCACTTCCTCCCACTATACCCATTTACACCCTGCCTGGCTTTGACTTCTAGCTCTGCTGTCATTAGCAAGTGGCCCCGAGTAAAGTTATTTCATCTTTGCCCCACCATGTCCTTTTCTGTATTAAAATAATAACAGCACTTACACCTCATTGATGGTTGGGAAGATTACACAAATTAATATACGTAAACTGTTTAGAACACTGCCTGATACATCAGAAGCACTCAGTACACTGCCCCAATGTATTAGTCTTGTTTGGTGTAGTGGTTAAGAGTACCAGGGTTTCAGCTGGCTCTTCCACTCATTAACTGTCATTAGAGGGTCCATTGTAATAGCTACCGAGTAGCAACCGAGGTGAGGATTCCATAAGATATGCTGGTGAGAGTATTTGGTAAGTGCTCAATAAATGACATGTAATTACCCGTCTGCATCCATGAGAAACTTTGGCCTCTGTAATTTTTTTCTTTTTTTTAATTTTATTCTTAGAGCCCGGCACAGCACCAAGCACAGCGTTAAGTACTCATTAAATGCTAAATGAATGAGTGTAGGGTGGCAGTTTAGCTCAGATAGGTGAAGCAGATCGTTGGTTCCTAATCTTGGCCTGTTTCTCAGCCAGAGAATCACTGCCACCTGGCACTTAAATAGGCGCGAATAAAATAATGACACACCAGTGAAGGGCCGCAATTATCCAGCAGTGCAATTCACTGTCGTGTTTTGCGTGGAAAATCCTCTCCCACTTAAAAAAGCGCCTGTTTTCTCCAGTACTCCCTCAGTAACTTTGGTTTAAAAAATAAAACGCAGGGCTTCCCTGGTGGCGCAGTGGTTGAGTGTCCGCCTGCCGATGCAGGGGACACGGGTTCGTGACCCGGTCCGGGAAGTTCCCACATGCCGCCGAGCGGCTAGGCCCGTGAGCCATGGCCACTGAGCCTGCGCGTCCGGAGCCTGTGCTCCGCCAACGGGAGAGGCCACAACAGTGAGAGGTCTGCGTACCGCAAAAAAATAAAAATAAAATTAATAAAACGCAGCCCAAAGCGGGTAGGAGTGGCAGAGACTGTTGGCGGCATAAGAGGAGGTGACGGCCCAGGTCACCGCCACCCTGAGGAGCAGCCCCGGGACGGGCTGGGCACGGTTCCTGAATCCCCAGGTGCAGGGGAGGGTCAGCGAGGGTTCCGCGTGGACCACAAAGGGCAGAGCGTTGGAGGGGAGAAAGGAGCCGGACGGCCGAGTGGAGCTGCTACACAATGCCTAAGGGAGGGAAACAAAGAGCTGGAACACTGTACTGGGATCCTGGGCGGCCCACCGGGGAGCCGCGGCAGGGGGAGGGGGAGGGGGAGGAGGGGGCGGAAAGCCGGGGTACTGGGGCGACCGAGACCTGCGAGCGCGGCCGGGGGAGAGGCGGGGCCGGGGTAAAAGGGGGACAGGGGGTGGGCGAGGTCAGGGTGGCGAGCAACGGGGTCGGGGTGCGGTCTGGGGGGCGTGGCCTGGGGGATGGGCAGCCGGGACAAGGCAAGGGCCACGGGGCGGCGGGGGAAGGGGAGGAGGAAGAGGAGAAGGGGACGGTTGGTCTCGCAGGCAGCGATTTTCTGCACCAGGTAAGGCTTCCAAGCCAACTAAGAGCCTTGCCTGGCTCACAGCGGCCCAGGACAGCCGCGTTTCTGGGGCAGCCACCAAGGTAGCTGAAGGAGCACTCTCCCGTACCCTGCCCTCCAGACCCCGCCGACGTCACGGTTGCGAGAAGAGCAACAGTACGGACAGCTTTTATTTCCCGAGTTGGATTTTACCAGCAGCCCACGAGAAAAGGAGGCAGCCTCCTGCTTTCGTGAAGAGAGGACAGGAGACGTTTTCTGTGCAGTCTGGGAAAGGGTGTCAGGCTGGTGCCGCCGTCCTGGCTGTACTGCTGGTGGCAGTACCCACCCCCCCTCAAGTACCTGCCCTCAGGCTCACCAGTGGCTCTTGACTGTCCAGTAATTTGTCCCTTCCCCATGCTCTAGGGAAGATGACCCGGAGAAGACAAAGGGCTATTCTCACATGGACACCCAGAGTGGTGTCATAAAATTGAGTGGTGTCATAAAAAGTGAGCTCTGGGTTCACAAGTTAAGATGCAGGTCTAGAACAAATCTGACCTACAATCAGAATAGAAACGCTCTTCTGGATGAACAAGAACATTTCTTTTAGAAAAAAAGTTAGCAGTCTTGGTGTCAAGAGTTGCTTTCCAGGGGCTTCCCTGGTGGCGCAGTGGTTGAGAGTCCGCCTGCCGATGCAGGGGACACGGGTTCGTGCCCTGGTCCGGGAAGATCCCACATGCCGCGGAGCGGCTGGGCCCGTGGGCCGTGGCCACTGAGCCTGCGCTCCACAACGGGAGAGGCCACAGCAGTGAGAGCCCCGCGTACTGCAAAGAAAAAAAAAAAAAAGAGTTGCTTTCTGGGACCAACAGCCTCAATATCAAGTCATGGAAATGAAACCATAAATAAGAGCTACCTCCATTTACTAAATAAACAGCTACTGTGTGCTCCTGGTGCACCTCATCTCACTGTGTCTTCACAATCCATCCAAACGTCTAATGGGTGTCTTCTGTGGGACAGGCACTGGGCTAGGGATTATAAATGAGGGGTGGTGGGGGGTGGTGGTGGGTGGAGGCTCCTACTACCACACCCTGCCTCCTTAAATATAATAGTGTTTCAGTGTTAACATCTGTTTTTACCCTTCTGCTTAGGGAAAGAAAAATGAAACCAACGAGAGGCACCTATACACAAAATGAAAGAATTAAGCCCAACAAGTAAATCCAAAGGCTGTAAAAAACTGACAGAGGTAGGATCACCAGAAACTTCATTAACTCAAAGACCACGTTCCTCAAGATTCAAATATAAGAAAGCAGTTCTCATGTATACCATGTTTCCTGTGATAAGATGCAGAGCCTCTTAAGTAAAACAGTTCTCCATCTTTTCATTTTAACCTTTCATATGCATTCCCTGTTATGCTCATCACTGTTACCTCTATTTGGGAGTAGTCTAAGCTTGGCCTACACAGAATGACAGAGCTATAAGGACTACCTCCAAACTCTTCATTTACAGGAGAAAGGGAAAGAGTCCAAGAGAGGTTCAGGTCACTTGGGGGGATGGCTGGCAAGGCCAGAAGTTAGTACCTAAATCTCCCAACCAATGATCTTCCCAATAGTATACAGGAAATTTTACCTATCAGTCCAACAAACCCCTGGATTATTCACATTTGATTCTCCAGAGAAGCTCTTCAGCTGCAAAATACCATTGAAACCTAATTTTATGTGTATGGGGGGACTGGCCAATAAAAACATTTCTAACTCAATATCTCAGTTTGTTTAACATAAGTTACAGATATTTTGGGTCCTCCCAACCAGCCCTAACTACTACTCTACTTGAGAGTACGTTTAAAAATGTGAACTGAAAAAGTAATCCAGCAGATAACCTCTTTTTTCACCTGCAAGAGTACATGAAGACATCTTAAAAATATGAAATCATGCTCTGCATCAACAAAGATGATTTCTAAAAGGCACCACTTAATATCTTGGCTCTGTAAAATTTCTCTTTTTTTGTTGTTATTTTATGCTTTTCCACACAAATATATTCTGTATTTCCTCTAAAGTAAACCAGTGCTTTGACAGATTTTAGATTTTTCCCCTTAACTAAAGGCACTATTCAATTTCAATGTCCTTGGAGTGTTTTATCTGGGGATTAGACAACTGTACCAAAACACAGCTGTTCCAGTTTTTTCTCCTTTATTTTTCACATTAAAAAACTCCCACTATCAGCCAGTCCAATTAGTTACTCACTATCAAAAGCCGGCTTTGGTCTTTCATCTTCTGGAAAACTGGATCCAAGTGACAGGGTGTCATGGAAACTGTATCTCGGGTCATTTCCTGTTTCAATTGTTTAGCCACAAAAAAAGTTCAGCTCTATCAGATGGAAATTAATGAATACTTGCTGTTGCCTTTTGAAGAGCATGCAACTAAATAAAAAAAGTAATTACCATTTTTGACCAAGTCTTCCCACCAACACCAAGAAATATGGGGAGATCAGTGCACCCAAAATGGGAAAGGAAAAGTACTTTGACAGAATGCAATGAACCAAAGCCTTTTTCAGTTCAGTTTCCATAATTCAGTGGCCAGTTTTAAGGCTCTCACTTGGGTCTGGGAAAAGTAACTATAGGTTAAGTGGTTTTAACTATAGTGAACCTTGTTCATTCTCTTGCACTTCGAACAAATCTTCACCGCTCCTCACTTACTCTGCTTTCCCCCAATTTTGACATTCGCTAGAGAAGAGCTGGCATTCTCCTCTTCAGCCTAAAATCCCCTCAACATAAGGGAATGTGTAACAGAAACAAAAATTGTAATATAATCTAAAAAGATTTCTTGCTTTATCTATTCTCTGCAAAAAACATGTGCGCGTGCTCACACACACGAGGGAAAAGTAGAGCTTAAGGCCTACAAGCAATACCAGGCAAGCACATGTGTTTAGGAAATGAAGTCCTGGCTGGAATTCAGTAATAATGAGCCCCTTAGTGATCTAATGTACACCAGTGAACACTGTGGATGGAAACAGAGTGCCAGACAGGACAATGGGGAACTCAACCGGTGTTTAATGTGTTTCAGCTTTGTCTAAATAACTGTTGGCAAAAAACGAGGAAGCAATACAACAAATCAATTTTAGGACTCAGGAGAATTTGCTCAAGTAAGACAGCTATGAAGTGTACATTACAGGATAAGTTCACAGCTCCACTGTGGGACAGGAGCCCACTTGCAATACTCTCTGTCCTGTTTAGGTTGTTATACATCGTCTCTATTCCAAATGAGGAAGTAGTATTTGTGCTGCTGCTTTTTCTTAGATTGAAAAAAGGAAAACAACTGGGGAAACATCCAAGAACAAACTAACTTTAAATATTATTAAAGTAAGCTAAGCCTTATGTTACTTACATCCAGCTTGCTATTTGGACAATTTCTATGGAGAAGAAAAAGGGACATCTTTCAGCAATGACACCTGAGTTCTAGACCTTTGCTTTGTCATTAAGTCACTGAGTTTATTTAATCAGTACCAGCAAAGAGCCATCTAGGCCAAGCTTGTCCACAACTTCTCCCCTAGTTGCTTCATACATGCTGCCCAGTTCCTCTTTCAAAATTTACATTTATGCCCCTAAGAGACTGGCTCCGTTTTATTAAAAATAGGGTGAAGCTGATAATTTCTAACTGGAAATCACTACTATTTCTTTTTGGTTTTTTTTTGCGGTACGCAGGCCTCTCACTGTTGTGGCCTCTCCCGTTGCGGAGCACAGGCTCTGGACACGCAGGCTCAGCGGCCATGGCTCACGGACCTAGCCGCTCCGCGGCATGTGGGATCTTCCCGGACCGGGTCACGAACCCGTGTCCCCTGCATCGGCAGGCGGACTCTCAACCACTGCGCCACCAGGGAAGCCCTACTATTTCTTTTTCATCAGCCTTTGAGGAAAGTAGAATATTCATCTTTCTAAAGCGTTCGAGGAGAAAGTCCCTGATTTAAGAGAATAGTACTGACAGGCAATCTTTTAAAGTCTTTATTTATATTATACTTATCATGCTTTGGTCTTTATGTGCCCAAAACACCACAAATAGAAATAATTTCACCAGAGGTAATTTTTGCCAGAATTAGAAGTCACTTCTAGAAGCCATTCCGATAGTATTTTCTTACAGAAAAACTAGTCAAAATATAAAGTTAACTGCTAAAGGCATCAACACAAAAAGGCATAAATCAGTTCAAAGAGGTAGTGAGCCTAGACTAAAATAAATCCAAGAATACAGCTACCAACCAGACTTAAAGGCCTCTGGTCATGATGAGTGAAGTTGGTTTTATCCCAAGAGAAACAGTACATAAAATAAAGATGGAGCTGGTAGAAAAGGTTACAACCTCTTCTTCTAAGAAATGCAAGAAATACAGTCAGTGTATCAAGACAGACCATTTTTATATTCTGGTCTTAACTTACTATTTTACTTTTAATTTCTTTCCCCTAGAAAATGCAATGGTAGTGGGCTCACTGCACTTTCTACATTATTTATCATAATGGAGGGGGAGGAAAGAGATCATCTTAATTTGTAAGCAGTAGCTCAATTATAAAAGTCTAACTCTCACTATTTACATAGGAATAGGTTAATTCTTTGTAATTAGTATATGACCTTCTATATTAGGTTTTATGAAATTTCAATTCTGGGTTTTGTTTAGTTTGTTCACATGTCCAGTCAAGGATACCATTTAGAATGTAGGTGTTTATTAGGTACCTTCAATGTTGAAGATACAAGGTTGAACCCTTTTGGCCAATGAAAAGCGTACCACTGAGAGACAGATGTACGCTGCTTACTGGACAGCCCAAGTGCTCTCCCACATACACAGCTCCTTTGCAGTTAGGTGGGGTCATGTGACCAACTGTGGCCGATGGGCTTTGACCAGAAGTGACTTGTGAGAGCAGGTGTACACCTGGATTTCAAGATGGCATCATTCATACTAGAGAAAGAGAAGAAACTCAATGGATTTTGAAACTCAAGTCAAAACAGGGGAGCTGCCAGGCTAGATACTGATGTGGGATTCCACCCCTTAAAGGCATTGTTGGAGCATTTCAAAGCTGTTACTACCAGTATTACAAGTATGTCAATATGAAGAAAGGGAGTATCTTGTGGGGGGTGGTTCTAAGGTGCTGGAAGCTTACACGTTTTGACAGCTGCCTTTCTTACAAGGAACTCAAATGTGAACGGTTATGCAACTGCCACCAAAGAGAAAAGGAGTGGAGAGAACTTCTCTGGATTCCTGACCATGACCTTCACTGCACTGGCACCCCTCCTTGAGGAACATGATCATTACTGAATTCTTTCATATCCTAACTGAGAATTAATGCCCCCCAAAATATGACTGGTATGTATTTTAAAAAGTGACCTGTGCCATCACCCAACAAAAGCCTGGAAGTCACAAGTTTGAGACGCTAAGGTCTCAAGATAGAGGAAAGCCACATCAACCCCCAGAAGACATTAACTAAACAAGAAATATGTATCACTGAGATGAAGGGATTTCTTCATTACCTAAGCCTATTCTAGGCCAGGGATTCTTAGCTTTTTTATGTGTCACGGAGCCCTGGGACAGTGCAGTGAACTGTGAACCTCTTCTCAGAATCATGTGTTTAAATGCATAAAATAAAACCACAAGATTGTCAAGAACACCAACTCTAAAATGGTTTTTAACTGATGATACAGCAACGTATGCATCTATAAATAACACATTCATCAACAAGATCTAGCAGCTTTAATCTAGCAACTACTGTAATTTCAAAGTAGTGAAGATCATGTTATTTCAAGTTATCTGTGATATTTACAACAAGTTATGGAATATCTTTGTTTTCGTGACAAAGCCCCAGGTACTGCTAATACTATTAAGACTTGTTTACATCGCAATGAAATGATAAATTTCCATTAGAGATTTACGTTATAATTTTTTTCTCATCAAATTCATGGGCTCCCTAAACTCTGTGGAGCCCAGAATAAAACCTCCAAGTGTTACCCTCTCCTGCCCAAGAGCCGCACTCTAAGCTCTCAGGTGGAGCGCTACTGGGCTCTCTAGAGTTGCTTGCTTATGCAGCACCATGCAAGGCATATTGCTCTGTGGCTTCTCTTCTGCCATTGAGCTCCTGTCATTTATATTGTGTTCACACCAATTGTTTTCGCAAGATGACAACTGACTAAGGAAGAGTGTCATTCAGGTTGTTAAAATGCAATTTTATGGAGGCTTAGATGCCTTTAAGGCAATGGTCAAGAAAATTGACCAGAATCAGCCCAAAACAAAGGACTGGTTAAGTCTTTTGACATCATCAACATCACCCAGTTTGGGAAAACTGACCAGCAGTTGTACAAAAGGCAGCTGGTAAAACCCCTGTATGGAGGCTTGTAATGACTTCAAGAGACATTAAGACACCTGGAGATGGCCAATACAGGATGTTGGGGTCAGTGGATTAGGATGCTCTCCAGTCCTGAGATGGTCAGTACTACTTCCAGGAATGTGTACCTCAAAGGGATTGGGGAGTGAGTCCTATTTAATAAGCCTATGAAGGCTGGGTAAAATGAGATTGAAATAATTCATGCTTTTTAAGATACTCCTCCATTCTATAAATTGCAAAGAGAGTGGAATATTCAATGTACATTCACATAAACCATTATTGTTCTTTCTTAAGTCAGCCTAGCACGGTAGTCGACACCTTATTCAAGAATATATGGGGGCTTCCCTGGTGGCGCAGTGGTTGAGAGTCTGCCTGCCGATGCAGGGGACACGGGTTCGTGCCCTGGTCCGGGAAGATCCCACATGCCGCCGAGCGGCTGGGCCCATGAGCCATGGCCACTGAGCCTGCGCGTCTGGAGCCTGTGCTCTGCAACAGGAGAGGCCACAACAGTGAGAGGCCCGCGTACCACAAAAAAAAAAAAAAGAAAAAGAATATATGACACGGTAGGCAATTGAGCTGTAGCTCCCAGTCCTCACAGTTGATAAGGGATCAGAGGGCCAAGAAAATATTTGAAATCAAGTAATTAACTTTGCAGGCAAAACTAGAGAACAAAGAGGGCGAGGCCTGGAAATCCATCTTGTTTCACATTTCACATACTAAGAAGTGGTATACTGTGGTTAAAGTGCCACTGGATCAAAACTCAGGAGAAAGGGCTTTTAATCTAGACCCCGTGATCTGAGCAAATGTGGGCAAGAAGCCACATTTCTCCAAGCTTCAGATTCCCCTTCTTTAAAAGGAGGAAATTAACTTTGAAGGCACCTTCCCACACAAAAATAAAGATTTGGTAACTTTTGAAATCTCAGGAAGACAATGAAAAGACATATAGAGTATTACTGTAATATAATATAATCAAATACATATTTAAACTGAATGTCTTATGAAACAAAGTGTTCCCATTTCAAAGGGTGAGAAAATAAAGAGGAGAAATGAATAGCTCCCATGTATGAACCACAGTGTTTTGCCAGGCACTGTATGTGGTCCTGTACTTACGTCAGTTGAAAGCTTGCGCTAGTCAATGTCTAGATGCTATTGGGAGACCCTTCTGCTTTCTCTGGTAGCCCTCTCCATACTATACCTAACCGCTGGTCTAACTGTCTATTAGGTAGCTCTTTGAGCATGTTTTGTTTAGAGGTATATTTCCCCAGGGTTAGAAGAATCGAGGAAGGTTTTCTACAGAAAATTAGAATGCCTGAAGGTCTGTCAAAGGGTTTGAAATCTAGTCTATGCTCACCCTTGGCCCCCGGAAATTCCTCCTACCCCTTTTTGCTGTCCCTGTTCATCCTATTGTTATTTTGATTATTTTCTCCCCAAGGGCTGACCCATTTACTAGAATGCTATTCAGATAATCAGGAGAATAAGTCAGGGTTTAATGTCTGCTGACTCCAGGTTCTTTTCCAGGTATTTTTTTCCCCAAACTATATGATTCCAAATAGCCTCAGTTCTCGTAACCGTCACATTAATTTCACCAGATTCTGAAGCCTCCCTGTTTTTCCTGGCTAAAGGTTTCCTTCCCTGCCCTTCCCTATTGTCCTTGCCAACCACTGCTGGCTAGAATTATGGAAGTGAAAAATTCACAACTAGGAAGAACTCTTAGATTTTGCCCAGCCCACTAGCACAGTAAGCAGATGCAGGGCCTGTGTCCTTTTCTATGTCTACCCCAGGGCCTCCCAAGGCACTATGGAGCACATAGTAGGGGCTAAGAAAATGTTGGCCACATGAAGGGACTATCAAAGGACTGCTGCTGGCCAAAGCCCTGCAGCATTATAGCCAACAGAAAGAGAAAGGCTCAGCCACCTTTGTGAGGATAGAGGCACTGTAAAATCAGACGCTTTCTTTCTCTCTTTACTGCAAAGCTAGTAACTAATCAGTAGCCATGGGCTGATTACTCCTACACTCAGCATTTTGGAAGAAGAAGTAAGTTTGCCTAAACACACACATGATTTGGGGGGGCAGGGAACACAACTAAAAGTAAATTTCCACCCTGCTTTGAAACATGAATCTTAAGACCCCTCAGGTTAAAAATGACAGCTAGAGTCCTTTAATCTTGAAAATGCTCTCTCCATGGAAACCTTAAGGACAGGAAACCACTTAGGCAAAGCTTTTTTTTTTTCCCCCTTTGGAGGCAACTTCTAAGGAAAATCTAGGTTTTGAGGAAATTGGGCTTCCACGCACAACTATCCCATAGGAAGGTAGTCCATGTCATATGATTTCTTTGACCCGAAAACTGACCCATAAATAAAGCTTTCCCAGTTTGGCTGAGCTGGAAGAGACTGACTCACTTCATCCCTCTAACAGACTCATTCTCAATTCCCACTACACCACCTCCACGATTAAGATCCTTGTTAAGGTAGGAACAAGGATTTATACTATGGTCCACTCCATTTTCACCCAAAGTCAGGGGATTTTGCAAGCTGTAATTTTCAAGTATGACAAGCACCTAAACGTGATGCTTTTGGCTACAAAAGGTTGGGAAATTTTGAGTTAGCACGTAATCCTAGAAAAGTAGACCTGGGAAAGTATCTAGTAGATTACAGGAGGCAACTATAGCACAGAGAGGTTAAGCAATTAGCTCAAGGCCCCACCAGATGTAGAATATGTCTCCTACTGCAAAGATCGCTAGATTTCCCTTGCACACCACCTCTTAGTGATTCTAGGCTGGCTAACAGTAATAATGATGACGATAATAATACAAGCTAAAAATATCAGCCAAAACATTTTCAATAAGTATAATGTGAGGCAATTTTGCAAAATCCTGACATCATTTATAGAATCTTGAGCCTATTAGCAGGAGTGAAATAGCCCACATGTTTCAAAGGATAGGTCTAAAGTAGTTCAAACAAGTACCAAACACTAAGTCACTTTCACAACCACCCAAGTTTTAGGATGTACTGTCTGGGACATCAGCCAGGTTGGCAAACAAACCATTATAAAATGCAAAGGTATTAAGTGCCCTCTTGCCTTTGGCAGTACACTCAAAGCTATTCAAATACATTACAGTAAAACTAAAATACAGCTACCAAGGTCTCAGCCAACAAAGAGGGAGAGAAGTCTATGCATGTTTTTTTTCTTTTTTAATTTGTTTAGGTATTCCAACTTTTGTTGTATTTCCTCATGAAAGAAAAACCTAGGAAGAAATGGAGATGATGGAGACCCAGCAATAAGCTTATGGAAAAAGAAGGGAAAGAAAACTAAGCTGAGATGAAGAAATCTGGGGACATCGGTGTTAGGGGTGCTTTGCAAACTTATAGCAACTTAGGTTCAAAATGGGTCCAAAAAAAAAAAAAAAGCTAATTGTCTTACGTCTCAGTCAAATAAAATGGAAACTATTGCCTCTTTCTGTCCAAGTGTCTCTTTCCATCTCTCTCCCAGTCAACAACTGAGGGACAAAATCCTTCTACCAACCTCAGTCCAGGTCCTAGAGATCAAGTACACAGGACACACCCTTTTGTACGGTAATCACTTGGAAGATAATAGAGAACTTAACAGCCTTTCAAGTATATGAAGAGATTATGTATAATGACAACAGAGAAGGCCAAGAAGAAATAAATTTAAGATTACACAAGAGAACTTTTCTTAACACATTAGGAAGGAATTCCAGAATACAGGATAGACACTGTATACTATGTCTGAGACTAGAATTTGGCATTGTGTCCTCAAGTTCCCTTTCCTTTTCTCTTTTTCCTAATGATGATGACAATAACACTTGACATTTGCATCCATTTCCAGTTTTCAAATTATTTCTATATACATTCTATTCTCTACAGCAATGGGTGGCAGCAGGGGGGTTCCCACACATGCCTACTTGAGACAGAGGAATGAACAAATATGTCTTCAACCACTGGATCTGTTCAACATTTCCTGTTGACTGAGCTACAGTAATGCCAATTTCTCCAGTAACCCACTCCCATATTCTCTAGAAACAAGATTTATGCAGACAGCAAATATTAATGCATTCATTAAATGCTGGATCAATTAATTGCAATTAACTTAAGTCTCAGGCAGAAGCTGAGACGGTTTTGAATCTAACCTCTTCCACTTTGTGACTTTCAAAACTTGGACAAGTCAGTTTACTCTTTCTGAAGTAACTGTCTGCATTTGAAATAGAACTCTATTCTATAATAGAACTATAATAGAGTTCTATAATAGAACTCTTAGTATAATATCTGGCATATAAAAGGTGCCCTTAAAACGTGCACTATTGTAAGTCATACTTACCAATAAAATGTCATCCTTAGGCGATATAGTTCCTTAAGTTGCTAGGAAAGGAAAAAAATACCAGGCACAATCCCTGTGGCTTTACTGGTAGGTAAAAAGGAGTGAATAAAAGCAGCTTCCACTTGGTTGAATTCTAGAGTTGAGCTTACAAAATAAATTGAAAGAATAAAGAAAGTGTAAATCCTTTGTCTAAAAAAGCTTTGGGATGTTGTTGTTTGGGAACTCGAAGCTGCTATCCTTTATACGTAAATCGTCTCTGTGACAACTGCTCATGATATGCCACTAATATAGCTTGACTTGTCCACAAATATGAATGTAAAAATGCCCTTCAATGAAGAGAAAGCAGGGAAAGAAAGATAGTTGGAAAAGTTGAGAAAATTTCATGTGTCTTCCCAGGCAAAGTCAAAACTACAGCACCACTTCACAAACCCCTACCTGGTCTAAAAGAAAAGTTATCTAAAGCATTAACTAAGAGGATAAGAAGCTACCATTGTAGCAGGCTTAAAGTGATCCACTTTCACTAGAGCTCAGGATACTGGGGCCCTCATTGAAAATGCAAAATCCCCAGCTGGGGGTAAGAAGAAGAGAAAATGTTAAGATGCTCAGCTCTGGAGTGCCAAGACCAAGGGTCTCTGCATTCCATCACTCCGCCGCCTCCCTCCCCCACTCCAACCCTCTCTCCCATTATTCTGGAGTAGGTCCTTTCCAGTCCCACCCCTGGGAGTCAGAGAGACTTGGGAAGTGCCCCAGGAACCAGAGAGATGGAGAAATACACAAAGGCTCTCTTCCACAAAGCATTCTTTCACAGAAGCAGCCAAGTCTATTAAATACGGCCTCTTACCATGCATACACTTCTGTAAGGAGATTATGAGGACCACAAGCTCAGGCCATTAGCACCCACAAAATGTGTTTAAACCCACTGCAGGGAGGAGAAAAGGTGTGTGTGTCAGAGGGAAGGGAATACTTAAAATTAGTGGCAGGGGGCCGCCCCCTCCTTGGTAATTCCCAGGGGAAAAGAAGGTATAGACAAAAGCACCCAACAAGGCTGCTGCAGCTCCAGGGTTGAGCTGGTTGGCATCCACACAACGCCTTTCTTATGCCTGCGTTCTCATATTTTCCAGCTGTGGGCCGTAACACGTTCAAAGTATTCCTCCCTATGTATATACGTCATGAGACAGGTATGACAATCCCAGCAATCTGTACTCTTCAAAATGCTCCTCAAATCTTTGGAAGTAGCAAGTATAAATGGAATAAGTAATGTTCCTATAAAACTTATGATACATTTTCACAGAATATATAACATTATAAGTGAGGTGTCCAGCTACATATTTAAGTTATTAAACCACTCATGGGCCATCACTGGCTTAATGAATGATTATAAGTTTTTCACCTCATTATTTCTTCATAATTACTTCTTCTTGGAGGAGAATGAAATTGTTACACAAAGAACAAGTCCACCCGTAGTAATAAGTGGAATGTCCTTTTATTTATCGAGATACATAAAAAGATAAATCTTTCCCACAAGAAAGAACTTCTATAATATGTTAATTTTTTAATCATTCACAAAGGGATTTTAGAGACAGCTCATTTGATCTAACAGCTCTGTGAAGTATTATCTACTCCCATGTTATAGATAAAGAAACAGACCCAGAGAGGTTAATAAGGTGGAGCCCTGGGTCTTTACTTCCAAATTCATTCATTCAGCTTTTACTGAAGGCCTACTCTTATTCTGGGCACTCTGCAAGGTATTGAGGATTCAGGGAGAACAGACTTAGTTCCTACACATATGCAGCACCCAAGGGCAAGTACAGAGTTTGAAGGGGTCACGTCGGGGCAGCACTCAACCCAAATATAATTGTAAGAAAACAGACCACTTTCTAGAGAAGGCAGTGCCAGAGCTGAGTCCCCAAGGACAAGCCCAGTGTTCTCTTCACCCCATGCCTTCCATGACTCATCAGGCTTGCACATGGCTAACAAAACATGCACTGAGGATGGTATTCGTTCCAGCAAAAAGCTGCACAGCACACCCTGGAAGTCCCAGCAGAGTGCTGTCTTCTACACTCCTGTTAACGCTAAAGAAACAGTGAGTACTCCACAAAAGGAAGCCTACTATTCCTGTGTGAGAAGGATTTCAGACAGGGGAAAGTTACCTCCTGCGATGAGCAGGAAAACTCCTTCCTGTGAGATGAGCCTGGAGGGACCTGCAGCCAGGGTCCACTTGGTGTTGTCCAGAGGCCTCGTATGAACCCATGGATAAAGGCTGGGAAAGGGGACATGGAGGCCAGAGTCGCTTGTCTAAAGCCTGTTCTAAGAAAATAATAGGAGAACCCAACTCCATGGTATCAGAATAATGGTTATCCTTCCCTACATGTTTCTCAAGTTATAAAAATGCCCTTACTCCTCAAGCAACAAAGATTTCCAGTGGCTTTCACCAAAGATAAAACATCCCCTCAGGGACTTCCCTGGTGGTCCAGTGGTTAAGACACCACGCTTCCAATTAAGGGGACGCGGGTTCGATCCCTGGTCGGGGAACTAAGATCCCATAGGCCACAGAGCGCGGCCCAAAAGGAAAAAAAAAAAAAAATCCCCCCAATACAGGGTGTTTATACAGCAGCTATAGAATATCTTCTTCAACCCTCCTCTCTCTCCCAAGTGAAAAATCCTACCCAGATGAAAAAAATTTTCATTTTTTATCCTGAACTTCTAAAAAAACTGTCCCACTCTTTTTAAACTCATGGAGAAATATGAAAGTTCTGGAGTTTCAAACCACTTTTAGTCAAGCAAGAAAACTAAGGAAACATCTCTTAAGGAAGTCAAAGAGAGTATATGATTTCAATACAACAAAGCTAGTATCTCACCGTTCATTTTTATTAATAATTTCTTTTAAAAGAGGGGGCAGTCTTTGAAGAAAGGAACCTCATTTCCCATTGCTTTGGGTTCTGTATAGAGGGCTTTGACATTCATGGACTGCACGTTTATAGTTTGGACTATTTGAAAGCAACCCCTGCCAAAGCCCTGAAGCAGGGTAATACATTTAAGGCATTATTAACATTATAGTCATATCACACTGGCCTCTATGGACTGTAAGTTTGATTATTTACTGTTTTAAAGATTTCTAAGCAAAGTTTTCTAGATTTCATCTTTTACTGTTACATAAGGACCTCAAAGTGTTGAAGGTTTACTGAAAATTAATGGACAGGAGCTTTGGATCCTACATTTTAAAAGAAAAAATATTGGGGGGAGGGATAAATTGGGAATATGGGATCAACAGATACACACTACCATATATAAAATAAACAAGGACCTACTGTATAGTGCAGGGAAATATATTCAATATCTCGTAATAACCTATAATGGAAAAGAATCTGAAAAAGAATGTGTGTGTGTGTGTGTGTATAACTGAATCACTTTGCTATACACCTAAAACACTGTAAATCAATTATACTTCATTTTTTTAAAGTTTTTTAAATAAATAAAAGAGAAAATATTACTCTGCACCTATATTACCATTTGCGGACACCCCGAGTATAAGAGATTAAATCTGAAAAGCACAATACAAAACACTCCGAGGTACATGCTTTTATTTGATGTTCACCACAGTCCTTTGAGGTAGCTAGTACTCCCCATTTTACAGACAAAGAAATTGAGGCTCAGAAGCCAAGTCACTCAGTCTTTGTGCAACCACTTTGTAATTGTTCTTGAAAGACAGAGTAATTTTGAAACTCGCCGAATGGAGAACACGGTGTTAGCAAAGCACTGTACTTCCCACAAAGTGCACTGCCGCCCCTCAGATGTCTGAAGGGCACATACATCTTCTGAGAAGATGGAAACTCATCAGTTTGAGGAGAAAATGCCAAGTTTAAAGTGAGCCTTGTTAGAGAGGGAGCTATCACAGATTATTAATTTAGCCTTCCCTCTTTGCGAGTGTTTGATGTAAATGGCAAGGGTTCGAAGGTCAAAGAGGAAGAAGTATGTGCTTTAATTTCTCCCCCTAGAGGTGTGTGAGTGTTTTCTATTAACAAAAACCCTGTAGCCAACAAATCCTGGGCTTGGATCAAACGGTTCTCCATCTTTTAAGTTACAACATCACAGGGAGACATTTCAAGAGGAAACCAGGCCCAGTCAGGCCTGCGGTACCAGAGAGAAGGCTGTTCTGCCCTTTGGGAATTTGAAAAGCATCTTCTTTTTTGCTGAAACAGCTTGGTGACAGACAAAAATGTCCCCAGATAGTTATTCTTGATCTACAGATAGGGGCTAAATGGAAAAAATATATATAGAAGTGGGCAGAGGCTGAGTAGAGCCATTTGTACCTGAAGAACCACTCACTTTGGCTAAAGCTATTAAGAACAGACATTTTGGCAACAAACCTTGATCCATTGGCCTATGTCTGAGTTAAATAAAAACAGCCAAAACTTAACCTGTGCTTGGCACAGTACATAGTGCACAGTAAACGTTCAATAAATAGTAGCTAATCATATTCTAACACGTTCCTCTTCCCTGCCCTTACTAACGCAGACGATTTATCCTACTCATTTCTCATCTCCACACACACCCACGACCCTCACTGCTGCTCAAAAAATCTAGAAGTGAGGGGTGGAACATGAAATTCTGAAGACACAGCAACATCTTCCTTCCTAAAGAAAAGCTAAGACTTTGTGAGACCTCTGGCATCAGGCATTGTGCCAGATATTCTCTTATAATCCTACAACAATTATGAATGTACCCCCAATTTTTACAGTGAGGAACTTGAGGCTCAGAAGGGCAGTGAGAAAGCTTGGATTAAAATCCCAGTTTCTCCAAACAGGCTTTTGTGAGTTGGCCTGGGAACTAGGTCTGCTTTTATATAATCCCTCTGGGTGAATGTTGTTCTAAACAACAGGCTTCAAAATGAGCTTTGGAAGCCAGACTGTTTGTAAACTGAGGATCGCTGGAACTATTCACATCTCTTGCCACCTTTGGGAGCACCTCTGCTACTTAAAAATCACTTTTAGTTTGAAGCACATCCACAAAGCCTACTGGAAGGTAAGCATTCCCTTTCCTGTCAAGACAGTGCTAGGAGATTGGAGAATGAGGTAAATCCCAGGCAGCTGAGTTGTAAAAAAGAAAAATCCAAGGGAAGGGTTTATAGGAAACACACAGAGGAAGAGTAAAAGCATAGTAATTGTTTACAGGCCACTTGTGAGTCTTCTAAAAATGCCATAAATAAGAAATGCGGCCTGGGAGAGACTAGCCTGAAAAGACTTAATCCCTCAGACAATTCCTCTTGGCCACGTGACCCATCCCCATCCACCAGGCAGAAGCCTTGACCATTGCATTCACATAGTTTCCCTGAACTGACCCTTGTCTCCCTGCTGTTCCCAGACTGCTTACTAATCACCCCAGTAGAATGTCTGCTCTAGGCAAGCAGGATTGTATTTTGTTGACTCCTGTCTTCAACATCTACAAGAACGCCTAACTAGTAGTAGACATTAAATATAGTGAAATGAAGGATTACTTATTTCATCGTTTACTCAATTTTCCTGGTTAAATTGTTTAGCTGCAAGAATCATTTCTTAAATTGAAAAGGTGTTATGTAGTGATATGAATGTTTTGAGGGAAAAAAGCATCTATAGAATCCTAATCTGATGAGAAAACTAAGAAGAAACAGTCCTGGGACTTCCCTGTGGCCAATGCAGGGGACAAGGGTTTGATCACTGGTCCGGGAAGATCCCACATGCTACGGAGCAACTAGGCCCGTGCTCCACAGCTACTGAGCCCACGTACCACAACTACTGAAGCCTCCGTGCTCTAGGGCCCGCATGCCACAACTACTGAGCACATGTGCTGCAACTACTGAAGCCCATGCGCCTAGAGCCCGTCCTCCACAACAAGAGAGGCCACCACAATGAGAAGCCCGCACATCACAACGAAGAGTAGCCCCCGCTCGCCACTACTAGAGAAAGACCGCACAGCAACAAAGACCCAACGCAGCCAAAAAATAAATACAATTAAAAAAAAAAAAAGACTCTCTCCATTATAAAAAAAAGAAACAGTCCAATGTCTATACAGTTTTGATCTTAGTCTCATAACCAAGAGAACCAATGTATAAAAATGAAATTCTAATGAAATGGAAGGTACCTAAAATTTCTGAATAAGCCATACTGCTTGATAGATTGTATGCACATTTTAAGTGGATTAAAAGCATGGATGGAGGAACAATGGCGGTTATGTTAGCAGGCTTTCCATCTCTTGATTCAACGTCAGATATTTTGGGACTGGCACCACAAATCTTTACTTCAATAATATATGAACATGCTAAATGAAAATTCAACAAGAAGTTCACTGTGTTACATTCAAGTCCTATAACTCTTGAATCAACTCAAACAGAAGACAGATTTTTGGAGGGTAAACTAAAAAAGGATACTTTTCATACTTTACCTCCTTGATAATATTTTACCATGTCAAAATGAGATTCCGTGAACAATGGATTCTCGATAACTTTGTCCAAAATAGATGGTAATTATTCTCATAACTATAAATCTCTCAAAAATCATTTATTAAAAATCCAATACTTTGTATTTATGTTCAAACTATAAATCTCTCAAAATTTATTTATTAAAATTCAATAAACTTTGTATTTATATTCACTTGAAAATATATTAACTATTATTTCATTTCAATAACTAAATGAACTAAATGCAGGCTGTTTAATTACCACACCCTAAAGTAGCAATTCTCTTCATGACTTTTCTAAACATCATTGTGGAACAGACACAGCCAAACAAGAAAAATTAGGGAAGAGCACATGGAGATTGGTCAAAAAACCAAAATTTGCAAAACACAAATTATAAAGTATCTGCCACCGGGTGCTTAGAAACATGATTCTGTCTATAAATATTAAGATATATTGGTAGTCTTCATAAAATGTAAACTCCCACCAGCATGGGTAATTCCAAACCATAATCACCTCACATAAAGCTAAAATGATACTCTAATATAGAAATTATTAGAATTGCTTTCTAAACGAATTGATTTGGATTCTTCTATTAACCAAATAGATTAAGCAGTCCCAGATCATCATACTGACATGCTACCATACCTATTTTTCATGTAAGTGATCAGTAAATAATTTTTAAGGGGGGGGGGGCCGGAGGATGGAGTCCAGCATAAATAAGACACCAGCCAAAATAAAGAAAATCATTCTCATATTCTACTGTCACTGGAACGATGACAGAGACAACTGTAGTGAACATTTGTGTTATCTTCTTGTTGTCCAAATCACTCAATTATGTAGTTGTCATGAGATGTGGGTGGAATCAATCCCATGCCCAGCTCTAGGAACAGGAGCTAACTGGCACAAAGGAATGTCATCCCATCCTCTTGCATTCCACTAACCACAGTAAGGTCCAATCAGAATGAAGCCAAGGCTTCCTAGAGAGAGGGGAGGTGTTGTCCTCTTCTGAAGAGTCTGATGTCCCCAGAGAGACCTGGGATCACTGACCTTATTTTACTACAGGCAAAGCCAGCCTGAAGGTTAGCTAACTCCTAGAGGGTGATAGAGCCAGGGGGATATTGGGGTGGGGGTGGACAAATGGAGCCTGCCTCTAATCAAACAGTGCCTGAAAGTTCACATTATATATAAATCTTTCAGTTACTTAAGCCAACAAACTCTTTATCCTTTAAGGCAGTTTCATGGGCTGTTAGGATGGGTGGTTACTTGCAGTTCAAAACATCCGAACAGAACCACAGACGATGATAATGAGGGGTCTATGACATACACACATGGCCACCCTTACAACAGCCCAGGGTTGAGGCAGGTATTATTTTTCTATATATAAAGTGAGAAAACTGAGGCTCTGAAGAGGGAAAAAGGACTTATCAAAAGTTACATAGCTGGTAAGCTAAGATCTCAACTGCCTTTGATGATCAATCACTTGGTAGAGTATCTGTACATAGGAAAGAGATTACCACTGTCTCATATATTCTACATTGAAAAGTCTTATTTTCTTGAATTGATCTTCTATGGCACCTGTCCTACTTTCTTTCAAATCACAGCCTTGGTCCAGTGGGACTTTGTTGATGTAAAGCATTAAATAACACAGTTTCATCATATTTAAATGAAATCACAAAGGTAAATGTGGCAATACCTACCTGTCCATGAAGAACACATACCTTCATTACTCTAATGGTCTCCCTGCCTCCGTTGCTTCCTTTCCCCATCCCCACCACATACAACCAAGGCACCCAATAGCCAGAGGGATATTTCTAAAGCAAAATTCAATCACGACCACGTCACTCTCTGCCTAAAATCCTCCAATGGCTTCCCATTTCAGCCAGAATAAAATCCAAACTCTTTGGTTCCCATTGTAACTATCCTCTCTCCTCCTCCTCCACTCCCACCCTCCTTCAGTGCCTCCTTTCAGCCTCTCAAACACACCAACCCATTCTACTCTCAGGTCCTATGCTTCCTACTCCTTCTCCCAGCTCCTCCCAGGTCCACCTCCCCAAGCCCATTTCAGTCTCAGCTCCCCCAGGAGGCTTCCTCTAAATGGCACAGCAGCCTAATTTAACTCCTTCACAGAACTGATCAGGGTCTAGTGTCATTTTGATTTAATTTTTGCATGCTTGAATATTTATCTCACTCTCCCAGAAGGCAAGCCTCCCAAAGGCAGGGACTGAGTTCTGGTTATCACTGTACCCCACACCTAGAACAGTGCTGAGGTGTACAGGAGGTCAGTCAATAGTTACTAAGATTGACTGATTAAATCTACAACTCTACTCAGGACACATTAACCAAAGCTCTTATATAATGCTTTATTTCTTGCTGAAAACAAGAACTGAAAATTCCTGAATTCTCTTTTAAAGATTTTTATCTATCCTAGATTATACTTGATTCTTTCTAATCCTGGGCACCATTATTCTTTAAGCTGTGAAAGCAAATTTCTTGTGAAAACAATGTCACTTAAAAAAGCAACTTATATCAATACATAAGGCAACTGCTAACAGCTATAAAAGAGGAGATCGACAGTAACACAATAATAGTGGGGGACTTTAACACCTCACTTATACCAACGGACAGATCATCCAGACAGAAAATTAATAAGGAAACACGAGCTTTGAATGACACAATAGACCAGATAGATTTAATTGATATTTATAGGACATTCCATCCAAAAACAACAGATTACACTTGCTTCTCAAGTGCACACAGAACATTCTCCAGGATTGATCACATCTTGGGTCACAAATCAAGCCTCAGTAAATTTAAGAAAACTGAAATCATATCAAGCATCTTTCCAACCACAACACTATGAGATTAGAAACCAATTACAGGGGGAAAAAAATGTAAAAAACACAAACAAATGGAGGCTAAACAGTACGTTACTAAATAACTAAGAGATCACTGAAAAAATCAAAGAGGAAATCAAAAAATACCTAGAGACAAATGACAACAAAAACACGATGATCCAAAACCTATGGGATGCAGCAAAAGCAGTTCTGAGAGGGAAGTTTATAGCTATACAAGCCTACCTCAAGAAGCAAGAAAAATCTCAAATAAACAATCTAACCTTACACCTAAAGGAACTAGAGAAGAAGAACAAAACCAAAAGTTAGTAGAAGGAAAGAAATCATAAAGATCAGAGCAGAAATAAATGAAATAGAAACAAAGAAAACAATAGCAAAGATCAATAAAACTAAAAGCTGGTTCTTTGAGAAGATAAACAAAATTGATAAACCTTTAGCCAGACTCATCAAGAAAAAGAGGGAGAGGACTCAAATCAACAAAATTAGAAATGAAAAAGGAGAAATTACAATGGCCATCACAGAAATACAAAGAATCATAAGAGACTACTAAAAGCAACTCCATGCCAATAAAATGGACAGCCTGAAAGAAATGGACAAATTCTTAGAAAGGTATAGCCTTCCAAGACTAAACCAGGAAGAAATAGAAAATATGAACAGACCAATCACAAGTAATGAAATTGAAACTGTGATTAAAAATCTTCCAACACTAAGTGTCCATGGACAGATGAATGGATAAAGAAGATGTGGTACATATATACAATGGAATATTACTCAGCCATAAAAAGGAACGAAATTGGGTCATTTGTAGAGACATGGATGGATTTAGAGACTGTCATACAGAGTGAAGTCAGAAAGAGAAAAACAAATATCGTATATTAATGCATATATGTGGAACCTAGAAAAATGGTACAGATGAACCAGTTTACAGGGCAGAAATAGAGACACAGATGTAGAGAACAAACGTATGGACACCAAGGGGGGAAAGTGGCGGGGGGTGGTGGAGGTGGTGGGATGAATTGGGAGATTGGGATTGACATGCATACACTAATATGTATAATATAGATAATTTAAATAAGAACCTACTGCATAAAAAAATAAAATTAAAAAAAACAACTTGTAGTAGAATTTGGCACTCATAAGGAAATTAAAAGTACTTCTGAATATTTTTTCTAAGTACCTCTCAAAACTCAACAACAGGCACATAGGAACTTTCAGGAGTAATGAAAATGTTATAAAACTAGATGGTAATAATCATTGTACAAATCTACAAATTTAATTTAAAACTCAGTAAATCATTTTTTTAAAAAAAATAACCAAAAAAAAGGAAACAACTCAATTTAAAAGTGGGCAAAGGTTTTGATATTGCACCAAAAAAGATATACTAATAGCAAACAGGCACATGAAAAACTGCTCAGCACCATTACTCATTAGGGAAATGTTCTTTAAGACCACAATGAGATACCACTTCACACATTTTACCATGGCTAACATTAACATGACTGACCCAATCAAGTTCTGGTGAGGCTGTGGAGCTACCAGGACTTTTATCCATTGCTAGTGGGAATACATCATGAGATAGCTCCTTTGGAAAACAGACTAGCAGTTTCTAACAAAGTTTAACATACACTTAACATGGTAATCCCACCCCTAGAAACATGAAAAATTATGTTCAAACAAAAACTTGTATGGGAATGTTTACAGTAAGAATATTTATAGATGTAACTCCAAATGTTTTTCATTTGGTTAATGGATAGACAAACTGTGGTACATCCACACAGTGGAATTCTACTCAGCAATAAAAAGGAATAAGCTACTCATATACATAACATGGATGAATTTCAAATGCATTATACTAAATTTAAAAATCCAGACTCAAAATGCATACTGTAATGCCTCCATTTATATGACACTCTGGAAAAAGCAAATTAGAAATGGAGATGGTTTTCAGGCGAAGCAAGTTGGGGAGTGGGGGAGGGGAAGGAATGACTAAAACGAGTAACAGAGAATTTTGAAGCGTGATGAAACTTCTGTATTTGGATTGTGGTGAGAGTTCCATGATGTGCATTTACCAAATTTCATGGAACTCTACACTTCAAAAAGAGTACATTTTCACACCCATTAGAGTGGCTACTGTAAACAAATAAAAATGTTGGCAAGAATGGGAAGAAATGAGAATTCTTGTGAATTGCTGATAAGTATGTAAAATGGTGCAGCCACTATGGAAAACAGTATGACTCTCTGTCAAAAATTAAACATAGAATTATCATAGGATATAGCAATTCCACTTCTGGGTATATACCCAAAAGAACTGAAAGCAGTGACTCAAACAAGTATCTATACACTCATGTTCATAGTAGCATTATTTACAGTAGCCAAAAGGTGGAAGCAACCCAAAGAATCATCTATGGATAAATGGACAAACAAAATAATGATATATATTTACAATAGAATATTATTCAGCCTTAAAAAAGGAATTTATTTTTATTTTATTGAAGTATAGTTGATTTACAATTTCTCCTGTACAAAGTGATTCAGTTATATGTGTATATATGAATATATATGTATATATACATATATGAATATATATGTATATGTATATCACAAGATATTGAATATAGTTTCCTGTGCTATACAGTAGGACCTTGTTGTTTACGCATTCTATATATAATAGTTTACATCTGCTAACCCCAAATTCCCAATCCATTCCTCCCTTACACCTGCCCCTTTTAGCAACCACAAGTCTGTTCTCTATGTCTGTGAGTCGGTTTGTATATAAATTCATTTGTGTCGTATTTTAGATTCCACACATAAGCGATATTATATGATATTTGTCTTTCTCTGACTTACTTCATTTGGTATGATAATCTCTAGATCCCTCCATGTTGCTGCAAATTTCATTCTCTTTTATGGCTAAACAGTATTCCATTGTATATGTGTATCACATCTTCTTTATCCATTCATCTGTTGATGGACATCGAGGTTGTTTCCATTTCTTGGCTATCGTGAGTAGTGCTGCTATGAACCTAGGGGTGCGTGTCTTTTTGAATTACGGTTTTGTAAAAAGGAAGGAACTTCTGATTCATGCCATAACGTGGATGAACCCCGAAGACACGGTAAGTGAAATAAGCCACAAAAGGACAAATACTGTATGATTCCACATATACAAGGTACCTAAAGTCGTCAAATTCATAGAGGTAGAAAGTAAATAGTGGTTGCCAGGGGTTGGGGGGGAGGGGGAAATGAGGAGTTATTGTTTAATGGCTACAGAGTTTCAGTTGGGGAAGACAAAAAAGTTCTGGACATAGATGGTGGTAATGGCTGCACCACAATGTGAATGTACTTAATGCCACAGCTGCACCCTTAAAAATGATGAAGATAAAAAATTTTATGTTATGTACATTTTACAACTTTTAAATTAAAATGAAAAAAATGTTCGACCCACTTCACAAGGATTTCAATCTAAAATTTAAAGGCCCCATTAAAAAGTGATCATTGTTATCTGCAGGGAGAAAAAACAGTCCATTTTACTGTGTGTAAATCTATCTATCTATCTATCTGAATGAATGTAATACAATGGGGGGAAAGTACATCTAAGTCATTACTGCAGGACTTCATTGCTGTATTCAGAGTTTGCTCTAGCTGTTTTTCCCCCCCTTCCAAGAAAAAGAATAACATGGGAAGTATGAGCATTTTTTTAAATTTATAGGTGTAGAAGAATGAAGCCACATTTAAATTTTTCATGAAGCGGTAATCTCCCACCCCCTCTCCCCCTCCCTCTCTCCTTCCCTCTGTTGCAAGAGAGAAACAAATGACCTGCCACAGATTTTCCAACCTCCAGACCTCTACAGATCCAGGGTCTTTCATCGTGCATCTTCACCTTTCAAATGGGTCCTTATCAGTAAAGGCATGATCAAAAGAGTTATAGAGAAACAATTACACTTGCATTGATTAGAAATAAGGTTCAAACTCCTCATTTGCATCATCTTTCTGCTGGCAGGCTAATAAGTCAGCCACCTGGCTATCTTTCAGTTCTTTAAGTATGCCAAAATTTGGCCTCAAGACCTCTGCAAAGGCTCTTGCCTCTGTTTCAATGCTAGCCCTTGCCCTCCCTGACTGGCTCCCCCTTCTTTTGCTAGCCCCACTCCCACCTCTCCCCTGACTGGCTCCTCCTTTGAATCACCTCCTCTGATTCCTTCCCAGGCCATCCAGTCCAGAGTTGTCACTCTCACTCGCCTTATCCAGTTAAGTATTTGCTGAGTAATTCTAAATGCCAAGCAGCATTCCATAAGAAAACAAGTGAATAATACAAAGCTTACCTGTGGGAACTTAAGGGGCATGACAAACAAAATGAATGGGGTAAGGTGGCAGAGTAAGGAGAGGCAAGGCAGGGTACTGTTTTAAAGAAGATGGTCAGGAAAAGTTTTTTTGCTCTTCCCAGACAAAAGGAAGAGCAAGTACAAAGGCTCTGGGGCAAGTGTGTGCTTGGAGCATTAGAGGAACATTGTGTGTCGGGAACTGGGGCAGGGGTGGGGGGGTGGGAACTTGGTGGGTGAAGGGGAGATAAAAAGTAAGGCCACAAAGATATAAGGCGCCAGATCACACTGGCTGTGAAGACCACTGTAATTTTCGATTTTACTCTGAGTCAGATGGGAGCCTTTAGAGAGATTTAAGCAGAGAAGCAACATATCTGACATATTTTTAAAAGATCTCCCTGGTGTCTTTCTAATAATCCTTGTTTCCTTCATAACATTACTCAAAAAGTGTATCACTTATGTTTATTTATATGATTACTTCTTTAATGTCTATTTCCCCTAGTAGGTGGTACACTCTGTAAGAGTAGAGATCCTGTCTCTCTTGTGTTAACCACGAACTCAAATCCAAGCACAGTACCTGGCATATAGTATGTGCTCAATACATATTCGTTAAATGAACTAACTGATGAATTTAACCTCTAGGATTAAGTAGCTCTAAGTACATAATTTGCAAGTACACACACACGTTTGTATTTTTTATATTCCTAAGTGGCCCCGATATACATACCTAAGCTTTCTCTAACATGAAGAAATTAGACATCAGAACCAACTAATACTTAGAGTCTTGATGTGCTTACTCTGCTAGACACTGTCACTCATCCGAAACACGTTAAATCTTTAGTAGCAAGTGTAGGCTCAAGATATTTCACTTAAGTCTAGACTAGGTAATGAAACAAACAGTAGCAAAAGCTAAATTCAGAGTAGTATTAGAAAGTTACAAAATCTACTGTTTAAAGATGACCACACAATTTCAGCAGTTCAGGCCTTTTTTGAGTGCTCGCCATGTGCCAGAGGCTGTGTTAACAGACCAGGACTATACAGATGAATAAATCCGGGCTCTTTCTTGTGAGAGCGCACACTCTAATAGCCCTCATCCGCACAAAGCTTTACTGTTCGCAACTCTTGCCCCCATTTGTTAACTGATTACACATGGATGCAAATAAAAATTTCCAGGCCTCCTTGGTCATCTGAATTTGCACTAACTCTGGGATATCAACTCATAACAAATGAAAAGGTTCACAAGTCAGCACACAGTCTAGTCCCCCCCCAAGGACTACAAAAGGGGCAAATATCCCCAGTTCACGTAGGGTCAGTGAAACCTGCTCTGGATCCAATAGCCAAGATTGCCAAAAACCTCAGTTCTCCAGGCTTTCTCCAAAACTGCTCAGGGCAGGAACAACCGAGAGAGGGAGCAGACAAGCAGCAAAAAGCAGAAATCTGGCTCTCCTACAGCAGCCAAGCGTAGCCCTCATTCAGAGAGAACACCATCCAAGCAGAGCGCAGCACCTTGAGTACTTTAGCACCTCCTGTCCCTGGGCTGCCAGGAGAAGCACAGGCTTTGGAGAAAGCCAATCAAGAAACATGGGTGGAATTAGGACACGGCGTCCAGGATCCTGATAGGGGCCCGGGGTGCAATCCAGTGGACAGAAAAAAATCCCATGAAGTTTCATGTGAATTAGCAAATGTCTGATAAGAAATCCAACAGGTCTTTCTACACTGCTCATTCCCAGAGATGAATGCGAAGATAACAGCAAAACTTTTAAAACGTGCACCACCCATAAGGACATAAAAATATCCTCAAACCACTTATAAATACTGTAACACATATCAGGGAGGTGACAGACTTCAAAATTTCTTCTTCAAATATCTTTTCATGGTTATACACAGAACTGTAATTGTTAAGGCTTTATGGTCTCCCTGTGATTTTTTTTTTCCTATTTAGAATCCTTACTTTATTTTCAAGTGACATGGAACTATGAAGACTATTCTAAGCTGGTTAATTATTTTATATGCAGAGTCAGGGCAGACTGATGAATCTGTACTTCAGAGTATTTATGGATCATTAATTTCTGGCTATTCCTCTTTTGAATTAAGATTTGTTTAAAAAAAAAAAGAGAGAAAGCTGGCCATCATATACTAGACTCAGTTTGTCTTGTTTCCTTAACATACTCCTTATCAGCTCTGCCACAGCTGAAGTGATTCCAAAGTGCTTTATGACACACTTGGATTTTCTCCCGCTAATAATTCCTCCTTCCTGTCCATGACTGGCGGGCTTCTTCCACACTGCAGTAATGTGGGACAGCTAATTATCTACCAATCCACCTTGCTATTCTGCACTTGGCAACTTTTATCTGCACAGGACAGCTGCACTCTCCCCGTTTGAAGTGAAATGTCAGTCTCTGCTAACGCAACAAGACTTACATCACTAATGATGTCTCCACACTTTGCAGAAACAACTCAAAGCCTAATTAAAAATTCAGGTTCATTCTCACTGGCTTGCCGATTTTCACTGCCCCTCTACCAGGGCCTCGAAGTATCTTTTCAAATACTCGATGCAAAAAATAAAATTAAAAAAATATATCCAAGGGGAATCCAGAAAAAAAAAAAAAGTGCTGGAGTCTTGGGCTTTGACCGAGCCTTTAAAATAACTGTTATGGTTGGAACAGAACCAGGAGGTTATCATGTACAATGGATAAGAATTTCCTCCACTGGCTTCTCTACTACAATGACAATAAAGGACACTATTTCCAGGGATATATGGAGTGGACCCAGGCTGGTACTTGGGTGTTGGAACTTTTCTAACTGTAATTAACTGAGAAATCATGTGACTATGTAAATCTGAAGTAAGGGAAAACTTCTTTTGAATTCAGAACAAAGTGGGCAAGGTAAAGAGGCATTCAAATGACATTTATTTTGTTTCATTATCAAATCAAACAAACAACCCCTCCAAAGTAATGATACTATTACAATTTTCACAAAAAGAAAGAACTTCATACTTCGAATAACCGGGGAGAGATATGCAGTCCCAAAATTCAATTCTAAAATAGCACTCTGCCTGAAAATTACAGGTGTAATTTCCTTCTGTAGCTTTTATATAAATACCAAAAAACCAAAGTTGTTCCTCCCTTCAAGTTCTGTTTTCTTTTTCTGCTTTATCTTTTTAATTAAAAATTACTTTGGTGGTACAGGTTCACAATTATAAATAGCTATTGACCACTTAAATTTGTTCTTTTAAAAAATATCTAAAAACATTGTGGTAAGTCTCAGAATTTTTGTATTTCTTCAGTGGCTCACTGACTTCTAGGTATTTAAGTAGCTTTAAAACAAACAAACAGACAAAACAAAACCCAGTTAGCTATCAAATTAGACTATCAGCTTTAAGTTCTCAATCATAAAAGAAATAAGCCAGTTTTTTTCAAAAGAGGAATGGAAAGGTTCTTAAGTCAAGTTTCCTTTCCATTTTAAGACAATCTTCTGTAGGAAAATGGAGCTGCCACGGGGTAGAACTGTGAAAAAGGTCAAAAAGCAAGAACCCTAAAATGAAGACCTGAGTTCTAAGTCTACCACACATACTACTGCTGTAAGCTCCAGAGAGCCACTCTCCAGTGGGCCTCCGCTTCTCATCTGTAAAATGCGAGAGGTCCGTCTGACTTTCTCTCTGGTTCTTCCCAGTTCTCATGGCACCCGGTGATCCGTGGATCTGACAGGTCAGGGAGAAAAGGCATGCCCAGGGCAGGCCTGCTGAGGCTGAGTTTGTACAGCCCCTCAGGGCAGGCCACAGGACCACAGTGAGAGGCCAGCCAGCCCGTGTGCAGGCCAGAAGCAGGGAGACCGCAAAGCAGGCCCTCCCGGAACTGTACTGGGGGAGACAGAACCTAGGTACGGAGCAGGCCATGGGATGTGGTGGCTGCTAATGGTGCCTGAATCCTAAATCACTTCAGCTGAGCTTTCTAGGCACCAAGTTCCTCATTTCTCCAGGTTCCTATTCCCCCCCGCCACGCCCCGCCACCCCTGCCCAGAGCACATCTCCTCCAAAGACAAGAGACTCGGGCACAAGCAGCAGCTGGTTCTCAACTCAAACACTAAGAAGCCACTGCCAGCCATGTTGAAACAAAGGGGAGAACCTATGAGAATGGAGGGAAGGAGGGTACGGCCACACTGAGCCCTCATCTAGCCCTGCCCAAAGATCTCCCCTAGACTGTCCAATTGCATGAGGCAGTACTTACTTCCTTGTTTAAGCTGGTATAAACTGGGTGCTCTGTTACCTGCCATGTGTCTCGACGGACATGAAGGATCCAAGGACCCACTACCTGACTTCTGTCTACTTCTCTGACCTCTTCCTGCACCCTTCCTTCCCTCCAGCTCTCTAAACTCCAAATCTTAAGGCCGTTTTTCCACTCCTTGAAGGCGTCATCACAAAGGAGACTTCTGGGAACGGCACTCTCTGAATCCCTCTGCACCCCCCAAATGGGTTAACATCTCTGACATACTTTCTCCAAGCATCCGGAACCTCCTTTCTCATACCATTCACTGCCTTGGAAATTAACCGATGGCTGCCTCAGAACGAACATAGTGCCTGGCACCAAATAAACATTCGATGACCATTTGCTTAAGTAATTAGGATGACAGGGAGCTCATCTCCTAAAGCAATCCAATTTAGAACTCTTCTATCAGAAAGCTGTCCTTCCTATCATACAGAAACTTGCTTCCCCATAACCTTTACACACAAGCACTGATTTTGTCTCCTGGAGCTCACTGAATAATTCTAATCCAGACACCGCAAATTGGTGGCCTCTGGCCCGATCCAGCCTACAGGCATGTTTGCTTTGGCCCACACAATGTTTTGTTTGTTTGTTTTGTTTTTTAAATGTGGATTGTTTGCCAACATTTTAAGAATCAAGAGATTTCATCTAAAAACAAGATATCCAGCTTCTCCTGAAAAGTGAGTCAGGAGGCAACACGGGACCCTCATTGCCACCGGGCAGCAATCGGAGAAGCTGAGTAGCAGCTGCCTCCTTTCAGCCCCGATCAGTGACCTGTTTACAACAGCCAACACCGTTCCCTACTGACCTACACCTGGTCCGCCTCACTCATTCTGTCTAACTGACCCCTGGCAACGTCAGAGCTAGCAACCCCCTGGTGTAACCTTGATCCCATATTTTAGCATTTCTTTCCATACTGCCTTGACCTATTCAAGTTGGTTTAGCCTCTCTGGTAAGACACAGCTCTTGGAGGGAAAGCACTGGGTATCCTATACTTTCCCTGCACTCTCCCAGCCTCTGATTCTGCAACAAGGCACCCAGGGAATATCTGCTGACAGACTCATCAGAAGATAATTACGTATATAATCAGCTTTTCCTCTTCAACCTCCCCTCCTCCCTCGCAGCTTATTTTGCCTTGTTCCTTTCTCACTCCTGCCTTCCTTCTCTGCAAGAGGGACAAAGCAGGAGTAAGAAGACGGGGCCTGTGGCGCATCAGTCAAATACATGTGCTCAGACTATAAGCTGGCCACTGAGAAAACATGGAAGCTCACAGCCTCGTGGGGAAAGCCGGGCATGAAAATGAGGGTCAGATGCAAAAGAATCTTAGGCGTTACATATGGAAGGCAAAGGAGGCTGCTGGGCAAAGGTACTACCTATTTGTAAAGGGCTAGGGGACACAGTGATCATTTTGCTCAGGCACATCATTATAAAAGAAATTATAAGTATATATCCTCCAAAATATTTGTATTTATGGATTGCAAATTCTATACACTAGTGCAGCAATATATTATGCATATTATAAAACATGAATATAGAAATTAAATAAGGATGCAATAAAAATGTTATGGATGAAATTCTGTGATACCTGGAATTTGCTTCAAAATAATCTGCGGGGGAGGCGAAGAGCATGTGGAGGCAGAGGCAGATATGAAACTAGTGTGACAAGTTGATAGCTATTTAAGCTGGGTGAGAGGTACAGGAACATTCTTATGCTATTCTCCTTACTTCTGTATATTTTTTCAAGTCTCTGCATTTAGAAAGCTTAAAAGTAAATAAATAACTATAAATAGCAGGTCTAATACTTTCCTCACAAGCCCCAAAGGATGGTTTTGCATCACATCCCTGAGGTCCGTGCACCACACTTTGGTAACCCCTGGGCCAGAGGACTGACCACATGTAGCTTAGATTTCGGTTTCATTAAGGCTCTGGAGTTGCATGTTTGTTGCTTCCAGGTTCTGTGCCCTGGCACTAAATAGATTGTCCCATATTTATCTCTGTTTACTGACTGTTCCTATGTTAGACCTTGTGCTCAAAGATACTTCCCTCCATTAACCAAATGAAGTGCGAAGACACTCAAGTTCAGGGTGATTTAATAACATGCTGGAAGTGACATAGTTAATAACTAGCTGAGTCAAAACTGTCGCCCTTTATATGTTTTTGACTTCCAATACACTCTTACACCAGGTTCAGATTCAAAACAAATCCCACTGCACATAATACCTAACTTCCAGAGTTCTGCAAGTTTCCTGTCTGCTCATCCACTTAAGCTCAAGGAAGCAACTCTCTTCAAGCAGCAACTAGAAATAGCACCAAGTTAGAAAGTGTAAAACCATCTCCTTCCCCTCCCCCACACCCCACCAGGCTCAAGCACGACTGGTAGGAAAAGCATAAGCACAGGGGACGATGCCAGCTAAGACAGGTATCAGTGGAGAGGAAGGAGAGGAAGTTCTAAGCACACCAGGGAGAGTCCCTCAGAAGTGATTCAACATGCTTTTCCTTGTGCTCATTCTTACCAAGTTCACCTCAAAGTCATCCACCAATGGTCAATTTTCCTCTACTCCAAACCTTCAATCTCAGAAGAAAACAAGGCCGCAGTTTTCCCACTAGGGCTTATACTGCGCACGGGGCATAGAATCAAACAACGTTATTTGCAAATACAGGTGATTATTTCATCCCTAAAACATTCTCGATTGCCTAAGTACACATTCAAATCATCCTAAAACATGCCATTCCTGGTATGACGGACATGATTAAGGGGCAAATGCCAACCTTGCCTAAACATAACTGCAAATCAGCACGCAGTTACAGTAGAGCCACAAAGATGTTTATGTCCAATAACCACAGAAACTCTGGGCGTGATGGCCAAAGAAATGAGATAAGACGTGTGGCCATATGCAGAGGTACAAGAGTCACAGCCACCCCCCTTTTCAGGTGCTTAAGATATAACAGCTACCTTGTCCAGTACGACCAAAGGGCATTAGAAATGTCTGGTGAACTGATTTGGTTACCCTTAATGTCTGAGGCTGTTTCTGCTTGCAGGACTGGCCTCTGTGCGTGGACAGTTCATTTAAAAGGCCAAGGGAGGAGTAACCAACTTCCGTTACCTCACCAGATGGGCTTCGGCAGCCCTCCTCTGTACTCCCATAATGCCCTGTTCCTCTCTCTACCATGGCACTAGCCCACTGCTTTCTAACACCTCTCTGCCTCTCCCTAACCCCCGTACCATACCACCTCCTTTTGTATCTGTCTGCATCATCAGTTGAGAACTTCAGGGCCTGGACCAGGCCTTATTCACCTTGTATCCCCAGCTTAGCCTAACCCAAGGCCCCTCATAGAATAGAAGCCTCCCCCAAAAGTTTGTTGAATGTATGCCAATATGAAAAATGAACTTACGTAATGCTGTCCTAGGGCATACAGAGAAGGCCTCCCTTTTCACTTTCAGCTGTAGCCACTATTTACAACACTGCTCTATATTTTCAGTCAACACCTCACCCCTACAGCGCCCTTCAGTTTCTGAAGTCGTGACTGTCCTGGCTGCTTCTCTTTCTTCAATTTGAGTTCAAGCTCAAGTTTGTGCTTCTGGTATTTCTTCTGTCCCTGCTGGAAGGACCCTCCTCACCCACCCCTCTTCCAAGCCCCATACAGCAGCTGTCCGACCAACCTGCTAGTGTGTCTGCCAAGTTCACAGTGACTATGCCCAGCCCAGCAGAGCTGAGTTAGAGCTAACATCAAGGCGGGCACCCTGGACGTGTGCCAGGCCCTTGCTGTTAGGAAGCCTGTATTGTCATATAATGTTAAATGGGCCTTATAAGTGCCTGGTGAAATGGCTCCCAGAGCCCGATATGCCTTCTAACAAGCAGGCATTGTTGCTTAACTGTTTTACCTGTGCAACCTTACCTCCGCCTGCACGTCGCAAACTCCTTTAGGGGCTGTGCTGCGATATCTCCCTGTAAATCCCCCAAACACCCAGCTAGCATAATGCTCTGTGCTCAGAAATATTCCAAGGAATATTTCTCCATTTAAGAACAACCACGTCCATCAACAGTTCCCAGCCCCAACTTCACATCAGCAGGTGCCTTCACACACACTACTGCCATTAGGTCCACAGAGCGGATCTCTAGGAAGAATCATCATTTCCAGGTGTGCAGATAAAGGTCACCCAACTTCTCAAGTGGCAGAGCTGGAACCCAGGTTTCCAAATATCCAATGTGGAGTTCTTTCCACTCTACGATGCTCTTCGATTAAAACTTGTTGCATGAATGAAAAAGCAGAGGCAAGCCTCCCTGGACACAGCCACTCTCTGCTCCCTAGATCTCAACGTTGATGGCTTCACTCCACGAGAGCCCTGAGGAGATGATGATTTTAGGTTTTTGACTTTTACCCATGACGTATGGGGTCTGCTGCCAGGGGGGCAGTGTTCAGTGGCAGCTTTCCCAGGGCACTGGCAAAATTAGCTGGTGCAGATCATTTAGAGTTTTTGTTTTGTTTTGTTTTGTTTTAATTTTGTCCATTACTAAAAAGGAACCACCACCACAACAACAACAAAAAAAAGAGCAGGCAGCCTCCATGAGAAAACCTTTCCAAGAAAATCTTTAAGACAGATCGCTTTTCAAACTGTCTTCTCTATCAACAAACACAAAAACTATGCCATGGGAAACAACAGTGCTGAAAGAAGGTCTGGGTTTTGTTTTTGTAAAATTACTCCTTGTGCCTGTCCTGTGACAGAGGCGGCAACAGGCCTCCTTGGAAGGCTACTTGGCAATTTCTCAAAATTAAAAATGGTCCTTGGAGAATTTCAGCAGCAGCAACTGAAGTCTGGAAATAGGCTTTTCACGTATAAACTGACCTACAGAGAGTTTCTTGTCAAAGAAGATTCTGTCCTGAAAGGTCTGCACTGTACTGGAAATGCCAAGGTCAAGTGAAGAGTCAATCCCTTAATCAAGAGAGGACATTCTTTTTCTGCAAGGAGACATCATCTCTCCCCAACCCCCTCGTATCTACAGATGGAAGTTTGACCCTGCTCACCTTAATGCCCAAATGAGGCTACCTGCCTCTGAGCAACAGATTAGCTCCACAGCTATAAAATCCAACATGTCACAAGGGAGGACTATATTATCTGCACTTTAGGCAGCTAGACCCATATAATTTCAGACACATTGAAAAAATCCCAGAGGTTTACGGAGGAAAATGTGAGGCTCGAAACCTTTGTTCTAAGGGCAAAAAAATCTAACCTGCCTTAGATTTTTACAAGTGTTCCCTCCCCCCAAAAGTTGACAGTCTAACAAAATTGAAAAGAGACCCTTTCCCCAATTTTCGCAGAAGGAGGCAAGTGGCAGATCAATGTACAGCTCAAGAAGAAGAATTTAAATACAGTATGTGCTGCTCCTTTCAAAAAAGGAGAGAAGCCACTTCGCATTTTGCCAGACAAAACCCTGTCCCCAGGAGGCCAGTTTCCACAATGAGGTTGCAAAGGTGTTAAAAGAGGCCAGTTGGGAGGAGATAAAGGGCCATTTGGGCACAAACCCCCCACTGATCAGAGCTTTTTTTCTAAAGTGTCTCCTTTTCAACAGGGAAGCCTTTTAAAACTACATTTGCTTTGGATCCCTACCTGAATGACAATGTGTTGGGATCCGATTTCACCTTTTGTCAAGGATCGGGTGAGAAACAGTAAAACTGCTGTCAGCATCTTAGAAAAAGCTAGTCCTTAGCTTATATGGTGAAGGGGGAAAAAACCCCTGAGGTTCCTTGTCCAGCCCTAGTGATGGGATGAAGGTGATAAATGCCTGCTAATCTTACAAACACAGTCCAAAACTGCAACGTATTAAATTTCCTTTATTAAAAGAGGGTCTCTATGCAAAAAGACAATTATTTGTCCTCTGAATTGAAACATTCATCAGTGGAAAAAGAAATCCTCGTTTATCCCTAACATTTTAGTTCATTTCCTCTAAAGGTCACTTCACTCCTAAGATCTCTGTCAGCAATCCTCAGAAATCAGAAAACGCATATGGAAAAAATTATAACTTAATCTGAGCCTAAAAGATCTGCATAGAAAAGTTAAACGACGTATCTTAAAAGCTTGTCTACTATTATGCACATGAAGAAAAATCGGACTCTATTGTACTTCAGGGCCGGTGCCTGCAAATAAACGCAGTACTGCCATTCAAGCAAACCATCCACTCCTCAGCCTCACCTCACTCCTAAAACAAAACAAAAAACCCTACAGTCTTTCACTACAGCGGTAAAGGTCTGTGGAACTAGCTTTAGGAAAACTGTATCATCCTGGAAGGAGACTGGGGCGTGGGGGGAGGGGGCGTAGGGTTAGGGAGAGAGGTTTAAAAAAAAAAAAAAAGGACATCAGAAACCTGAGTCCCAAGTGACTTTAAAACACCTCTCCCGGTGGGAGGTAGAAGGGTTGTCACAGTAGAATCGAAATCAGAAACCTATTCCAACAACACATTCCTGGAAACTTCGCTCTTTCGAAGACCACATTCATCACCGTTATTATTTTTAGAAGACCTAAGAAGAGGATGAGGTTATTTTACGGAAGAATGTTATAGCAAAGGTTTCAGACTCGGAATGTCATCTCAACCTCTCCTCCTAAACTAGTGGGCCAAGGAGGTTAAAATAACGGCGCGATAGAATCTCCAGGTGGTTTCTGTTTAGCAATTTTTTACTACTATTGGTTATTAGTAACATCTTCAGGATTCCTTACTAGCCTCGGGCAATCTTTCTTTAGCCCCCTTCCTCTCCTGGGGAGGACGGACCTGGTAAACAATTTAGAGAAATGGGAACCTTATTCACTGTGCTCCCTTTTTCCTCCCCAAAAGGCATACACAAAACAAAAACAGCCGACAGCGCGCAACCGACAACAGCGACAGCGGAAAGCAACAACAAAAAAAGTCCACCACACAGGACGAGTCGGGAATCTACCCGGAGTCTACCAGGCCAGCCCCTCCCCCAATACACCCGGGCGGGGAAAGGGAGCGCGGAGTTCACTCTCCCGGCCGCTCTCAGCCGGGACCCCAGGTGGCCCCGGAGCTGCTGCGCACGCAGCGATGCCTCCCCTCCCGGCGCCCACTGCAGCGCCTAGGTCTGGGGGATCCGAAGAGGTGATCAAGGGGGTACACTGGGGGTCTCGGAAAATCATCCGGGCCAGGCGGGACCGACTGTCCTGGGATGGGTACACAAAGTCGGAAGGGGAGTTTGCAGGGGTGGAGGGGTAAAAAAGACTGCGGGGAAATGCGTGCAAATTAGGAAAGGAGGTGCGAGGGAACCTGAGAATCCTTGCCGAGATAATGGAACTGTGCCGGGGGGCGGGGAAAATGGGTCTGTGCAAAGGGCAGGGGCTTCTGCAGAGGAGAAAGGAAAGGGCACCCGAGTGCTTGGAAGAGGAGTTGGTGTGTAGTCAGGGGGTCCATGGGGAGGGCGGAGGTGTCCGGGGCAAAGGGGGCTCTGTGCTATGCCAGCGAGGTCGGTGCTCGTTTAAGGGGACCTGTACTGGGGATGGGACCGGGCTCTAAGCGGAGGAGATAGGCGGGATGCCTAGCAAGTTCGCGGGCGCGATGGGGGGGGCCCTTACCTGCATGGTGACGACCCCCAGCTCCTCGGCCGCCAGCCTCCGCATCTGGCTCGCCAGCACTTGCGCCTCGTCCAGGATGGAGAAGTCGGCGTCGGCCCCGGCGCCCAGCAGCCAGCCCGCGGCCAGGCAGAGCAGCCAGAGGGGCGGCCGCCGCGCCCCAGCCCGGCCGAGCGAGCCCCGACCCCCGCGGGCCAGGGCGGCCGCCTCCGCCGCCTCCTCTTCCTCCGGCTCGCGGGCCATGCCGCCTACCCCCACTCCCCGCCGACGGGCTCCAGGCGCCGGGAAGCGGGGAGGGAGCTCCGTGAGGTGCGCCCAGGGCCCGCTCCGCGCACCCGGCAAAACTTTCTCGCCCTTCTGCAGCCGCCTCTCAGCGCCGCGGCGGCTCCCGAACTTAGGGGGCGCCCAGCTACGGCGCGGGAGCGCGGGCGGCCACCATCTCCGGGCCCCGGTGGCCGCGGCGGGAGAGGAAGCGGCCGCCCCAGCCGTCCGCGGGACCCCGGCGCCGGCGCGGCCCCCGCGGTGCGGCGGACGGCTGGAAGAGCTGCGGCGTCCGCACCGGGTTTGTGGCCGCGGGGCTGACAGGCGGAGCCGCCGAGCTTTCGCTTCCCGCGGGTCCCGGCCGAGCGAGGCGGCGGCGGCGGCGAGGGCGGGCGGCTGCACCCGCGGAGGAGGAGCGGCGATCGGGCTGCTATGCTGGGGCAGCCACCCGAGCGAGGCGGGAGAGGGGGAGGTTTAAAAAAACAAAAACAAATAAACAAAAAAAGCACACTGAAAGAAAGAAAGCCAGCGACGGGGGAAAGGGAGGTGTCTGGTGCCACCACGCTGCGCTCCGACTCCGTGCACTTCCCGGCCCGGCGGACGCTGCGGCTGCGGTGATTTATGGAAGCGGGGAGAGAGGCGGGGACATTCCCCCGGTCGCCCCTCCCCTCTCTCTCCCGCTCCCGCCTCAGAACCGGCCCCTCGAGACGCCACGGGCCGGAGAGCAGGCTCTCGGCTCGGGTACCAGCCCTGCCGGGGGTGGGGTCCCTGGGACCTTCTGGTTGCCGGGGACAGCTGCCCACCCCAGATCTCACCGCCTCCGCCCTCGCCAGGGACTCCGGGGTCCCACCCATCGAAAGTCCCTTTAAGTTCTAGGACGCTGGCTTTCGGCCTGGCGGAGATTCGGGAGGGAAGGGACTGCTGTTTGTGCGTCCACTGCTCTTCATCGATGTTATTAATAACAATAGCTAGCATTCGTTGGATCAACGGATTCCTTTTTTTTTTTTTTTTTGACCAACGACTGTGTGCCCGGCCCAGTGCTCTGGGGTTTGTATACATTATCCTTTAATCCCCACCACATCCCTGTGAGGTACTATCTTTATCCCAAAATTTTAGGTAACAAAGACCGAGGCTTAGAGAGGTGGAATGAATTGCCGAAGGTCACCCAGGGGATAAGAGGCAAATCCAGAATTTAAGCAGATCCGAGACCCTTGCTCTTAAATAGGACATAATTCTTTCTGCCTCTCTTTGGAAATGAACCATCTGATCCCGTCAAAAGCAATAAACAAAACAAAACAAAACCCACAACACTACTGAGCGGGAATTCGCCCCACAACAACTAATTTCTCTGAAACCTGGGGAGGCAGTGTGCTTCCTTCCTTCCTGCTGCTGACTCCTGGCTCAGGCCCTCTGAGAGATCACCTACTGGAAGCACCTGGAACAAATGGATGAAGGTTGTGGTGGGGGCCGTTATTAGAAGCCTCTTAAGGTTCCTGCTTGTAGGTTCCTAGAGGACAGAGCCGTGCCCAGGAAGATGAAGGCTGCCTAGCAGAGGCGGTAGCAGGACTAGAACTCGGCTTTGGTGCTCTCTTCACTTTACAGCAAAACCTTATGTTTTACTTCTTTGACTATATTGTTTTAAAACTCCATTTTTGGGCTTCCCTGGTGGCGCAGTGGTTAAGGATCCGCCTGCCAGTGCAGCGGACACGGGTTCGAGCCCTGGTCCGGGTAGATCCCACATACCGCGGAGCAACTAAGCCCGTGCGCCACAACTACTGAGCCCATGTGCCACAACTACTGAAACCCGCGCACCTAGAGGCCGTGCTCCGCAACAAGAGAAGCCACCGCAATGAGAAGCCCGCGCACCGCAACAAAGAGTAGCCCCCGCGAACGGCATCTAAAGAAAAGCCCACGCACAGCAACGAATACCCAACGCAGCCAAAAATTAAATAAATAAAACCCATTTTGCCTCGCAGTTGTTTCTCAGTTCTGAATTCCCCAATCAGTGTTATCTCTGCTATACTCTATGTTTTCATTTTGTGACACTCCCCATTCTGTGCCCCCTTGAGAGAGGCACATGGGACACTTGGAACACCATCATTTATTATGTGCGATGCTCCTTTTGCATAACACGTCCTGGAACCACGGTAACCTCATTGAGGGCAGGGACCTATCCACCTCTCCGTCATCCACACTTAGCTCAGTACCAAGCACAAAGTAGATACTGTAAAAACGATTCTTGAATTAATGATGAGATTAAAAAAAAAATCTGTTGCCTTTGATCCCCAGAGTTGACTTGACACTTGATAGCGAGATGCTCCTATAACTTGTTTTTCATTGTTATACCATTGCATATGATTGTTAATCAGTGATACAAAACTGATGTCAGTCCCTGTGGTAAATGGAAGAGAAAAAAAAATGATAAAGGGCAGCTAGCATTAATTTTTTTGTCTTAGATTCTTCAAGGTTACTGTCATCAAAATTGTCACAGATCTCTAAACTACCCTTCTGAAACTCTCTCAGATGGCTTCTCCATCTTTGCCCAGCCTTTGTATCTTGCTATTTCTTGGGGTCCTATTTCTTGAGGTTATAATCCTATGTCCCCCTTTTTTTACGTTGTTTTTTTTTTTGAGAACTCTCATGTTACACCCACACCTTCAATTACCACCAAGAGAGCAGAGTTTTGCAAATTTCTAAACAAAGCTCAATCTCCCTTTTTAGTGGGATTTCCAAAATTCCAACTGTTCACTGGCGTCTCTACTAGATACACTTGAACTAAAACTCATTCCTGCTTTTTCCCACTCTCCACTTAAATCTATACCCTACTGCGAATGTGGGTGGATGTCACGCATGCTCCAAACCAGGTACCTCACTCGCCACATCCGTCCCCTGCTCTCCATCTGTACCCCACTGGCTGCCTTCTCATCACAGCTCACCTGTGATCACGACCACGGTCTCCTCTCAGGACTCCATGGAGTCCACCTCACCTCCATCCTTCTACTCTCCATGGTAAAACCAAAATCACCTTTCTAAAAGTCAAATCCGGACTTGTCTCTCACTAACCTAATCATTTCTGGTGCCCCATCACAGAGAAATAAACTTAACACAACAAACAAGACTTTCTGGGCTCTGGCTTATCTGCCTTTCTGGCCTTCCATAAGCCACTCTGCCTCTCAAATCCTCACAAACCGCAGAAAACACGTTTGCTGGTGGTATTGAAAGCCCTACCCTTTTCCCCACCTGACAAGCCCCTACTGAGCTGAGATGTCACCTCTGTGAAGTCTTCTCTGACACCAAACCCCACAGAACTGATTGCTCCTCCTTTGGGTCCCTCTAAGTCTTGTTTCTTCTCTTAGCACTGATTATCCATTGGACAGTCATGTTTTCTCCACCCCGATGCTTCTCATTAGGTCCACCAACCCCCCGCAGCTTTAGGAGACTCAATAAACTGCAAATCCTGTGGTCCATCTCAGGTCCACTGAAGCAGAATCTCTGGAGGTGGGCTAGGTCCTGGAATATGCATTTTACAGACCCCCCTTCCCCCCCGCCCACCATGAGTCTTATGAACTGCTGAGAGACTTCAAACAAGCTCCCCGGGATGGAAACTCACTCATCCGGGAGCTCTGGTGCTTCGTCCAGTGCCTACACTCTATGGAGTCTCAATACCGAGAAAGGGCCACTAACAAGTAAAAGTCTCAGAAATAGTCAGTTGCCTAACAACTTTTAAATGGTGGTGGCAGCGTGCAAACCCAGGTCTTCAAATGGCAAGCTCTGAGCTACTAGTCTGGGGTTAGAGAAAAGGTTTACACACATATGTGCTGGCACATGACAGACCAATAAAAGCTTGTTGTCCGATAAACTAGTAATCCTTAATGTCTCCAGTGCATTTAATTAAATCGCCCTACCGTCAGCCCCTCTCAGCAAGAGCGGATTGTTCTCTGAGGGGCAGCTCATTAGACCTGGGTAGGCTTATAACATCAAGCAGCCAATCTATCACACCCAAGGCATGGCAAAAAATTATCTGGGTCCAGCAAATTTTCATTCTCAAAAAGTTTAGGGAAATAAGAGGAAAAAGCAATTAGAAGTGGCAGTTGAAACAAAAAAACATGATTAGAAGTCAGAGGGGACATGAGTCCCATAAGGCATACTACAGGAAATGTATAGCTATAAATACATATACAGATATATATATTTATATATAAATATTTTTACACATACATTCCAAGATGTATATATAACCATATATGTGTATGTGTGCATGTGTGCATATACAGCCATATAGCATGGTAGCTAAGAGCAGGGTTTTTAGAATTAGAAAACCTGGGCTCAGATCCCAAGGTCAGTACTTATTAGCTGTGTCATCTCTGTAAACCTTAACTTCTCTTAGCTTCAGTTTCGTCATCTGTACTTTATAAACACTAACACCCGAAGTTTTTGAGAAAAGGCACATAAAACACTTCACATAGCACCTGGTACGTAGAAGCACCCAATAAATAGTGGGGATGTCTGCAAGCTGAAGTTATGAGGGAGCAAACATTACAAAGGAGCTAAGAAAGCCAAGCAGAGAGAAGAGAGAGTAGAGTACACAGAACATGTGGCCTGAGAGAGGCCATCCCCCAGACTCAGAACTAACTTGATTTCAGAACTTTCCAGTTACAGTCCAAGTCTACATGTTCTATTAATAACAGACTCTTCTTTTCTCCCCTCTGTCTTGATGTAATTCCAAGGAACAAGTTCAATCATCCATTCTTGCAGAGAGGACACTATTGACTATGTAACTATTTGAATACAAAATGAGGAAAAGACTGGTAAGTGGGCCACAATTGTCCAGAAGACTAGAGACCACCATGAAAGCTGTCTGATAGATTAAGCTTCTCCCTAGAGTGCCCTGTACTCCTTGCTTGTGACCGAGTTGGACACCTGTTCATTATGTTTCCTCTTCATAAGCTCTAGCACTTAACATGCAGCCTTGTAAATGTCCATTTATAAGTCTGTTTTCTCCATCGTAATGTTTCTCAAACTGTGGCCTACAGGCTTCTACGGGAGAATCACCCATCAGGAACTGTAACTGTCTTATTCATTTGCCACATTGTCAAGCACAACTCTAGATCCAGAGTAGAAACCCAATAAATGTTGGACCAAAGAACTGGGAAAAAAATTAAGAAAATCCATGAGTCATTAACTCTGTGCAAAGAGTAGCATTAACGATACTGTTCCTTGACTGTGAAAGAAGAACGGACCGAGATTCCTCATCAAACTGGCTGCTCTTCCCTACTTTGGAAGATGCAAAGCCCTTCAGTGAGAGACCACCTCATGGCACTCACTGGCCAAGCTTCTCACCACAGAAAACCTGTAGGTCAAACAGTTTTGAGGAATTCTTGGTCAGATTTCCAAAAATGTGGTATGGAGTTTCCAAGCCACCACGATTCCCCTTTGCATGCTCTGAGGTGGAAACAGGGCCAAGTTAACAACAAATCCTCAGCCTAATGCTGCTGGCAGGCTTCCCGTTCAAAACAATAACTGGCTGCAAACTCTATTGAATCTGTGAACTCAGAGAGCTAGGGAGAATAGAATCAGTAACTTCAAGGGCAGAAATTAGCATTTGCTCATTAACTTCTACAAGACTTCAGATCTCAGCAAGTGTGCTTCTTGTTAAATAGATGGAAAGAGCTACCGGTCTAGAGCATCTAGAACATAGAGTCTCCCTGGTTTCCATATTCCTCCTGCTGATTTTAAAAAGCATCAGGTTTCCCACTCCCCTTCAGATTGGGAGCTAGCAATGATAGAATAACAGTAACTGATATAAGTAACCGAGACCCTACCAAGGGTAGGATAACATCTATGGCACACAACTTATCATTTCTTGAACTCAGTGTGTTTCCTATGTTCTATCATTTAAGCATCAAAGCAGAGAAGACAAGATTATTATTATGATTTCATACACAGGGAAACTGAGGCTTGGAAAAGTTAAACAACTTGCCCAAAGTTATAGGCTAGTAAGCAGCAAAGCTGGGCTGGAAATCCAGGTTTGTATGACTCCAAACTCAATTCTTTTGCTGCTCTATTGTGTACCTGTCTGAATGCAAAAAGAAAGGAAAAAGAAAGGAAATAATAATTATTGACACCCATAGATCTCTGCCTGAGAAACATCCTTATTTCTAAGGCAACAATTTTTTTTCCTGTTAATTTCAACAAGCATCTATTGAGCATTTGCCATAAACCAATAATTTTACTGGGTCCTAGGGATACACAGATGAATAAGATTGGTTGTTCTTAAGAACCTTCCTGTTACTGGGAAAGTCAGAGAATTTTAAGACAGGTAATAACACACACAACAAATGCCTCAGGGCCTTTGCACTTGCCATTCCCTGTGTCTTGAATGCTCTTCTTCCAGATATCTGCATTTCACTGCCAAGAACTGTGAAGTCTGAGTCTTTACCCTACTTGCAAACCAACAAGTCAGCCTACCACAGCCTCATGGCTGATGGCAGAAGACTCGAGCCTCCAGGGTTAGAGACAAATGACTTCATGCCTCCATTACTCACATCAATAGTAGTAGCCTGAGTGTCAGCATTTGTGCCAGTTCTCCAAGCCCTAATTCTCACTGGCAACATGAAGAGGGTCATTAACAGCTGCACACATCAAGTACCATGGAAGAAGAGGAAACCCAAGCTTAGATAACCCAAATCTTATTTAAAATAAAATGTTAAAAAAACCTGCCCTTTGCTCCAGAGGGAGATATCTTTAAAATACTGGGCAGAAAGCAAGTTTTCCCTAGGCTCTGAAGAGAGACACTGTCTCTACCTGTCAAGGTTGTTCACTAAACAAACATCCTTGAAAATGTAGTGTAGAACAATAGGGCAGACAGTACCTTGCTCACAAGACAGGTAAAAGTGCAAGAAACCCATGGAGAATTATCTCCCCACATTGCCTTTCTCTAGTCTGGACTCAAATATGAGGGGAGGCCTTCCCTCACCATTCCATTTAAGACTGTAACCCCTATAACCCCCTCTCTGGAAATTGCCTGTATCTTCTCTCTCTGTTGACTTATACCATCTAGCAACATATATATTTACTTACTTATTTTGTTTATCGTAAACTCGATGGAGGCAATGATTTTGATATGTTTTGTCAACATATCCTCAGTGTCTGAAATAGTACCTGGCACATAGTAAGTATTCGAGAAATAGTTGTTGAATGAATGGATATAATATGGAATGCTCTAGAGAATGTACAATGGGAGGGAAAGTTAATCTAAGCTAGGTCAGAGAAAGTTCCCTAGAGAAGATGTTACCTGAGGAGGGTCACCAAGGACAGGCAGGTGTCACTCAGGCATAAAAAAAACAGCCCTGGTAGAGAAAAGCATTAAAATGTGCAAAGACCAAAACAAAACAATGTGAAGAAAGGGGCTGTAAGTTTGGGATTTCCACAGCATTAAGTGGGAAGGGGCAGTGGAGGAGGCTGTTGGTGAAAACAGAGGCCTTGGTCCTTAGCCAAGGGACTTGGAGTTTCTTCCATGATAGATGGGGAGTCACAGAGGGTTTTAAGCAGGAGAGTGATATTTTAGAAAGATCACACTATATATAGTTCTTTGGGGTATGGATTTAAGGCAGGGACTCTTGACTCAGGCGGGTTGACTGAACTAAATAGCAACTCAAAATATCTAAATATTTCCAATTAGGATGTTGAAATTTCTAAGGAAAAAGTATGACATAGGATTTCAGTTTAAAAAACCAAAACAAGGGTCTTCCCTGGTGGCGCAGTGGTTGAGAGTCCGCCTGCCGATGCAGGGGACATGGGTTCGTGCCCCGGTCCGGGAAGATCCCACATGCCGCGGAGCGGCTGGGCCCGTGAGCCATGGCCGCTGAGCCTGCGTGTCCGGAGCCTGTGCTCCGCAACGGGAGAGGCCAGAACAGTGAGAGGCCCGTGTACCGCAAAAAAAAAAAAAAACCCAAAACAAGACAAAAATTGAAAATACTCAGAGCTTTAGCAAGATTCCTCACGACTTTTAATAAACATAATAGTAATAACTTAAACACAGCTAGGGAGTCTTAGAAAGCAAACATAACTTAGGGAGTCTTAGAAAGCAAAGAGTTAGAATTAACTTTCAGCTAGTTGTACTGAAATCAGATGACACTTTCTTTCCATGGGCTTGATTGGACATAATAAGCAGTATAGTTCTTTCCATCTTACCAAAGGTTTAAAATTTTTCTAAAAACTATTTAAGAGTACTAGAATTATCAATAAACCAAATCAAACCAACTATAGGGTGAGCATTTGCTATGTGCAGGAAACTGTGCTGCTTGCTTTGAGTTTATACTTTGGCTAGGGAGGCAAGACTAGAAATATACAAAGTGAAATAGCAATGAGAGATTTAAACCACAGATCAAGGCTGCAAGAGGAGAGATGGACAAAGCAAATGAAGTACACAAACAGTGGTTTGCACAGTGAAAAGATGACTATATATGGAAAAAATATTGATAGCCAACACTTTCTGAGTGCTTACTAGGTTCTAGGCATGATGCTATGGGTTTTATATCGAATTATCTCCTTTAATCCCTAGAATTCTATGAGTCACAATCATAATAATAGCTAACATTTATTTAGCTCTCACTAGGTTCCAGACAGTATGCTAAGTGTTTTAAATGGATTATTTTATTTTATCCTTGCAAAGACCCTATTTAGTAGGTATAGTCATCTCCATTTACAGATTAGGAAACTGAGGCTTAGTAAGATTGAGTTCTTTGCCCAAGTTTTCACAAGTACCATGCGACGGTGTCATTATTTAAATCCACTCTTAATTACAGTGCTCGCCTGCTTTATAATAACAAGCAGGTATTATTGTCAAGTCTATTTTCCAATGGAGAAAAGTAACGCTCAGAAAAGTGGGGTCATGACACATGTCTGAATGAAAGCCAAAACATAGGAACCTAACCACAAAACATCTTGATGCATCAGAAACATAAATGGCATAGAGTTTATATTTTATCAGTGTCATCCAGCTGACTTAAACTGAGTTCAAGTTGAATATGAGGAACTTAGTGGGGCAAACAGGATTCGGATTTTAAAACCTTCGTCGCTTACTTACACCAGGACTTTGCCATATGCTAGGGAGCACTGCTGTGCAGGCATACTGCATAGGCTTAGACAAGGACAGATACTGACCTAGTAACTGCAAACACACGTAATTGGAAGTGAGGAATTTTACAAAAGGCAGACACTTTCAGATCAGTGCTCTTTTTGTTCTGATGACACCATGATGTTAGAGAATTCTAGAATTCCTACTGCAGTGGATATGTGTGCTGAGCATTGTGATCTCACCCTACAGCTCCAGGGGTCAAGAAAAGGAAAAGGAAAGGAACATGCTTATTTGTATTTCCTATTTGTACCTCCTACCCCTACCAACTGTTAAACGCCCGAGCAAAACTTTCTAGGGTTATACTAAAAACCTGCAACAAAGCCTCTAAAACAAATTAGAAGACCTCTTATTTCACCTGCCATTCATCACTCCAGATTTCCCTGGCCCATTAAGTTCACACATAAACCCAGATTTTCACCTTCAGCGTCCCTGGGTTTGATGAGCCCCATTGGACCCACTACTTCAGTATGTCACCTCAGACACACTTGGATTATTCACTCTCTGGCACTAGGCATCTTAATGTTGGGTGTCCTTGCCCTGAACTCACAGCACAGACTGGGCAGACTTGCTTCCTGCCTAACCTCAGGGGAGGGCATCACACAAGTACGACCTGAGGGCGTCAAGATTGAAATTAGAGAGTCATCCTTGAAGTCCCATTTTTTAAAAATCTGGTTAAATAATTTCATTTCCCCATTTATTTATCAAGCATCCCACATAAGCCTCAGGATGAAATGGAAATTCTTAGCACACAAGGACTGGTATAATCTGGACCCAAACACATCTCTCCATTCCCCCCACTCCCCTCCCCCCCAGCACACACCTACATCACCAGGCAAAATCAGTCCCCTGAATCTCTGACTACAATCCTTCATTGCTCTACCTCGTTCCTTCCCTGTCTTTGCTCTTTGGATTTCATCTGCTTGGAATGTCTTCCCTCACCTTTCCACCTGGCTAAGGCATTCTTATTTTTGGAGATTCAGGTAGAATCACTTCCCTCTAGGAAACCTTTCCTGACCACTCTGCCCTCTCCCCCACGTAGAAGTAGAAGTCTCTTCTCCATGTTCCCTCACCCTGTTCCAGGCATCACCTTTATCACTCTGCATAGCCACCGTTACCTCTTGACTGTTTTACTCAGAGGGCAGTCACTTCCTTTAGGAGAAAAGCAACTTGTTTTTGGCCTGTAAATATCTTACTCTCAGCAGCAAATGACACATAGTAGAGACTTAATAAACATTCATTCAATTAATGAACCCTTGAATCTATTACTTCCAACTTAGCCTTCTTACTGATCTGGAGACTATTTGGTATTTGTAGAAATATCACATTCAAATGCTTACCAGGACCAGGCAGTAATGTAAAGGCATTAAACTGGCCATGTGGGACACTAGCCCTGTCTAGAGTGGCCTCTGCTTTGGGCACATGATGTTCTTTGGAGATGAAGAAGGAACATGGGAAAATCATTTACTTTGTCCTTCTGCCAGTAGATGAAGACTTATCTTTTTCTCCCCATACATAAAGAGGTTTCCAACTTTCCCTGAAAGTACTATGTCAATAAGATTAATGTTATAACATCAAATTCCCTTTCATCCTTCTCACTGAGTTTTCTGCCAAGTTTCTCTGCCCGTCACCATGAGAGCAGAAACACTATTGCTCACATGTTCTGTTTACCACTTAGCACATGGTGGGTGTTTAATTCGTGTTAAAAGAGTAACCATAATATGCAGAAGGTGAAAGAAAAAGTTAGGTATTTTTAATGAAAGAGTGTGACAATTATTTTCCTTTTGAAAATGTATTCAACCTAAACATGATTTCTCGTTTATATGACCTTGTCTTTTTCCATGCTACATCAGCAACAGGAGAAAAAATTAGGTTTATATCATAGTCAACAAGCTAATTAGCTCACATCTTCTCTATTTTGGTCATTCACTCATTCAGTCATCCAACAAATAATCTAGGCCTACTATGTGCCAGGCACTGTGGTTATCACTCAGATTCTACTTGAACCCTGGGAGTTGCTTTTGGTTCACCCCTCATTTTCCTTCTGAGACGAACGAATGATAGCTGTCTGCCAGAAAGCGGCTCTGAGTAAGGAGGACAAACTTGGACAGTTGCAGAAACACAAGATCTGGATGAAGGGCTTCCCTAAGCAGGTCTTGAAGCCCTTTGTAGAGGATTCCAAGAACAAAAATTGGAGCCCCTTTTTGTAGGTAACAATCTGCTGCTGGTCAGTGACTAGCCCAAGGTCAAGTTCCAAGATCGTTCCCGATAGTTCTGATGTTCTCTACTGTTCCTCATTGCTGACTGATATCCCATTCCTGGCCCCAGTTCATCTGCTGCTATGAACCAAAGGTTATTTACCATGAATTTAGCAACTGCTTCAGAATCAACGTTGGCTGGAAACAGTGTCCCACCACACTGGTGCCTTCCCACATACTCTGCCTCTGGGCTCCAATGCTGATGTCCACACCCAACATCCCTGAGCTCTTTGTAGGCACCGTGTGCTCTACTAAACAATTGACTTTCATCCTTATTCAATCCTTCCAAAAACTTGATGAGAGAGACATCAAGACTGCCAGACTGTGTGGGTTCTGTCACCAAATTGGTCATCACTGTTAAACTACCAAGAATCACCCTCGGAGTGAGACGGCTCTTTCAGTCAATAATAACATTCAACCGTAAAAAATAATAACGATGATTCTGTATGGGGTAGGGACTCCTAGTTGCCCTTGACTATTCTTTGTTTTATAGTAGTAAAATCCTTAGTTTAGCCAGGCAAATGGCTGCCTATAAAAATCATACATTCCCCAGCCCTTCTTGAAATTCTCTGTAGCCATGGGACTAAGGTCAGGCCAGTGGGATGACACAGAAGTGGAGCATTTCCAGGGACTTTATAACAATTGCTTTGAACTCTTTTGATAGCATCCTACATACAAAATGCATTTTATATTATGTTGCATATATTATAGGCCCATATATATTTCTGAAACAAAAGCTTTAAGTAGAAATATTTACCTTTACTGTGTGGTAAACACTCTGATATTGTCTATTCTATTCTATTTCATTTTTAAAAGTTATCCATTATATTGATTTTAGGACCCACTAGCGAGTCATGACCCACAATTCAAAAAGCATTGTTCTACCAGAAACATTATATGTAATCTTCTTTTTTTCTTTGTCCACGCTACCGTCTCGATGCCTGAAACAAATATCTTCACTTTGGACCATGAGATCAAGGCCACACACAAAGGAGCATCAAGATGGAAGCTACCTGGGTCTCTGATAATATAATACATCATAATAACTGTAAATTACCTACCTGGGCTTTTACATGAGAGAGATACAAGTTTCTATCTAATTTAAGCTGCTGTTATATTGAATTTTCTGTCCCTCATGGGCCAAACGAATACGAACTAATTGTGCTAATGAATTGTGTGTTTCCTTTCAGATCCATTTCTCTCTATTTTCCTGCTTTGCTTTTTATTGGGCTCGCCAAAAATTTTGTTTGGGTTTTTCCGTAACAGCTTATGGAAAACCTGAACCACCTTTTTGGCCAACCCTATATTACAAAGGGGCTGAGCCCTGTGTTCTGACAGTGGGGGGTAGTCGTAGGAGACAGGAAGGCAGAGGAAAAGGAAGCCAAGGTATTTCTCCTCGGCTCTCTGCCTTGGACGGTGGCTTCACCAACAGCAGCTGTGTCTCCTCCATGGCTCCAATCCCCGCTGGACATGGTTTCATCTTCTGTTGGGTGACCTCAGCTCTTGCTATCTGGTAACACTAGCCTCTCCCTTGATCTCTTTAGCACAGGAATGGTCACAGCTTCCTGCTACGGCTGATCTCTGGATCTCCTCACCTTCCCTCTCTGGCTTTGAGTTCTTTGATCCCCCATTTAACCAAGTCCCCATATTACATTTCCTCTGTTCTAAATACTTAAAGTAGTTGCAGTTTTCCTGACCAGCCCCTGACTCACACTAAAATATCATAGAAAACACTTCAGGTAAAATTTCTCGTTTCCTCCTCATCCTATAAGATAGGCACTATTCTTTGCTGTCCCCCTCCCCTTACAAATGATGAAACTGAGGCCCAGAAACATTACATGACCAGCCCTGGTCACGTGGTAAGTGTAGGGGTGTCCAACTCCAAAGCTACTAACAACAGCCTAACTTTCAGAGAGCTTGACCTCCTTTTGGATTTTTCTGACTTTCAAAAAGTAATCATTTTTTATCATTAACATTTTTATCATTAACAGTAAATAACAATCATTTATCGTTATTTTGCAAAGGTCTAGACACAAAAACTGTTGGTATGACATCATTTCATGTAACCCAAGTAGGTGGTCTCCATCCTCTAAGTACATCCCCAAAGCAGCCAATGTCCTTTAACCTCTGCCTTACAAAACGTTTCCAGTCCCTTCCCACCCTGGGTGAGGAGGGTGCTTTCTGTCCCTTTACATCAAAGTCTTAATTATTCTTCCAGAGCTGCATTTACTCATTCATAAAATGTTTACTGAGTGCTTAGTATGTGCCCAAGGGCTAGGGTCTGGGGCTGAGCAAACATGAATGTGACTCAGCTCCTGCACTTAAAGAGCTCATTGTCTGGGAGGAGAGATTTGTATATAAAATAATGAAAGCACACAGAGAAGGCATTCTTTGGTGAAATCCAGCACAATAACAGCATAGTGAAAGTGTGGATCTTGAGCTGGTTCTTGAAGAATAAGTAGGAGTTGGGAGGCAAAGGGGATTGGAGGAACATTTCAAACTGAAGGAACCAAGAAATGCAAAGGTTCAAAGGCATAAACCATTTCATTTGCATCAAATGTGGGTACGTAGCTCACACACCAATACGAGCCTCAGTACTCTTATATTTACCCAACAGTATGTATATCTGTATGTATGTATATGTATCTGTGTATTTATACGTATGTATACATAATGTTTATGTATATATATTTATTTTTACATGCACTTCATACATATATACACACACACTTCTAACTACATACCTACATTTTATATGGACATTACATATACTATGCATTTGCATATAAATAAACACAGATATGTATACATATAAAATTATATTTATATTATATATATAAATATAGACATACATATCTTCTTTGGTTCTCTATTTTCCTTTTTGACATTATATTGTTCTAACTTACTGAATAAAAGAATAAAGGTGAACAGAAGAATTAATGTATTATTAAAGTAAGAAAATCTAAATGCTGGGATCTGTGACTGTATTCACCACACTAACAAATACCCAGGGGAAAATTATTGAAACATAAGCCATAGACACATAGCTTTGTACAAGGACATTCCTTCATAGGGGAAAGACTAAATGCTTCTTGCAGGCTCAAGTTCTTTTCTGGAAAACTATTAAAGAATGTGCCCCGTCCTTGTTATGTTTCAGCTGAAAGTAAAATGTGAATAACAAAGGATATTTTCCACTAGGCTGGAATTAGTTCACATTTATCAGTTGGCAAAATGATAGTCTGTCCAAAATTCCTTTTGCTCAGGGCAGTATGACTCTGGGAGAAAAAAGGAATTAAAAGTTGCTGCCTAGAGTTCTCTAAAGGCCTTTTGCTAACCTACTGAATCCCCACCCAATGTTCTCTGTGTCATCCATTACGTCAGTATTTAGGGAGGGGGGGCTTCCTAGGTTGCCCTCCACCTCAGCTCTACCAGCTGAACCCACCTCTGGATGGATTATAACATCTGCAACACCGGGGTAGCTTTTGCATTGCTTCACGTTTTACGTATTGTCTTACCTCTCCAATTAGGGTATAGAGTCCCTGAGGACAAGCAACCTCTCATATGCTCGGTTCTTTGGAACAATTACACTGTTTTCTAAAAAAATATCTCCCTTCTTGGTTTTCCAGTTTTCTTTTGCCATTCTGCCCTCAGAAAAGGGAACATATAAGTTGCCTTGGGGAGGAGGAGAAAATGATGTAGAGGAAGAAAAAGAAAAGATAGTCCTTTTGACACCAAGAAGTAGGGCCTCGGAGGAAAGGAGAGAAGGCTAAGGCAGGGAGGGAAGATGTATACCAGGCTGTCTTCTCTGGCCTGAAACCCCAGTGGGTAAGGGGGAAGGAGAAACTTGGAAACAAGCAGATATGTTTGATACAGGTGGCCCTGCAGTGATCACAGTGCCACCACGCTGTGACTCAGAGATGGCAGAGAGGCATAGCAATGTAGAAGACAGATCTCCCCTGCTTTCTCAAGGAGCCCAGGTTGGCAAGGAGAGGATTCCTAGGCTTGCTGTCTCCCTAGAGAAGGCTGTGGAGGACGCAGGGGCATGAGCCATGTCCATCAGTTCCCCAAGAGGTTGTGGTAGGGACCTGCCACTAGGAATCAGAGGGCTCAAGTTTCTGCCTCTGTAGAATTCCTAAAACCTACAAGTTGGGGAGGAAAGTCCCAAAAGGGCACTAGAAAATGGGCCACCTGATAGAGTTGGCAGCAAGATGCCTTCAGGACTGGAGACATGAACACATGAGGCTATCAGCAGCTGGAGCCATCACTGAATAGACCAGATGTTTCTTTGGCTAAAAACTATAGCAGTGGGTGCCAGCTAGGGATGAAAGCAGTGCAGCCACACTGCATCAGAGGCTGACCGGACCCAGAAGACAGGATGGGGGGCAGGCGCCCTTCCATCACTAGGAGAATAGGAAAGTTATCCTCCAATAAGACTAACCTCGGGAGAAGAGGGAAAGGAAGGCCCCCTGAAAGGGGAGTTGTTACCCTAAAGAGAGCAAGTTTAAACTAAATAGACAAATTGAACTGAAAGAGATATTGTTGATGAATGCATTTAAGTATACTTTTCCTTTTACCAATGGGATGGAGCCTATTGAGGAACTTTAAATTCATCAGAAAAAATTTTTTAAAGTTACAAGTTTCTCCCATATTCTGAATTTTATGCTATGAAATATTTGACTGGTCTATATTTACTAGTAGGGATTGGCTCAGAGAACCTTACGTGTAGTAGGCATGAAATAATATTTTGGGAAATAGGAATCCATAATTCCCTTTGCCCACTTAATTGCTACATGGATTATCAAATTCCCTATCCACAGCTAATGGAAGTTTCCATGGCTTTATAATTGACCAAAATTTAATGTCTGAAGATAGTGATTATTGATTAAGTTTATACTTGAACCTACATATGTACAAACTCTGCATTTACTGATGCGTCAGTTCCATTTCAAAGATCTGCCTTACTTGTGTTTACTGCACTTGTCAACCACTCTTAGCTACTTCCTAATAAGGCACAGAGACTTGGACCAGAGGGGGAAAAACAAATTGTTTTTGCTGCCTTAGTGTGTTCTTAAGATTTGCCTCTGTCACTGTCTGCCTGTCATCACTTGATTATCTTTATTTACCACCCATTCACTTATCTATACCAACAAGTCTTAAGAACTAAGGTTAAGTACTTTTTACCACAATGATAAGTTGTAACAAAATTCTCATATGTATGCCACTTTACAGTTCACAGAATTTTTCTAACATTTCATCTCTTAACGACCCCAGATCTCTCTATAACCCATTCTAATCAAGCCTTTGTAGCTACTACTCCATTGATAGTGGCCCTTATCAAGGTCGTCAGTGACCTCCATCTTGCAAAATCCAGGGGTGAACATTGAGTCATTATCTTACTGACCTCTCAACACCACTAAAAACACCTTCTGAAAACATTTTCTTCACTTTGTTTTCGGTCATTTATTGCTTATATTTTTTAAATTTAGGGTCTTCTCCTATCCTTTTTTCTCTGAAAAGAAATGTTGAAGGGACCCACGTTTCAGTCCCTGGCTTCTCTATTTTCACGTTCTAGGGGATCTTAGTCAGCGTTACACCTTCTGGTACTTTGCTAAGTCCTAAATTCATTTCTCCAGTTCCAGCCTCTTTAGTCTTGAATATTCAAGTCCACCTGGCTTTTCTGCTTGTGTGTTCAAGAGGCATTGCAAACCTAATATGTCCACCTCAGCCAGACTTCCCAAATGCATGTTTTTCTGGTCCCCACCTATCTTTCTAGTTTTTGTTCTAATGACTACCTTGACTCTACTTCTTTTATATGCCCTCATTGTGGCTTAACCACATGTTTGACTCTAACCTTAAATTGACCTCCACACAGAGTCTTGTCTTCACTTCAACCTGCTCTAGACCTGTAGTTCTGCTTTCCCCATTGGCTTCCAGGTTCTGCCCCTATTTGCTCCTTTTTCATGGTAAGTAGCTCTAGCTTTCCTCAACAACAGCAGCTCTTTGTCCTATATCCCAGACTCTGGTTGCCTGCGACTCTGGTGTTAATATCTACCTAACAGCTTACTTTTAACGAAAACCTAGTGCTTTTTAATAACCAGTAAATCCTGGTTCCTTGATACTTTCTTCTTTAACAAGGGCTGTATGGAGTACACATCATCAGACAAGATTTATCAAGCATTCAATTGCATATTGCCTTGTTCTTGCCTTTTAGGTGATTATCATCAGCATTGGCTGAGAGGTTCATCTCCATTACCACTTCCAGTTGATCAGTATCAGCTGCCTGGAGTGCATTTGGGAAGGATTTGAAGTCAGTCAACTCAGCAGAAAAGAATGTTATGATCAAACGGTAATGCTTACCATCTACACTGCACAAGGGAAACTTATTCTATGCATTTGCCATCCATATATAATCTAAGATATTCTTTCTCAAATTCTTTTTCTGTCGTATACCAACAGAAAAATTCACTAACATAATTAATTCTTCATTAATAATTATAAATAAAACAAATACTGTTATTTAGTAGTAGCAATAGCACTGCTAATACTAGATACCATTTCTAGTATACTTCACCCTTTGCCCAACAATATACCAAGAATTTTGCTCAACTGACTCATTTAATCCTTACGGTTACCCTGTGTGAACATTACTATTATCTCTTGTCACACATAAGGAAACCAAGACTTAGAGATATAAAGTAATGGCTACAAGTTCTGTTCACTGGTAAGTCGTAGAATTATTCAAACCTAAATTTGTCTGGCTTCAAAGTCATGCTCCTAAAGACTTTGTTAGTCTGTCAATAAGAAGTTTGTTTAAAAAATTTTAAGAATTTGATGAGTAATATACATGAAGTGCCCAAATCTTTTTTCCCTGTTTTATTGAGATATAATTGACATCCATCACTGTATAGGTTTAAGGTATACAGCATACTGATTTGACTTACATATACTGTGAAATGATTACCCCAATCAGTTTATTTAACATCTATCATCCACCATCTCCATCATTTCATTTGGATACAAAAAGAAAAAAAGAGAAAAAATATTTTTTTTCCTTGTGATAAGAGCCCTTAGGATTTACTCTCCAAATAACTTTCATATAAATCACACAGCAGTGCTAACTATAATCATCATGCTGTACATTACATCCCTAGTACTTATTTATCTTATAACTGGAAGTTTGTACCTTTTGACCACCTTAATCCAATTTGCCTCTGGCAACTGTAAATTTGATCTCTTTTTCTATGCAGTTTGGTTTGGTTTGGTTTTGGTTTCCACATATAAGTGAGATCATGCAGTATTTGTCTTTCTCTGTCTGATTTATTTCACTTAGCATAAGGCCCTCAAGGTCTACCATGTTGTCACAAGTGACAGATTTCCTCCTTTATCATGGCTGAATAATATTCCACTGTGTACACATACCACAACTTCTTTATTCATCTGTCGATGGATGCTTAGGTTGTTTCCATGTCTTAGCTATTGTAAATAATGTTGTTATGAACATGGGGGTGAGATACCTCTTTAACATAATCTTTTTGTTTCCTTTGGATATATTCCCAGAAGTGGAATTGCTGGATCATATGGTAGTTCTATCTTTAATTTTTTGAGGAACATCCATACAAAGTACCCAAATCTTAAGTGTACAACTCAATGAATTTTTACAAACACTAACACTCATGCACCCACCATTCAAGTCAAGATCTAAAACATTCCCAACACCCCAGAAGACTCCCTCATGTTCTTTCCCAGTTTCTACTCCTCCCTAGTAGTAGAAATTCTGACTTCTATCACATAACTTAGTTTTGCCTGCCTTTGAATTTCACATAAAGGACCATACTGTCTATGGTCTCTGTGGCTGTTTTCGATTCCTAATCATTATGCTCGTGAGCGTCACCTGTAGTGCACAGATCCTAAGGTGACTCCCAGTAATTCCAACCTACATCCTGTGCCAAAGGGATTACTAAATGGCAGAGATCACTCGAGCTGACACCGTCAGAGAAGTGACACTGAAGTTCAGTCTTGAATACCAAGCAAGGTTTGGAGGTGCAGATCAGAGCAGGACAACTGATTTGGGCAGGGCAGGCCAGCTGACCAAGCCACTAAACAGCCACAGTTCTGGCTGAGGTGCAGAAAGCAGCAGACAAATCTGGAGGTGCATTCCCTCAGCCCTAGAGATGTGGCTAATGATATACTATAGGAAGCAGGACTACTTAGTATTCCATAAAGAACCTCTTCTCCTCCAGCTACTTCAGTGATTCCAGTGTCTGGTTTTCAGAACCCAGCCTTTTTTTTTATCATTAATTTTTATTTGCAAGATTTTTAGGGTGATTTTGGTGAATGTCTTAATTGCATTTATTTTCTCCCTGTCCTTATACTCCAGAACACAATGTTTTCTTAGAAACTGTCATTATTCTAGTATCCACTGAAGAAGTATTCCAGTCACATCCAGCCAAGGAGGAAGCAAATGTTCTCATAAGCATAATCTCTGCCTGTATTGTTTCCCTGTACTCTCAGCCTCCTGCCTTCACAAGTTTCCTCCTGAATTCATTTATTTCTGATGGATACGCACAGTTGTCAACAAATGTTGTATTAAAAATAGATTTCTGTATTTCCTAGGAGCGCCTTGGGACTAGAGAGGCGGCATCAAACGAGGGTTTTCTACACAGTCTGCTACTGAGAGAACTATTATGCACACCAAGCTTTTCAGAAATCTGAAAAAAAAATTGTTTCCAATGGCAAAACTGACTTATAATAACAGAAATAATATAAAATGCTCTGAGTAGTAGTCTTGCATTCACCAACAGTTTAACCAACTATCTTTTGATTTATCCTAGCCCTGAGGTTATCAGAATGCTCAAATCAGGTCAAATGGAGAACTGGATTGAGGCGGCAAATTCTAACTTTTGGGGGAAAGAAAATTTTAGAAAAAATAGCAACTAAGTCAGAAGGGGCTAAAACTAAGTTTTCTGGCCCAAATATGATGTATCAGACCCTGTTCTCAGCATTTTTGTACATGGTCTGTGCCCTGACCTTTCCGTGCATTGTAGATATCTGCTGCCTTACTTGTGTACATGTACCTGCACTCATGTGCTAGCAAGTGGTTCACATTTAGGCCTCTCCAGGCTGTGGCTCCTTCCTGTTCTCCTGCCTACACCACTCCCTTCAGGGGTAGCTCCTCTAGCCCTGACAGTCTGTCCTTGGTTCTTAAATCCCTCCTCCTACAACCTGCCTCATGCAAGCTGTGTTCACTAATCCCTCCTTCCTTCCCTGCTTCCCTCCTGGCTTCATTTAACCTAAACCAGGCTCCTAGAAGGAATTTACATATCTGTTAGCTTCAGTGTGCATTACCCGTTCTTGCTTCAGGCCAGGACTTATCTGGGTAGGGTAAGAGTTTAACTTGAAGGGGGAGTTTACTTTTCCTCTTGAAATGTAGACAGGCAGACTGACTTAAAGACCCATTTCCATCAGTTGTACTATCAGTTTGAGAAAGTTAAAAGAAAAAGAATTAGGAAGAAGATAAATCTTAAAGAACAGCTAAAGCATGTAGATGGCATTCATCTTTGGATATTATAGCCCTAGTTGAATTGTCAGCAATCCACTGTCTTTAGGTCACCCCATCCCAACTTCACAGCCATCCTAGGGTCAATATCGCACGGGCAGACTCTCAAGCCCTTTACCTCACTTTTTATAATGGAACGAAAAATATTTCTATCTTGCCATCAGTCTTCTGCTACAGCCACTGTCTCCTGAATAGTCATGCATGTTCCAACTCTGTGTTTTTACTCACGGCTTCCTGGAATTCCCTTTCCCTCTTCTCCATCTCTCTAAATCCTTTCCGTTTTAAAAAACTTCTTTGAATCCAAGTCCTCTACAAATTCAACCCTCACCACCCAGTGAAAATGAGCTCTTCCTCCACTCATACTGTTGGTGTAATTCGGCAATTAAAAATTTTCAGTGCAATAAATATTTATTGTTTACCACGTGCAAATTACCATCTAAGATACTCCAAGATAAATAAAACACTTTTAACCTAAGTAGAGTATAAAATAAGTACTCATAATTATAACCAAAAGCAAAACATGCTATGTACTAGGAGGCATGTCAGACAGAGCTGTAGGGGTTTGGAGAAAGAAGGGGAGAAAGGAGCTAACATTTATGGAATGGGTATTACAGGTTAGACTGAAAATGCTGGATACTTTATATTGTCATTTAACCCTCACAACAGGTTTTTTTTTTTTAATTATTATTTATTTATTTATTTATTTATGGCTGTGTTGGGTCTTCGTTTCTGTGTGTGGGCTTTCTCTAGTTGCGGCGAGCGGGGGCCACTCTTCATCGCGGTGCGCGGGCCTCTCACTGTCGCGGCCTCTCTTGTTGCGGAGCACATACTCCAGACGCGCAGGCTCAGTTGTTGTGGCTCATCGGCCCAGTCGCTCTGCGGCATGTGGGATCCTCCCAGGCCAAGGCTTGAACCCGTGTCCCCTGCATTGGCAGGCAGACTCTAAACCACTGCGCCACCAGGGAAGCCCCACAAAAACTTATTTTATAAGGTTGGAAGTTAGGGTAAAAAAAAATGTTTAGAAAAAAAGGAACCAAGATTGCATACCTGATTAAGTGGTATCATAGAATTTAAATCTAGCTGTGTTTGGCTTCAAAGTCCCATTCTTTCTGCTTCTCTTATCTAGTTATAAATTTCAAAAAGTTTTCATGAAGAAGGAGGCATTTGAGATGAGGCTTGAATCATGAGTAGGATGAAATACATTAGAGAGAATACAGCCAGGTCTCTATTGCGCTTCGCAGATAATTGTGTTCTTTACAAGCTGAAGATTTGTGGCAACCCTGAGTCAAACAAGTCTATTGGCACCATTTTTTTCCAACAGCATTTGCTCACTTCATGTTTCTGTGTCACGTTTTGGTAATTCTTGCAATATTTTAAACTTATTCATTATTATTATCTTTGTTATGGTGATCTGTGATTAGTGATCTTTGATGTTAATACTATGACTTGCTGAAGGCTCGAATGATGTTTAGCATTTTTAGCAATAAGGTATTTTTATTATTTTTAATTGATATTTTTATTGAATAAAAGATTCTTTAAATTCTATAGTGCTTTGCAATTTTCAAAAGTTTCACACCCATGATTTCACATAATCCCATAATAACCCTTTTTTCCCCTATCCCTATATTGGCCCTCCCCCTTCCCTAACCTCACTGGCAACAACTAGTTTGTTCTGTATATCTGTGAGCCTGCTTCTTTTTTGTTTTATTATTTGTTAAAATATTTATTTGGCTGCAACAGGTCTTATTTGTGGCACATGAGCTCTTCGTTGCCACGTGCAGGGTCTTTTTTTTTTTTAGTTGAGGCATGCGAGATCTTTAGCTGCCGCATATGGGATCTAGTTCCCTACCAGGGATGGAACCCGGCCCCCTGCATTGGGAGTGTGGAGTCTTAACTCCTGGACCACCAGGGAAGTCCCTTTTTTTTAAATTTTAGCAACAAAGTATTTTAAAATTTAGGTATGTACATTTTTTTTTAGACGTAATGATATTGCACAACTAATAGACTACAGTATAGTGAAAACATAACTATTATATGCACTGGGAAACCAAAAAATTCATGTGACTCACTTTATTGTGATATTCGCTTTATCGCAGTGGTCTAGAACCAAATCCACAATATCTGTGAAGTATGCCTGTACATTCCCCAGTGCTTAAAATTCATAAGTAAAGTACAGAGATAAGAAATAGGATGAGTTTAGGTAACAGTGGATAGTCAAGTTAGACTGGCCCATAGACTATGTGGAATGGGCCAATAATAGGGTAATAACTGTCTTTTATTGTGAGACACCATTTCATGTGTAGAGTCTCATCCAACTCTCCTAGCAACGCTATGAGATATCAGTTAACTTTTCTGCTTAAGTCACCACCCCAAAACACAGTGGTTTCAATTAACTCACAATTCTGTGGGTTGGCATTTTGGACTGGGCTCAACTGGGTGGGGGGGGGCGGGGCTCTTTGGCTAGTCTCGTCTGGACTCACTCCTGCAGCTTATAGTCAGCTGGTGGATGAGCTGGAGCTTGATGGTCCAAGATGGCCTCAATTACATGTCTAGTGGTTGGCAATCAGTTGGCGGGCAAGCTGCGGAGCTGTGGTTCTCCTCCACATGCCTGCTGCAGAAGGCTACGTTGAGTTCATTCTCCAGAGAGTCTTTGGTTTTCAAGCACAAAGAGTGGAGTCCTTAAGGCATCTTGAGGCTAAAGCTCATAAATATAGCACAAGGTCTCTTCCACATATTTATTTAGGGAATGTCAATGCCAGAATTTGAACCCAAGCCTGCCTCAGTGTAGTGCCTAAGCTGAAAAGGTATGTAGTAGCTATATAACACAGTCTAATGTGACTGACAAGGTGATGAGCTTTCATGTAATTTAAAAAGGTAATAAACTGCCATTGATAGGTTTTTAGTAGGAAAATGAAAAAAATAGTTATGCTTTAGGAGAGTTTCTTTGGCAAGGGATAGATTGATGAAGGAAAGTCTAGGTGGGGGTGATGCCAGCACAGGAACTCATATAATGGTCCAAATGAGACAAAAATGTGTGTCAGAAATAGAGTGGCTGCTACTCGAATGGAAAAGATGAGAAGAAATGTGTCTCCTCCTGGTAAAGAGGGAATGAATTCAAGAGACACTGTGGAGTTCGAATTTACTGAATTGGCAATTGACTGATATAATGGAGGAAGAAGAGTGAAGAGAAAACGGTGCCTCCAAAGTTACAATCCTAAATGTCAGGGGGGAAAGTGATGCTGTTAATAGAGTCAAGGAAGTCGGAAGAAAGAATGGGGTTGGGGATTATTGAAGAGTCTGGTCTGGGACTTGTTCAGGTAAAGTATCAACAGAAAAGCCACATGAAAGTGCTTAACAGGAAACTGGTAGGGGGGATAAGAGCTGGGAAGAGAGACTATTTCTGCAGGGCAAGTTTAGAAGTCATCTTCAAAGAGGTGAGATTAGGAGCTGTAAAAGTAGATGAATTTGCCATAGGGAGAGATGGTCAAGGGAAAAGATAGTTGGAGTAAAAAGATTTTAACGTTAGCTGCTTTCAGAGGCTATCCAGAGAAAACAAGACCAGATATAGAGATAGAAGAATGGTCAAAGAAGTAGACGGAGGATGAAAGTAAAGGAAAAAGAGAGTTTCAAGACATCAAGGAAAGACAGAACGTCAAATGGAACAGGTGATTGGCATACAGATGCTACCAAAAACTCTGATTGATTACGTTTCTGTGGCAAAGAACCTGTATTATGAAGATCAGAGCTGAAGGAATGGTGGGTTAGAGAAGTGATGGGTTATTGAATCTAGGGTAGAAATTTTTAATATTTTTGGCTTGGAGATACCTTTGAGAATCTGATTGAAGCTATGTATCCTTCTCCCAAGGAAATATATTTCCAGAAAATACTGCACATTCAACTTCAGGAGGTTTATAAATTCACACACAGTTTCAGGCAGTTTATAAAGTCAATGGGCTACAATGAGCAAGAAATGGATTTCAGATTTTGAACGCCTGTTCTAAGGGTAAACAGTGTTACTCATCAGAGGGAGTAGAACACTAATTGGTTGATGTGAGGAAATACTAGAGATAAATATAGTGCCTATCTTCTCTATACACACACATTTCCAAGTTTAAAAAGGGCATAAGTGAGGAGAGACGGAGAGACAGAGAAAGAGAAGGAGGGAGGAAGAGGATTAATCATAGTCAAATTAAGAATAATAATCATAACTCCAATTTATTAATGCTCTATATATCAGGTATTTTATATATAATGTTTTGTTTAAAACTTACAAAAATCTTCTAAGGCGGTCATTATTATCCAGATGAAAAAATTGAGATTTAGATCAGCTAAATGGCAAACTCAATGGGGTCATTGGCTGAAATAGGATTCAGTGTGAGATCTTTCTGGCTCCAAACCCATGCATTTCCTAATATGCCATACTACTTCTCAGGGACAGGAATTACAAACAAACAAATAACAAATACTCCCAGCTAAAATGTTAGCAACAGAAAATAACTTATTTTAGGCATTATCTAATACAACCACATGGTGGAAGCAAGGTTAAAATACCAAAGGAAAACACTAGCCAATACAGTGTTAACTGAAAATACCACAAGAATCAAATAAGAACTTCAGTGTAGCTGAAAAGTCATCCAGTAAACTTTACTCTTTATTCTCGATGAAAACTTTTAAAAAGTTGGTTTGGAAAGTTAATTACAGAGGTTATGCAATCACTATGACGAACAACTCCCAAATGCAGTGGCTTAACACAGCTTTATTGCTCATTCACATCACACATGGCATAGTATGCATGTGGTGTGGTGGGAAGGGGAGTGGGCAGGGCTCTGTTCTACTTAGGCATTGGGGGGAGGGGGGAAAATTCTATCCAGTGGTACACTTTCTTTAGGGCCTCAGATTCCTCTGCTGGATCTTTTGTATTCAGCCAGCTGCCAAGCCGAGGGAGAGAACATGGAGGATCACACTAGACCCGTCCACATCCCATTGGCTGGAGTGAGTCACATGGGTCCACCCACCAAGAAGGTGCTGGGAAATGTAGTTTAGTCATGCACCAAGAAAAAGGAAACTGATTTAGAACGTCTGTGCCATTGAGTTTCTTATTATATTTAATAAGATATATGATATATATATTTAAAACTTTATATTTATATCCGCCTGAGCTCCGCCTCCTGTCAGATCAGTGGAAGCATTAGATTCTCATAGGAGCACGAACCCTACTGTGAACTGTGCATGCGAGGGATCCAGGTTGCGCACTCCTTGTGAGAATCTAATGCCTGATGATCTGAGGTGGAGCTGAGGCTGTGATGCTAGGGCTGGGGAACAGCTGCAAATACAGATTACCATTAGCAGAGAGGTTTGACTGCACAGAGATCATAATACATCTATTGCTTGCAGACTCATATCAAAACCCTATCAGTGAGTGGCAAGTGAAAACAAGCTCAGGGCTCCCACTGATTCTGCATTATGGTGAGTTGTATAATTATTTCATTATATATTACAATGTGATAATAATAGAAATAAAGTGCACAATAAATATAATGTGCTTGAATCATCCCGAAACCATCCTCCCACACACATCGTTGGAAAAATCGTCTTCCACGAAATTAGTTCCTGGCACCAAAAAGGTTGGGGACTGCTGCTATACATAAATTCCAAATGTGGAAGAGAGATTCATGGATGCTATCAGAGACAAGATGGATTGAACATATGTGCATCTTAAATATTTGCGCAACAAAAAGTCCTCAGACTTTACCACCACCACCACCATCTCCGCCCCTTACTACATCCTCTCCAATGGTGGAAGAGTTGCTACTCTGATTGGTTAGACTCCTGGACAGGCACTGGTCATGTTTACCATTACAGGAGGTTACTGTGTACATCAGCAGTCATACCTCCAGCCCTTGCTTCCAACCCTCTTTTCCTCATTTTCTTTGTTATATTTTTTATGTTATAGGAGGGCCTATCTTTGCTGGACACACCAGTAACTTCTCCTCCAGCTTGCTGTATCTATATGCTGAGCTTTCACTCTCATACTGTTCCCTTGTTTGAAACACACTGTGGCAGAGCCTGGTCCTCAGTGACAGGACTAGCCATTTCCTTCTGTCACTTCCTGCTTTTAAGACTGTATAAGGTTCATGGACTCTTTTTCCTTTTGTTGAGGAGCTGTGGCTACATCTCTTCTGCCTTCTCTTCTTCCAGGTGGAAGCTAAGGCTCGGTTCTGATTGTTATGCAGTTGTGCAGACACTTCTTCACAAATCGATGTAGGAAGACAGGTTCTCCTTGCAGAGAATGCCTCAGCAGCCTCATCTGTTCTACACAGGTACTCTGGCAACAGACCTTCTCCCTAGCCAATGGGTGGGCACACAACTCATGCTTGAACAATTATATGCACTGGGCACTGCTCTAGGTGCTTTACACAAATCAACTCATTCAATCTTCAAAATAACTCTATGAGATAACTATTCCTCTAAAGATAAGTGTACTTTGATATACAGAGATTAAGTATTTCCCCCATGTGATACAACTAGTAAGTGAATAAATGTTTTAGGGTTCAAACCCAGGCAGCTTGGTTCTCAACTCCTCCTGGCCTCAATGTTTCAAGCTGGACAATTCAGAGTCCTTTCCTAGGATTTTTCCAAGTTGTGATGAGGCAGGTAATACTGTCACATCCCCAAGATGTTAAGATGTGAATCTAAGGGCATCAGCGACCGCATTCCTCACCATGTGTCTGCCATAGGGGAGAATGAATTTGATAGTTGGAGACAATCAGAATTGCTTGACTGGTTCCTAGAAACATCAAGACACAGCTGCAATTGCCTTCAGCCTTTCTCAGTTTCATTAGTACATGAAGTACAACAATTCACTTTTTTGCTTGTGTTTTTTCAAACTGTGTTTCTGTCCGTTGCAACCAAAAGAGTTCTGACTATGAGAGAAGTTGGCGCCCAGATTGGCTAAGCTCATATGGCAAAGTAAGCATGGTTATTAAAATAGGGAATAATGTGGGCTCAGTAGTCCCTGTTAGAGAAACTGCTAAAGGAATATCTCAGATAAGCTTAATTAATCATAGGTTCACAGAAATAATTTAAACAAGTGACCCACCAAAGTCTTGATGTGTATAACCCAAAACATATCAGGTCTGCTAAAGAGACTTAATATGAGCCATTGTGCTATAGGGTCACGTCCTCTCATCCATTTGCAGACCTGAGTAATCTTCAAGACCTAGAACCCTTGAATGAAGAGAAGACAGAATAAGGTCAAGTAAGAGGAAACAGGTAAGGATCCTATTATAACGCACCATGTGCCTACTATGCATCTCCTTTCCCCAAAGGAACTTACAGTCTATGTGACTATTCACTCAGGAAGGATATATCCAAATTGAGGAGTGGGAAGGAGTACTATCGGATCTGGGCTTCAAACCCACACTTGTTCATGGCTACCTACAAATACCACTGTGGGTGTTATGGGAACAGATGGTCTGAAGCTGAGTTCCAATCTGAATTCACATCATAAAAGGTTCAGTGGAATCTAAATCCATTTCTATGGTTATTTCCTTAGTCTCTGATCTCAAATGAATATCTCTGGCAATTCCCCGCCACACTGGATCCCTGTCCCATGAAATGACCGCAATCACGGGAGGAAGAGCCAAGTGGAAGATATTGGAGGTCCTCCTCTTTATCAAAGTAGTTAATCAAAGTAGTGTGCTTCCCCTGGGGAGTTGCAAAGGATAGAGACATATTAAAAGAAAAAGTTCGCCCTTTGTCGCTGGGCTGAAAGTTGATTACATGTTTTAGTTTCTCTACAGTCATTCACTCATTTTCTTACTTAGATCCTGGGTTTTGAAACCACACTAATTTCTCTTCACTTGTATTTTATGTTGTTTTAGTGTGTAACTTATGTCTGATATTTGTTTATGAGTTAAGGTTTTAAGATTTAATCCTCTTTTAAACTATATATAAAAGACTAAACATCCAAGATGAAATCTTCTTACTCCAGCATATAAAGAGAAGCTGGCTAAAGAGAAAATGTTACCATCTCTGACTAAGGAAAAATGATTTTGGTAAATGTTTACTAACACAAGTCTATAGAGATAATGAGAACTGGCTCATGGGACTGAAGCAGCACAGATTTCTCATTTCCTCAATTGTATACTAGTGAACTCTGCCGGCTAATCATTTCCATTTTGAGGACTGTTTATAAATGAAGTTTAGAAATAAGTGCTTAATAGGGAATTTGAAGAAGGAGGAAACATTGTGTCAAAGGTTTCAGGTTTTGGAAAATCTTACTCATTTACTTAGATTTCTCTCCTTGACAGATAAACTAAGCATTTCAGAGATGTCACTTTTTTTTCCAAATGATCTTGTGGATTTTATAAAATTTTAACCAAAATTGTACTTCTTAAGAACTTATCCAAATAATTCTAGAAAATGTCTGGAAAAAGGAAGAGACAAGAATAACTAAGCAGTTACTGAGAAAGATCACTATTGGTGGAAAATTGTTCACTAACAATTAAAGTGAAATAAGTAGTACTGATTCAAAATAGATAGAAAATCAGTTAAATAGCTTTAAAGCCCAGAAGCTGACACAGGTGTATATAAAAACGTAATACATAAAGAGTAAGGAAACAAATGTATTATAGAAATTGGATACTCTGAAAAAACTAATTAACATTCTTACCACATGCTATTTATTAAAATAAATTAAACAAATTAAGTTTGATAGTTTTAAAAATGATAGAGACAGAGAGAGTTCAAGATGGTGGTGTAGGAAGTTCCATCTTCCCTCCTCCCACAGACACAATAAGTCTACAGCTACATATGGAATAATTCCCTCAGAAAGTGTCCTGAAAGCTGGAGGAACAGAGCCTCCACAGCAAAGGGTAAAAGGACAACATCCAGACAGGTAGAAGAGGCAGAGACAGTCTCAGCAAGGGAGAAACCACACTCCAGCCATAGCAATCCACAAACAGGAAGGATCACAAAAGGTAGGGATCTTTTCCCTAATGAGTGACAGATTTGAGCTCCACATCAGGCATCTCAACTCCTCGATCCTGCACAGGAAAGATGAGCCCCCAAAACACTTGGCTTTGAAAACCAATGAGGAATACATCCAGTAAAGCTATAGAACTGCAGGAAATGAAAAACTCCTTCCTAAAGGGCTCATGCAGATTCACTTGACCTGAAAGCCAGTGCAAAAACACCAGGTTGAAAAGTGCATGGACCATAGGTGAAGGGGACCCATTTATTAATCTTGAAGCATCTGGCAGAGAGGCAGAAACCAAGTGGGATGCTCCCCAGGAACTGATACACTGGCAGAAGACATTTTTGAGATCTCAGGCTACCATAATACTGGTGCTGGCGGGTGTCATTTTGGAATTCTCCCTCTAACCTATTAGAGGGGCCCTACTGAGAGCCCCACCCACTCCTAATCCTTGACCAAGTATCACAGCCTGGAGCAATAGGCCAGCCACAAGTACACTACAGTAGTCACAGGCAGGTCTCGAAGCTTAGCTGGGAGCCAGCCCCATCCACCAATGCCACACAGCAGCCATAGCCAGGACCTGCAGTTGGTTTAGGAAATGGCCCCACCCACCATTGCACCACAGCAGCTGTGTCCAGGTCCCATAGCCAGTCCAGGGGCCAGCCCTGTCTACAAGTGAACTGCAGTAGTAGCTGCAGCCACCACAAAGGAAGGATGAATCCAGCCCACATAGGGGACACCTCTTGAGTGCCTGGCTCTAATGGCCCGGCATAATTGAACTTCTGAGCCCCACAGGACATCTTCTAAATAAGGCCACTCCTTTAAGACTGGGAGAGATGGCTGATTTACTCAATACATAGAAATAAACACAGAGAATTAGGTAAAATAAGGAAACAGAAAATATGTTCCAATCAAGAGAATAAGACAAAACCTCAGAAAAAGAGCTAAACAAAATGGAAATAAAAAATCCACCTGATAAAGAGTTCAAAGTAATTGTCATAAACATGTTCATAGAATTCCAGGGAACTTCAGCAAAGAGATAGAAAATGTAAGAAAGTACAAAACAGAAGTTACAGCTCAACTGAAAAATACACTAGAGGGATTCAACAGCAGACTGGATGAGGTAGAAGGATGAGTAAGTGAGCTGAAAGACAAAATAATGAACTATCTTGGACAGAGAAGCAAAGTGAAAAAAGAATTTTAAAAAATGAAGATATCTTATGAGACATTCGGGGCAACATCAAGCAGAATAACATTCACATTATAGGAGTCCCAGAAGGAGAAGAGAGAGAGAAAAGGCCAGAAAAAGTACTTGGCCAAATAGTGGCTGAAAACTTTCCTATTCTGGGGAAGAAAACAGGCATCCAGGGCCAGGAAGCCCAGAGAGTTCCATATAAGGTGAACCCAAAAGGACACACAGCAAGACATATTATAGTTAAAATAGTAAAAGTTAAGGAAAAAGAGAGAATCCTAAAAGCAGTAAGAGAAAAACAACTTGTTATATACAAGGGAAACCACATAAGGCTATCAGCAGATTTTTCAGCAGAAATTTTACAGGCCAGAAGGGAGTAGCATGACACATTCAAAGTGCTGAAAGGAAAAAACTTCCAACCAAGAATTCTCTACCCAGGGAGGTTATCATTCAGAATTAAAGAAGAGATCAAGAGTTTCCCAGGTAAGCAAGAGCTAAAGGAATTCATCACCACTAAACTATCCTTACAAGAAATATTAAAGGCACTTCTTTAGAGCTGAAAAGAAATGGCACTAATTAATAATAAGAGAACATACAAAAGTAAAAAATTCACAGGAAAAGATAAATATATAATAAAGGTAGTGTATCAATCACTTATAAAACAAGCATGAAGGTTAAGAGACAAAAGTAGTAAAATTAAAATTACAATAATTAGCTAAGATATGCATAAAATAAAAAGATGTGAAATGTATCATCTAAAGATAAAACATGGGGGGGTTAAAAAAAAAGATAAAACTTTGGAATGTGTTCAAATTTAAGTTGCTACCAACTTAAAACAGGCTACTATTTACATAGAATATTATATGTGAACCTCACAGTAGCCACAAGGAAAAAACTTATAGTAAATACACAAAAGAAAATAAGAAACATAAACATAACACTAAAGAAAACCACTAAAACTCAGGAAAGAGGAAAAGAGAAGAAGAACAGAAACTGCCAGAAAATTATTAACAGACTGGCAATAAGTACATACCTGTCAATAATTACTTTAAACGAAAATGGGCTAAATTTGACAATCAAAAGACATAGAATGGTGGAATGAATTTTTTTTTTTTTTTAAAAAGACCTATCTATATGCTGCCTACAAGAGGCTCACTACAGAAAGGAAACACACAAACTGAAAGTTAAGGACTGGAAAAAGATATTCCATGCAATGGAAATGAAAAGAAAGATGGAGTAGCTATATTCTTATCAGATAAAATACACTTTAAAGCAAAGACAAATAAAAGACAAAGAAGGGAATTACATAATGATAAAGGGGTCAATCCAACAAGAAGATATAACATTTGTAAATGTATATGCACCCAACAAAGGAGCACCAAGATACATGAAGTGTATATTAACAGACTTAAAGAAGTTGAAAGCAGTACAATATAGTAGAGGGCTTTAACACTCCCTTTCACATCAATGGAAAAAATTATCTATACAGAAAATCCATAAGAAAATATTGCAGTTAAATGATGTGTTAGACCAAATGGATTAATAGATAAATATAGAACATTCCATCCAAAAGTATCAGATTACACATTCTTCTCAAGTGCACATGGAACATCCTCTAGGAAAGACTACATGTTAGGTCACAAAACAAATCCTAATACATTCAAGAAGACTGAAATTATATCAAACGTTTTCTCAGACCACAGTGATATGAAACCAGAAATCAATCACAAGAAATAAATAGGAAAAGCCACAAACGTGGAGATTAAACAACATGCTACTGAACAATCAATGGATCATCAAAGAAATCAAAGGAGAAATTAAAAAATACCTAGGGACAAATGAAAACAGAAATACAACATACTAAAATCTATGGGATGCAGCAAAAGCAGTTCTAAGAAGAAAGCTCAGAGCAATATAGGTCTACCTCAAGAAATAAGAGAAATCCGAAATAAACAATCTAAATTTACACCTAAAGGAACTAGAAAAAGATGCACAAATGAAGTCCAAAATTAGTAGAAGGAAGGAAATAATAAAGATCAGAGTGGGAATAAATGAAATACAGACTAAAAATGATTGAAAATATCAATGAAACTAAGAACTGATTCTTTAAAAAGTTAAAAAAAATTGACAAACTTTAAACTAGACAGATCAGAAGAATAAAGAGAGAGGACTCAAATAAATGAAATTAGAAATGACAAAAGAAATACAAGTGATACCACAGAAATACAAAGGATTGTAAGAGATTACTACAAACACTCATATGCCAACAAATTGGACAACCTAGAAAGAAAGGATAAATTCCTAGGAACATACAATTTTCCAAAACTGAATTATGAAACATAAAAAAAATTGAACAGACTGAAACAGTATTGAAAAGTCTCCCAGCAAAGAAAAACCCAGGCCTAGAAGACTTTGCTGGTAAATTCTACAAAATATTTAAGGAAGATTTAATACCTATCCTTGTGAAACTCTTTCAAAAAATTGAAGAGGATGTAAACCTTAAAAACATACTTTATGAAGCCAGCATTATCCTGATACCAAAGCCAGACAAGGACACCACAAATAAAAAAAAAAAATTACAGGCCAATATCCTTGATGAACATAGATGAAAAAATCCTCAACAAAATATTAACAAACAAAATCCAACAATACATTAAAAGGATCATACATCATGATCAAGCAGAATTTATTCCAGGGATAAAAGGATAGTTCATCTGCAAATCAATCAACATGGTATATCACATTAACCAAATGAAGAATAAAAATCATATGATCAACTCAATAGATGCAGAAAAAGCATTTGACAAAATTCAATATCCATTTATGATAAAAACTCTCAACAGTGGCTGTAGAGAGAATGTAACTCAACATCAGAAAGCCCATATATGACAAGCCCACAGCTAATATCATAGTCAATGATGAAAAGCTGAAAGCATTTCCTCTAAGATCAGGAACAAGACAAGGATGCCCACTCCAGCCACTTTTATTCAATATAGTATTGGAAGTCCTAGCCATGCAATTAGGTAGGAAAAAAATTAAAGGCATCCAAATCGAAAAGGAAGAAGTAAAAGTGCCATGATTTGCAGACGATATGATATTGTATATAGAGAATCCTAAAGACTCTACCAAGAAAGCGTTAGAACTAATAAAGAGTTCAGTAATGTTGAAGCATACAAAATCAATACACAAAACTCCATGGCATTCTATACACTAATAACCAACTATCTAAATGAGAAATTAAGAAAACAATCTCATTTACAATTGCATCAAAAAGAATATAATACCTAGGCATAAACTTAACCAAGGAATTTAAAGACCTGTACACTGAAAACTACAAGAAATGATGAAAGAAATTGAAGAAGACACAAATAAATGAAAAGATATTCCATGTTCATTGATTGGAAGAATTAATATTATTCAAATGTCCATATTACCCAAAGCAATTGACAGATTTAAGGAAATTCCTATCAAAATTCCAATGCCATATTTCACAAAAGTAAAAGAATTCTAAAATATGTATGGGACCACAAAAGATCCTGAATAACGAAAACAATCCTGAGGAAAAAGAACAAAGCTGGAGGTATCACACTCCCTGATTTCAAACTATACTACAAAACAACAGTAATCAAACAGTATTGCACTGGCACAAAAACAGACATATAGATTAATGAAACAAAATTGAGAGCCCAGAAATGTACCCACACATATATGAACAATTAGTTTACTGCCAACGAGTAAAGAACATACGATGGAGAAACAACAGTTTCCTCAATAAATGTTGGGAAAACTGGAGATCCATATGAAAAAAATGAAACTATACCACACAAAAATTAACTCAAAATGGATTAAAGACTTGAATGTAGGACCTGAAATCATAAAATTACTAAAAGAAAACATCAGTGATAACCTTATTGACATTGGTTTTTGTGGTATTTTTGTACACCTGAATCCAAGGGGAACAGAAACAAAAGCAAAACTAAACCAATGGGACTACATCAAACTGAGAAGCCTCTGCACAGCAGAGGAAGCCACTTACAAAATTAAAAGGCCATCTACTGAATGAGTGAAGATACTTGCAAATCGTATCTTCAATAAAGGGTTAATATCCAAAATATATAAAGAACTCATATGAAGAACTCAACAACAACAAAAACAAACAACCTGATTAAAAAATAAGCAAAGGTTCTGAACAGACATTTTTTTTAAAGAAAGCATATGGTTGACCAACAAGCCCCTGAAAAGATGTTCAACATCACTAATTACTAGGGAAACGTAAATCAAAAGCACAACGAGATATCTCTCACACCTGTTAGAATGGCAATTACTGAAAAGACAAGAAATAAATGTTGGAGAGTTTGTGGAGAAAAGGGAACCCTTGTACACTGTTGGTGGGACTGTAAATTGATGCAGTCACTATGGAAAATACTATGGAGGTTCCTCAAAATACTAAGAATAGAACTACCATATGACACAGGTATTCCACTTCTGGGTTTTTATTCAAAGAACACGAAAACACTAATTCAAAAAGTTATATTCATCCCTGTGTTCACTGCAGCATTATTTATGATAGCCAAGACATGGAAGCAACCTAAGTATCCACTGATGGATGAATGGATAAAGAAAGATATATACAAAATGGAATATTATTCAGCCATAAAAAGGAAAAAATCCTGTCATCGTGACAACATGGATGTATCTAGAAGGTACTGCTCTAAGCGAAACAAATCAGATGGAGAAAGACAAATACAGTATGAGTTCACTCATATGCAGAATGCTAAAAAAATCAAAAGCAGTTTTAAAATAAAATAAAACAAAACCAAACTCATAGATACAGAGATCAGATTAGTGTTTACCAGAGGGGAAGGGGGTTGTGGGGAGGTGAAATGGGTGAAGGGGTCAACTTTATGGTGATGGATGATAACTAGATATATGGTGCTGATCACTTTGTAGTGTATAAAGATATCAAATTATAATTTTGAACACTAGAAACTTATAAAAACCTACAAATAAAAATCCGTAGGCACATTTTAATGTATAGTTTTTTGATCTCTGAGAAGTAGAATATACTCAACTTAAAAACAAGGAAGAATAAAAATTGCAAAGCAAAAGATTTGATATGATGTTTATATTGTAAACCAAAACCAACCATAAAATTTAATTAAGAAACTAATAAACTGGGGAGCAAATTTTCAAAAACATGACAGGTAAAAATCAATGTACATTGAAATAGAGAGCTCATAGATGCTAATGAGAAAATGCATGAGCTCCCATTCGAAAGATGGGTCACGAACTTCAATGGTAAATTCATATACCTTTATGCATACACACAAGGAAAAGAAAAAAGAAAAGACAATGGTTTACAGTATTAAAATATTTAATGTTATGAATTATGGCAGAGATGGCTAACAGACTTCCAAAATTTATGGTCCTTCTTTATAGCAGCTTTTTATTTTATTTTATTTTATTTATTTTATTTATTTATTTTTGGCTGCATTGGGTCTTTGTGGCTGTGAGCGGGCTTTCTCTCTTGTTGCAGAGCATGAGCTCTAGGTGCACAGGCTCAGTAGCTGTGGCACGCAGGATCTAGAGCACAGGCTCAGTAGTTGTGGCACATGGACTTAGTTGCTCCGTGGTATGTGGGATCTTCCCAGGCCAGGGCTCAAACCTGTGTCCCCTGCATTAACAGGCAGATTCTTAACCACCACGCCACCAGGGAAGTCCCTATAGCAGCTTTTCAGTTAGAAACTGCCTTTCTCAGACACCCTTTCTCTAGGTGGTTCATATGACTGGTCTCTATCAATGGAATGTGAGTAAAAAGTGATGTCTATCACTCTTAGAGCAAGGCTTTTAAGAATTGGGTTGTGCCTTTTTTTCACATTCTCTGTTCTTCCACCTTCTGTATGCAACTAACTATGATGTTCTAGCAAATGTTTATGACTTAGCTGCAATTATTTGGCATTTTCAGCTCTTATAAAATGAAGTGGTCTTTTTTCTCCTATGAAGAGTAATAAAGTAGGAAATTCTCTAAACGGTTTAGAAAGTGGCTATAAAACAAATAATCAATGCTACAACAATATAGTGTAGGACTATACTCAGAAAAGCAAGGAAGAAGAAGACATAGGATTATGGAAACTGTGAATCCATATCAGATAGAATTAGGTTTGCTGCATGTAACAGACAAAATAAATGAGTAATTTAAACAGGATAAAGTTGTATTACTTTCTCACATAAAAGAAAGGCAATGTAGAACTGATGTGCTATCTACCCATTATCATTTTGGATCTAGGGACTTATCTTTCTGTTCCACCACCTAAGCATTTTGCTCCCACATTCAGCATCATATAGTGTTGCAAGATGGACAGTGGAATGCCAGCTGTCACAGTTATAGGCTTGAGCAAGGAGAAAATGCAGAAGGCAAAAAAACTACGGAGTCAGGTTCCTTTAAAAGTATTGTGAGGAGTCCTGCACTACACTTCTGTTTCCACCTCATTGGCCAGAACTGCCATACAGTCATACCAAACTAAGGAAGGCTGGGAAATGTGTTTTACATCAGGCAGCAATATGCTCAGTTAAAATTTGGGGTTTTTTCCAAAGAGAAATGATGAAGATGATAGGCAACTGGACCATAGGACCCCTCCTACCTAGTGGTGAAGAGAAGTTCTAGGATGAGCATTGCCAGCAGCTGTAGGAAAAGCCAGGCAACATTAAAGGAGGAAGGAGGTCTTTGGGACAAAGTTCCCTGGGGGAAAAATTGGGACTCCATGCTTTAGATGATATGACTGAGAGGGCAGGACAACTTGAAAATCTGATAAAGACTTTTTTTTTTAATGAAAGAGAAAATAATAGCAATTAAAAGTCCAGGAAAAACAAAAGCTGTACAATAAAATCATGTTTGAAATATGTAACAAAATAAAATAATGGTGTAAGAAAATAGAGTTCATTAAATATTTTTAATAAGTATAATCTCTTTTAAGTGGCCAAGAGATCAGATAGTGACCACGTAAAGAAAGATGTAATCCTAGCGCACTTCTTGAACAAATGGGAGAAAAATATTTACATACGTATAAATATGAAAATAGTATGTACTAGTTTTTAATATTTAGAGTCAGCCTTCAGACAAGATATGGATTTGTTGTTGCTGAGAAACAACTAATGTGAAAGTGTAACTGACAGAAGATGGAAAGTGGGAGGCAGAGGAGGAACATAAAGAAAAGGGTAGAACTCATTTTTCATCTTACAGAGTTGAGTCAGGATACTGACTAATATTGATAGAAAGAGAATTTTAAATATTATTTAAAGTTATAAAGATAATCAGTAAAAGAAGTATAAATAATATATTGGAGGCTTGGCCAAGATGGTGTAGTAGGAAGACCCTGAGCTCACCTCCTCTCTTGGGCATACCAAAATTACAACTATTTACAGAGAAGCTATTGATGAGAAAGGCTAGAATCTACCAGAATAGATCATCTACAACTAAAGATATAAAGAAGGAACCACAACAAGACAGGTGGGGGGGTGGAATCGCGGTATAGTAAAGACTTATATCCCCAGATGGGCAACCTATAATCGGGAGAATAATTACAATTGCAGAGGTTCTCCCCAAGGCACGAGGGGCCTAAGCTTCACATTGGGTTCCCCAGCATAGGGGTCCTACACCAGGAAGACAAGCCTCCAGAATGTTTAGCTTTGAAGCCCAGTGGGGCTTACTTCTGGTAGACACAGAGGACTGTGGGAAATAGAGACTCCACACTTAAAGAGCACACACAAAATCTCACATGCTCTGGGACTCAGGGCAGAAGCAATAATTCGAAAGGAGCTTGGGTCAGAGCCACCTGCTGATCTTGGAGAGTCTCCCAGAGAGGCAAGAGGCAACTAGAGCTCATCCTGGAGACATAGACACCAGCAGCAGACATTGTGGAGCACTCATTCTACCATGTGGACACTGGTGCTGGCAAGCACCAAGGTGGAATCCTTCCTTGAGCTCATCAGCCTTTGGACCCAGCCCAGCCCCTACCCACCAGCCTGTAAGTTCCAGGAGTCGGATGTCTCAGGCCAAGCAACTAGCTGGGAAGGGACACAGCCCCACCCACCAGCAGGCAGGTTGCTTTAAGACTCTGTGAGCTTAGAGCTGTCCCTGGACATGGCCCTGTCCACCAGAGGGCTCAGGACATGTGTGTGCAGGCACTAGAACTGAGACCCCCCGCAGGGCCCTGCAGCCAGAGACACTGGGACCCAGCTCCACTCCCAATGGGAGGTATCAGCACCAGGACCACCTGGGCCCTGGCCCCACTGAGCAGCAGGCGGACACCAGCCTCAGGACTATTGCAGCCCCTCAGCCTGCCATGGCAGGAAACAGCTCACCCACCAGCAGGCTGGTACCAGCCCTGGGACATGATGGGCCCCAGCCCTGCCCACCAGCAGGCCAAAATCAGATCTGAAAAACCTTGGTCCCCTCCAGCCACCATGGGGTCAGGCCCCACTCAACAGGAGGACAACACAAGCTTCTTGACACCCTGGGTCCCTCAGCCAGCTGTGTCAGGAACTGACTCCACACACCAGTGGTCTGATAACAGCTCTGGGTACCCTGGGCCCTGCAGACAGAGACACCAGGACTTGGCTCTGCCTGCCAGTGGGCCGGCACTAGCCCCAGGATATGGCTACAACTAGAAGCATGAAAATTACAAAAGGAAAAAACACATTGGTAAAGGCAAATATTCAGTCAAGGTAGTAAATCATCTATATCTACAATAAGCAGTTAATGGATACACAAAACAATTACATGTAAAATATGATGTCAAAACAGTAATTGTGAGGGAAGGAGAGTAAAAGTGCAGTGTTGTTAAAATGTGTTTGAAATTAAGAAATCATCAACTTAAATAATCATATATATATATGTATATATATATATGTATATATAAATAGCTATATGTAAACCTCATGGTAATCACAAACCAAAAATCTATAATAGATACATACCCAAAATCCAGAAAGGAATCCAAAAATAACACTAATTACAATCATCAAATCACAAGAGAAGGGAACAAAAGACAAAGAAAGGAACAAAAAAGAACTACAAAAACAGCTCAGAATAATTAACAAAATGGCAATAAGTACATGCCTATCAATAATTACTTTATATGTAAATGGTCTAAATGCTCCAATCAAAAGACAAAGAATGGGGCTTCTCTGGTGGTGCAGTGGTTGAGGGTCTGCCTGCCGATGCAGGGGACACGGGTTCGTGCCCCGGTCCGGGAAGATCCCACATGCTGCGGAGCGGCTGGGCCTGTGAGCCATGGCCGCTGAGCCTGAGCATCTGGAGCCTGTGCTCTGTAACGGGAGAGGCCACAATAGTGAGAGGCCCGCGTACCGCAAAAAAAAAAAAAAAAAAAAAGACAAAGAATGTCTAAATGGATACTAAAACAAGATATATATATATATATATATATGCTGCCACAAGACCTATATATATGCTGCCTATAAGAGACTGACTTCAGATCTAAAGACACACACAGACTAAAAGTGAGAGAATGGAAAAAGATATTCCATGCAAATGGAAATTAAAAGGAAGCCTGGTAGCAGTACTTATATCAGCCAAAATAGACTTTAAAATAAAGACTGTAATAAGAAACAAAGAAGGACATTACATAAAGATCAAGGGAATAATCAAAGAAGAAGATATAACAATTTAAAATATATATGGACCCAATATGGGAGTGCCTAAATACATAAAGCTCATATTAACAGACATAAAGGGAGAAATTGACAGTAACCCAATAACAGTAGGGCATGTGGACAGAAAATCAATAAAGAAACACAACCCTTAAACAACACGTTAGACCAGATGGTATATATATATATGTGTGTGTGTGTGCACGTGTGTGTGTGTATATACATACATATATACACACACATATATACATATATATAATATTCCACTTAAAAGCAGAATATGCATTCTTTTCAAATACACATGGAACGTGTGCACATGGATGCACATGGAACGTGTGCACATGGATACACATGGAACATACTAGGCTATAAAGCAGGTCTCAGTAAATTTAAGAAAACTGAAATCATATCAACCATCATTTCTGACCACAATGCTATGAGACTAGAAATCAACTATAGAAATAAAGACTGCAAAATACACAAACACATGGAGGCTAATCAATATGCTACTAAACAACCAATGGATCACTGAAGAAATAAAAATTATCTGGAAACAAATGAACATGAAAACACAATAATTCAAAATCTATGGGGGCTGGGGGTGCCCGCTCCTCCCCCTGTGGGTGGCTGGGCTGGCAGTGCTGAGCTCCCTGTGTGTGGCACATGGGGTGCCTGATGGATGCAGTGGCAGCGGGTGGTGGCGCTTCAGCGGTGTGCTCAGCTGGGCCCCCTCCCACTCCCCTGCTCCTCTCATCCACGTTCCCTGGCTGTGCGGCCACCATGGCGTCTGGTGAGGAGGACAGCACCAATGGCAGCACCTCAGAGGCCGTGGGCAAGAGAAGGTGCCTGGGCTTGTTGGCCACCGCCTGGCTCACCTTCTACAGCATCACCACGACAGCAGGGTGGCTGGTACTGGCTACTACATGTACTGTAGTTAAAAATGTACTGGCTGGTACATTTTTATATGGAAAAAGGAATACACAAAGGTTTATATAAAAGTATTTAGAAGACACTTAAATTTTTCCAGACATTTGCCTTGCTTGAGGAATTGTACCTACTTCTGTGCTTGTGGCTGGGGTCCAAGTGAGTTCAAGAATCTTTATGGTGTGGCTCTTTACTCACAGTATAAAACTAATATAATTTTTTTATCATTTATATCCTGTCAGAGTTGCTGGTGAACTTCTTACGATATATGCTGCCTTACCATATGTGAAGAAAAAAGGAATGTTCTCAATAAGACTTCCGAGTAAATACAATGCTTCTTTTGACTACAATTATTTCCTTCTTATAACCATGGCCTCATATATACCATTGTTACCACAATCTACTTTCATATGTTACATCAGAGAAGAAAAGTGCTTCATGGAGAGGTGATTATTGAAAGGGAAGATGAAATGATTCCTACAATAAGGTGTTTTTTGCAGAATAACCAGGATTACTTGAGTCTAAGGGTTAATAACAGGAATAAACAGCTTCATGAAAAAAAAATCTATGGGATGTAGCAAAATCAGTTCTAAGAGGGAAATTTAGAGTGATAAAGTCTACCTCTGGAAACAAAAAAAATCTCAAAATTTCAAACCTTACACCTAAAGGAATTAGAAAAAGAAGAACAAACAAAACCCCAGAAGAAGCAGAAGAAAAGAGATCATAAAGATCAGAGCAAAAATAAATGAAAAGAGATCATAAAGATCAGAGGTAGTAGTAGAAGAAATGAGATCATAAAGATCAGAGCAAACATAAATGAAATAGGGACTAAAAAGAAAAGAAAAGAAAAGATCAATGTAACTAAGAGCTCGTTCTTTGAAAAGATAAATAAAATTGGTAAGGCTTTAACCAGACTCACCAAGAAAAATAGAGTGATGACTCAAATCAATAAAATCAGAAATGAAAAAGGAAAATTTGCAATTGACATCACAGAAATACAAAGACTCAAGAGAGTACTACAAACAACTACATGCCACCAAAATGGACAATTCAGAAAAAATGGGCAAATTCTGAGAAATCTACAGTCTCCCATGACTGAACCAGGTTTAAATAGAAAATATGAACAGACCAATTACCAGTAATGAAATTGAATCAGTAATTTAAAAAATTTCACAAAAACAAAGGTCCAGCACCAGATGGTTTCACAGGTGAATTCTACAAAACATTTAAAGAAGAGTTAACACCTATCCTTTTCAAACTATTTCAAAAAATTGCAGAGTAAGGAGCACTTCCAAACTCATTCTACAAGGCCAGCATCACCCTCATACCAAAACTAAACAAAAATATCATCACAAAAAAGAAAATTATAGACCAGGGTCCCTGACAAACATATATGCAAAAATCCTCAAAAAATATTAGCAAACTGAATCTAACAATACATTAAAAGGATCATACACCATGATCAAGTGGGATTTGTCCCAGGGATGCAAGGCTGGTTCAATATCTGCAAACCAATCAGTGTGATACATGACATTAACAATTTGAAGAATAAAAATCATATGATCTACAAAGTGGCTGTATCAATTTACATTCCCATAAACAGTACAAGCAGTTTCCCTTTTCCCTACACCCTCTCCAGCATTTATTGTTTGTAGATTTTTTGATGATGACCATTCTGACTGGTGTGAGGTGATACCTCATTGTAGTTTTGATTTGCATTTCTCTAATGATTAGTGATGTTGAGCATCTTTTCATGTGTTTGTTGGATATCTGTATATCTTCTTTGGAGAAATGTCTGCTTAGGCCTTTTGCCATTTTTGGATTGGTTTGTTTATTTTTCTGATATTGAGCTGCATGAGCTGCTTGTATATTTTGGAGATTAATCCTTTGTCAGTTGCTTCATTTGCAAATATTTTCTCTCATTCTGAGGGTTGTCTTTTCATCTATTTTATGATTTCCTTTGCTGTGCAAATGCTTTTAAGTTTCATTAGGTCCCATTTGTTTATTTTTGTTTTTATTTCCATTTCTTTAGGGGGTAGGTCAAAAAGGATCTTGCTGTGATTTATGTCATAGAGTGTTCTGCCTATGTTTTCCTCTAAGAGTTTGATAGTGTCTGGCCTTACATTTAGATCTTTAATCCATTTTGAGTTTATTTTTGTGTATGGTGTTAGGGAGTGTTCTAATTTCATTCTTTTACATGTAGCTGTCCAGTTTTCCCAGCACCACTTATTGAAGAGGCTGTCTTTTCTCCATTATGTACTCTTGCCTCCTTTATCAAAGATAAGGTGACCAAATGTGCGTGGGTCTATCTCTGGGCTTTCTATCCTGTTCCATTGATCTATATTTCTGTTTTTGTGCCAGTACCATACTGTCTTGTTTACTGTAGCTTTGTAGTATAGTCTGAAGTCAGGGAGTCTGATTCCTCCACCTCCGTTTTTCCTTCTCAAGATTGCTTTGATTATATGGGGTTTTTTGTGTTTCCATACAAATTGTGAAATTTTTTGTTCCTAGTTCTGTGAAAAGTGCCAGTGGTAGTTTGATAGGGATTGCATTGAATCTGTAGTTTGCTTTGGGTAGTAGAGTCATTTTCACAATGTTGATTCTTCCAATCCAAGAACATGGTATATCTCTCCATCTGTTTGTATCATCTTTAATTTCTTTTATCAGTGTCTTACAGTTTTCTGCATACAGGTCTTTTGTCTCCTTAGGTAGGTTTATTCCTAGGTAATTTATTCTTTTTTTACAATGGTAAATGAGAGTGTTTCCTTAATTTCTCTTTCAGATTTTTCATCATTAGCGTATAGGAATGCAAGAAATTTCTGTGCATTAATTTTGTATCCTGCTACTCTACCGAATTCATTGATTAGCTCTAGTAGTTTTCTGGAGGCATCTTAAGGATTCTCGGTGTATAGTATCATGTCATCTGCAAAGAGTGACAGTTTTACTTCCTCTTTTACGGTTTGGATTCTTTTTATTTCTTTTTCTTCTCTGATTGCTCTGGCTAAAACTTCCAAAACTATGTTGAATAATAGTGGTGAGAGTGGGCAACCTTGTTTTGTTCCTGGCCTTAGAGGAAATGGTTTCACTTTTTCACCATTGAGAACGATGTTGGCTGTGGGTTTGTCATATATGGGCTTTATTATGTTGAGGTAAGTTCCCTCTATGCCTATGTTCTGGAGGGTTTTTATCATAAATGGGTGTTGAATATTGTCAAAAGCTTTTTCTGCATCAGTTGAGATTATCACATGGTTTTTATCCTTCAGTTTGTTAATATGGTGTATCACATTGTTTGATTTGTGTATATTGAAGAATACTTGCATTCCTGGGATAAACCCAACTTGATCACGGTGTATGATCCTTTTAATGTGCTGTTGGATTCTGTTTCCTACTATTTTGTTGAGGATTTTTGCAGCTATGTTCATCAGAGATATTGGCCTGTATGGAGGTTCCTTAATAAACTAAAAATAGAACTACCATACGACCCAGAAATCCCACTACTGGGCACATACCGTGAGAAAACCATAATTCAAAAAGAGTCATGTACCACAATGTTCATTGCAGCACTATTTACAATAGCCAGGACGTGGAAGCAACCTAATTGTTCATCAACAGAGAATGGATAAAGAAGATGTGGCACATATATACAATGGAATATTACTCAGCCAGAAAAAGGAACGAAATTGAGTTATTTGTAGTGAGGTGGATGGACCTAGAGTCTGTCATAAAGAATGAAGTAAGTCAGAAAGAGAAAAATTAATATGCTAACCCATATATATGGAATGTAAAAAAAATGCTTCTGAAGAACCTAGGGGCAGGACAGGAATAAAGACACAGATGTAGAGAATGGACTTGAGGACACAGGGAGGGGGAAGGATAAGCTGGGATGAAATGAGAGAGTAAAACTGACATACATACACTACCAAATGTAAAATAGATAGCTAGTGGGAAGCAGCTTCATGGCACAGGGAAATCAGCTTGGTGCTTTGTGACCACCTAGAGGGGTGGGATAAGGAGGGTGGGAGGGAAATGCAAGAGGGAGGGGATATGGGGATATACATATACATATAGCTGATTCACTTTTTTATACAGAAGAAACTAACACAGCACTGTAAAGCAATTATACTCCAATAAAGATGTTAAAAAAAATCGTATGATCTTCTCAATAGAGCAGAAAAAGCTTTTGACAAAATTCAACATTAATTTATGTTGATAAACATGCTTATAAAGTATGACATACTTAAAAAGTATGTCAACATACTTTCTAAAAAGTCTCCAGAAAGTGGGTATAGAAGGAACATACTTCAAAATAATAAAGGCATGTGAGCCTTTAGGCACACAGCTAATATCATACTCAATGGTGAAAAGCTGAAAGAATTTCCTCTAAGTTGAGGAATAAGACAAGGATGCCTACTCTTGCCACTTTTACACAACATATTATTAGAAGTGCTAGCCATTGCAATCTGGTAAGAAAAATAAGTAAAAAGAATCCAAATTGGAAAGGAAGAAGTTAAACTGTCACTGTTTGCTGATGACAATACTATACACAGAAAATATAAAGATGCCACCAAAAAACTACTAGAGCTCATCAATGAATTTAGTGAAGTTGCAGGATACAAAATTAATATACAGAAATCTTTTGCACTACTTCAACAACAACGTATCAGAAAGAGAAATTAAGGAAACAATCCTATTTGCAATCATATCAAAAAGAATAAAATACCTAGGAATAAATCTAACATAGGTAGTTAAAGATCTGTACTTGGAAAACTATAAGACACTGATGAAAGACATCGAAGACAACACAAACAGATGGAAAGATATACCATGTTCATGGTTTGGAAGAAATGATATTGTTAAAGTGACCACAATACCACTGAACGCAACCTAAAGGTTCAATGCAATGCCTATCAAAATACTAATGGCATTTTCCACAGAACCAGAACAAATAATTTTTAAATTTGTATCAAAACACAGAAGACCCTGAATAGCTAAAACAATCTTGAGAAAGAATAACAGAGCTGGAGGTATCATGTTCCATGACTTCATACTATACTACAAAGCTGCAGTAATCAAAACAGTATGGTACTGGCACAAAAAGAGAAATATAGATCATTGGAATAGAGAGTCCAGAAATGAACTCACACTTATGTGGTCAATTTATTACAAAGGAGGCAAGAATATACAAAGGCAAAAAAGCCTCTTCAACAAATGGTGTTGGGAAAACTGGACAGCTACATGCAAAAGAATCAAACTGTACTGCTTTCTTACACCATTACAAAAATAAACTCAAAATGGATTAATGGCTTACCATCAATAAAATCACACCATTACAAAAGTAAACTCAAAATGGATTAATTGCTTAAATGTAAGTCATAAAAATTCTAGAAGAAAACATAGGCAGAGCACTCTTTGACATAAATTGTAGCAATATTTTTTGTATCTGTCTCCTATGGCAAAGGGAACAAAAGTAAAAATAAACAAATGGGACCTAATTAAACTTAAAAGCTTTTGCATAGCGAAGGAAACCATTGGCAAAACAAAAAAACAACCTACTGAATGGGAGAACATATTCACAAATGATATGACCAATAAGGGGTTAATATCCAAAATCTACAAACACCTCATACAACACAGTATCAAAAAAATATACAACCTGATTAAAAAATCGGCAAGAGACCTGAATAGACATTTTTTCGAAGAAGACATACAGATCGCCAACAGGTCCATGAAAATATATTCAACATTGCTAATCATCAGAGAAATGTAAATCAAAACCACAATGAGATATCACCTCACACCTGTCAGACTGTCCATCATCAAAATGACCACAGATAACAAATGCTGGTGTGGATGTGGAGAAAAGGGAACACTTGCACACTGTTGGTGGGAATGTAAATTTTTGCAACCACTACGGAAAACAGTATGAAATTTCCTCAAAAAACTAAAAATAGAACTATCTGCAATTCCACTCCTGGGTATGTATTTGAAAAAACTGAAAATACTCATTCAAAAAATATACAAGCACCCTGATATTTATAGCAGCATTATTTACAATAGCCAAGATATGGAAGTGTCTGTCAGAAGATGAATGGATAAAAAAGAAGTGGTATATATATACAGTGGAATACTACTCAGCCATAATAAAGAATGAAATTTTGCTATTTGCAGCAACGTAGATGATCCTGGAGGGTATTATGCTTAGTGAACTAAGTCAGACAGAGAAAGACAACTACTATATGTTATCACTTATATGTGAAATCTAAAAAATAAAGCAAACGAATATAAAAATACAGAAGCAGTTTCACAGATATAGAGAACAATCTAGTGGTTACCAGTGGGGAAAAGGAAGGTGGGGGAAAGATGGAGATAGGAGATTAAGAGGTACAAACTACTATATATAAAATAAATAAGCTACAAGGATATATTGTACAGCAGAAGAAACATAGCCAACATTTTATAATAACTTTAAATGGAGTATAATCGATAAAATTGTAAATCACTATGTTGTACACCTGAAATTAATATAATATTGTAGCTATCTAGGAAAAGAGAGACCTTAAATAAAAAGTCATACAATTAATGTACAGTTATGAAATCGGCTTAGAGAGTTTTAGGTGAGAATTAAAGGGAGTTCATCTCATGTCCACAGGTTCGGAATTCTGGATCTAATCTTTCTAGTTTAGAAAATCCAGTTTTAAAACAGCAGGATCAGGGACTTCCTTGGTGGGGCAGTGGTTAAGAATCTGCCTGCCAATGCAAGGGACATGGGTTCGAGCCCTGGTCCAGGAAGATCCTACATGCTGCGGAGCAAATAAGCCTGTGTGCCACAACTACTGAGTCTGAGCTCTAGAGCTGACAAGCCACAACTACTGAGCCCATTGGCCACAACTACTGAAGCCCACGCACCTAGAGCCCATGCTCTGCAACAAGAGAAGCCACCACAATGAGAAGCCTGTGCACCGCAAGGAAGAGTAGCCGTCTCTCGCCACAACTAGAGAAAGCCTGAACGCAGCAACAAAGATCCAATGCAGCCAAAAATAAAATAAATAAATAAATAGCAGGTACACAGACTGGCTTTTAAAAATAAAAGCATGATAGTGTTCAGGAGGTAACAGATACCGATTATCCACATTTTTTTTCATATTTTCTATATTAATTCTTCTATTTATACCCACTCAATATGTAAAACGCAGCTGCCTGTGCAGTTCTCCTAGTTGTAAATGACACAACAAAGTCTTAGCTTAATTAAAAGACTGTAAACAGTGGGTGGGGAAATCCCAGCTTCTTTCCCTTTTCTTCTGCTATCAATGGGGTTAGGATAGCTCTTCATCCAACTTTGCCTTCAGATGCCTATCACAGGCATTCTCAGTACCACCAGATAATGAGAGGTATTACCAAGTCAGGGGGAGGGAGAAAAAGGCTTATTTTCCAATTATGAATGTACTGATTCATTAACACTTGACTTGAGCATTCATTTTAGATTCAGGTTGTCATGGACTTGCATTTAAACAATAGTGGCATGTTGATCTCTGCCATCTTTCAACAATCTTGCACGGGATGCCATTTAAGAAACAGCAGAAAGAGGAGCTGAAAAGGAGTAAAATATTCATGGCCAAAGTCAAAATTATATAAGCTGGCTGAGGAACCCTAATTCTTTTTACTCATCTTTGGCAAATCTCAAAATGTAGTATGATAATGGCTTATTGTACAAACTTTAAACTAGACACTAAGAAATCCAAAGTAGAGAGCTCATTACCTCATCCAAAATCTACCTAAAGTCATGGAAAAGTTAATGGTAGTATTAGTAAAGCATCAAGTTACAAGAGTTTAAATATTTACTGTTATATTTATTTTTCAATATTTATGAACGTACCCAATATTTCTATAAGACTATACCTCCTTAGTGATGCAGCACCAAAAATATAGTCAATTTCTGTAGAAAGCATCATATTACTTTAATTAATATTTATTGTTCAAGTAACCGTCTCAAACTATTTTTCTTAATCTAAATTTGCTTTGGATTTAGGAGAAAATTTTATACCTTTATTTGTCATACATCAGTGACTTAGATACCACTTTCAAAATTTTTGTCCATCTCCAGGCATCAACTTTATTTTCTTCATATTTTTGTTTAAATTGACTAATTTTATTTTAATTAACTTGACTTAAGTAATAATATGATTAAAGTCAAGGGATTGGTATGATAGCTGTAATTTTTCAAATAACCATTAAAATAAAACCCAGGGGCTTCCCTGGTGGCGCAGTGATTGAGAGTCCGCCTGCCGATGCAGGGGACATGGGTTCGTGCCCCGGTCCAGGAAGATCCCACATGCCGCGGAGAGGCTAGGCCCGTGAGCCATGGCCGCTGAGTCTGCACGTCCGGAGCCTGTGCTCCGCAACAGGGGAGGCCACAACAGTGAGAGGCCCTCGTACCGCAAAAAAATAAATAAATAAAATAAAAATAAAACCCGGAGTGTAGAGTTCATAATTGTTATTACCTGGAGTGTTAGTTCAAGGCAAGCTATAACTCTTGTTGCTTTTAAGCTGCTGAAAACTGAGATTTTCTGCTTTTTATTACAGAATAACTTAGCCTATCCTGAATGATGAGGTACAAAATTTTTATATTAATGGTTGTGTACTATCCCTCAAATTTTGCATTCAAAATTTCCTAAAATCCTTTAGTGGCTGCAAAAGTAAAAACTTACAAAGTGAGAACACAAGAAGGCCAGCAAAAAGTGACTAGGAGGAAGAAATTTTAATAGCTGCATGGAGCTGGGGAGAAAGAGTTCAAAATTCAAATTCTGTCAAGTTAGAAGGGTTTGGTGAACATCTCAGACTTTTCACTAAAACCTCAGAAAAGCCATACCTTATAAGTAAGCCCAGGACTAAGGGCTCCAGTCTAGAATTAAATGCAAAATGAAAATAAATCCAAAACAAGCTTCCACTTATGATTAATGTGATTCATATGTGTGGTTACTAGAGGCTGAGAGTGGGAGGAGGGAGAATTGGAGCAAGGTCATCAAAAGGTACAAATTTCCACTAAAAAGACAAATAAGTACTAGAGGCATAATGTAGAACATGATGACTATATTTAACACTGCTTGATACACAGGAAAGTTGTTAAGCGTAAATCCTAAGAGTTCTCATCACAAGGAGAGTTTCCCCCCTCCTTTTCCCCTTTCTTCTTTTCTTTATATTATATCTATATGAGATAATGGATTCTACCTTAACCTGTTGTGATAATCATTTCATAATATATGTAAATCAAACTATCATGCTGTATGCCTTAAACTTATCTGGTGATGTATGCCAATTGTTTCTCAATAAAACTGAAAAAAAATTAATGTGATCCACCAATAGCTTAACTCTCTGTTAGTACAAATTCAACTTCCTTTCAAAAATACAGTATCTCTATAATGTTTCATCCATACTGCCCAGGATAAAATAAGGTATTACTAGAAATTTGGAGAAACAGGAACATATAAGCAATCAATCAAAGAGAAAACACAGTCAAGAGAAGCAAATCCATAGATGACTTTTATGTTAGCATTGAGACAGGAATTTTAAAACAGCTTTTATAAATATGTTAATGGATTAAAAAGAAAAGATGAGCTGGACTTCCCTGGTGGTGCAGTGGTTAAGAATCTGCCTGCCAATATAGGGGAGATGGGTTCGATCCCTGGTCCAGGAAGATCCCACATGCTGCGGAGCAACTAAGCCTGTGTGCCACAACTACTGAGCTCACATGCTGCAATTAGTGAAGCCCATGTGCTCTAGGGCCCGTGTGCTGCAACTACGGAAGCCCGTGAGCCTATACTCCACAACAAGAGAAGCCACCACAATGAGAAGCCTGCAGGCTGCAATGAAGAATAACCCCAGCTAGCCTCAAATAGAGAAAGCCTGTGTGCAGCAATGAAGAACCAATGCAGCCAAAAAAAAAAAAAAAAAAAGAGCAAAATGGGTGAAAGACAGGGAATCCCAAAAACTAAATGAAAATTATGAAAGAATCAACTTGAAATTCTAGAGCTGAAAAAATACAATATCAAAAAAGAAAACATTAGGACTTCCCTGGTGGTGCAGTGGTTAAGAATCCATCTGCCAATGCAGGGGACACAGGTTCGATCCCTGGTCTGGGAAGATCCCACATGCCGCGGAGCAACTAAGCCCATGGGCCACAACTACCGAGCCTGCACGTCACAACTACTGAAGCCCGTGTGCTCTAGGGCCTGCGTGCTGCAACTAATAAGCCTGCATGCTGCAACTACTAAAGTCTGCACACCTATAACCTGTGCTCTGCAACAAGAGAAGCCACTGCAATGAGAAGCCTGCACACTGCAATGAAGAGTAGCCCCAACTTGCTGCAACTAGAGAAAGCCCATGTGCAGCAACGAAGACCCAACACAGCCAAAAGCGAAAAAAAAAAAAAAGAAAAAATTAATCAATAGAATTTAACAGACTGGATACTGCAGAAAAATGGACAAATCAATTTAAAGACAAGAGAACAGAAATTATACAAACTGAAGAATAGAGAGAAAGTAATTGAAAAACTTAGCCAAACTGCAGTGACTTGTGGGACAACAAACTGATTGACACATGGGTAATTGGAGTGCCAGAAAAAAAGGAGAGAGTATGGGGTAGAAATTTTCTTCTTAAGAAATAAGATAAAACATTTCCTTAACTTAGTGGAAATACATCAACCCACAAACCCAAATAGCTCAGAGAACTCCTAAAATGATAAATACAAAGAACACCACATCTAAGCAAATGACAGTCCAACTGCTAAGACCCAACGATAAAAAGTAAACTTTTAAAACAGAGAAAATATATAAGAATATCTTATTTTTTATCAGAAAATAATGGAGTTAAACAAAATAGAATGACATCTTTAAAGTGTTGAAATGAAAAACTATCAACTTAGCATTCTATATCCAGTAAAAATATCTTTCAACAATGAAGAAGAATAGAGATTTTTCAGATAAAAGAATGGTGAGGGGTTTCCCTGGTGACACAGTTGTTGAGAGTCTGTCTGCCGATGCAGGGGACATGGGTTCATGCCCCGGTCCGGGAAAATCCCACATGCCGTGGAGCAGCTGGGCCTGTGAGCCATGGCTGCTGAGCCTGCGCGTCCAGAGCCTGTGCTCCGCAACGGGAGAGGCCACAACAGTGAGAGGCCCGTGTACTGCAAAAAAAAAAAAAAAAAAAATTAAAAGAAATTCTTGTGTCTGAAAGGAAATGAAATGATACCAGGTGGAAATCTGGATCTAGAGGAAGGATTCTGGAACAGCAAAATGGTAAATATGTGGCCAAAAGAAGATAGAAAATGAGGAAAAATAAAAACAGACAGGATGAATAGAAAACAAATAGCAAAATATGTCAGAATACAAAGAAAAATAGATAAAAATCAATCATAGCTGAAGATTTTAATACCCTCTTCTCAGTAATTGATGAAACAAGTAGTAGAAAAAATCAATCAGACTATGGTAAGACAACCAACATGACTTAACTGACCACTATACAGAGCATCTGCAGTGTATACATTCTTTTCAAGTGCACATTTACCAAGACAGACCATATTTTAACCTGTAAAAAAAAAAACCTCAATAGATTTCAAAAGTTAGATATCATAAAGAGTATATTGTCTGACCACAATAGAATTAAATCAGAATTTAATAATGAAAAATATCTAGAATATTCTAAATATTTAGAAATTGGGTAAAACATTTCTAAATAAATTATGGGTCAAGAAAAAGTCACAAAGAAAATAGAAATTACTTGGACTAAATGCTAATAAGAACACTACTTTAAAAATTTGTGGGATACAGCTAAATAAGTGATTAGAGAAACATTTACAGCTTTAAATGAATATATTGAAAAAGAAGACAGTTTTAAAAGCAATGATCTAAGATTTTCACATAAATGTTAGAAAAAGAACATCAAATTAAACACAAAGTACACAGAAGAAAGAAATAGAAAAGAATGAAAATAAAAGAGAAAATAGACAAGCAATAAAAAAATTAACAGAGCCAATAGTTAATATTTTGAAAAGATTAACAAAATAAATAAATCCTACCAATACTAGTCAAAAGAAAAAATAATAAAAACACAAATTATTAATATCAAGAATGAAAAAGATGGAATCACTTGAGATCCTACAGACATTAAAAGGAAATAAGAGAATACTATTAAGAATTGTATGCTAATAAATTCAACAACTGTTAAGAAATGGACAAATTTCTCAAAAATCACCACTTACCAAAACTTACAAAAGAAGAAATAGAAAATCTGAAGGGTCCTACATCTATTTAGAAAATGAGTATGTAATAAAAACATTCCTACAGAGAAAACTTTGGCCCACGTGGCTGTACGCATGAACTCAGTCGTGCATTTAAAGAATAAATATTATCAGTTTCACACAAATTACTCCTGAAAATAGAGAGTGGTAGAACTTTTTCCAACTTATTTTATGGGGCCAGTAAATCCTAATCCCAAAACCTGACAAAGAGAGTACTAAAATAGACAAAAAATAAAATTAATATCCTTCATGCAGAATAGATGTAAAAATCCTTCACAAGATATTAACAAATGAACTCTTGCAATATATAAAAAAGGTAATACATTATGAGCAAGGGGGTTGATTCCAAGGAATGCAATGTTGGTTTCATACTTAAAAATGAGTTATTTTGATTCACCACATTACTTAAATAAAGATGAAAATAATATAATCATCTTTCTGGATGCAGAAAAAACATTTGAAAAAATACATCCCTTTTTTTTAAACAACTTTATTGGAGTACAATTGCTTTACAATGTTGTGTTACTTTCTGCTGTATAACAAAGTGAATCAGCTATACGTATACATATATCCCCATATTCCCTCCCCCTTGCATCTCCCTCCCAGCCTCCCTATCCCACCCTTCTTGGTGGACATAAATCACTGAGCTAATCTCCCTGTGCTATGAAGCTATCTATATATCTCTCAATCTGTTTGTATCATCTTTAATTTCTTTCATCAGTGTCTTATAGTTTTCTGCATACAGGTCTTTTGCCTCCTAGGTAGGTTTATTCCTACCTATTTTATTCTTTTTGTTGCAATGGTAAATGGGAGTGTTTCCTTAATTTCTCTTTCAGATTTTTCATCATTAGCATATAGGAATGCAAGAGATTTCTGTGCATTAATTTTGTATCCTGCTACTCTACCGAATTCATTGATTAGCTCTAGTAGTTTTCTGGTAGCATCTTTAGGATTCTCTGTATATAGTATCATGTCATCTGCAAAGAGTGACAGTTTTACTTCTTCTTTTACAGTTTGGATTCCTTTTATTTCTTTTTCTTCTCTGATTGCTGTGGCTAAAACTTCCAAAACTATGTTGAATAACAGTGGTGAGAGTGGGCAACCTTGTCTTTTTCCTGACCTTAGAGGAAATGGTTTCAGTTTTTCACCATTGAGAACAATGTTGGCTGTGGGTTTGTCATATATGGGCTTTATTATGTTGAGGTAAGTTCCCTCTATGCTTATGTTCTGGAGGGTTTTTATCATAAATGGGTGTTGAATTTTGTCAAAAGCTTTTTCTGCATCAACTGAGATTATCATATGGTTTTTATCCTTCAGTTTGTTAATATGGTGTATCACATTGATTGATTTGCATATATTGAAGAATCCTTGCATTCCTGGGATAAACCCCACTTGATCATGGTGTATGATCCTTTTAATGTGCTGTTGGATTCTGTTTGCTAGTATTTTGTTGAGGATTTTTACATCTATGTTCATCAGTGATATTGGCCTGTAGCTTTCTTTTTTTTGTGACATCTTTGTCTGGTTTTGGTATCAGGGTGATGGTGGCCTCGTAGAATGAGTTTGGGAGTATTCCTCCCTCTGCTATATTTTGGAAGAGTTTGAGAAGGATAGGTGTTAGCTCTTCTCTGAATGCTTGATAGAATTCTCCTGTGAAGCCATCTGGTCCTGGGCTTTTGTTTGTCGGAAGATTTTTAATCACAGTTCCAATTTCAGCACTTGTGATTGGTCTGTTTATATTTTCTATTTCTTCCTGGTTCAGTTTCAGAAGGTTGTGCTTTTCTAAGAATTTGTCCATTTCTTCCAGGTTGTTCATTTTATTGCCATATAGTTGCTTGTAGTAATCTCTCACGATCCTTTGTATTTCTGCAGTGTCAGTTGTTACTTCTCCTTTTTCATTTCTAATTATGTTGATTTGAGTCTTTTCCCTTTTTTTTCTTGATGAGTCTGGCTAATGGTTTATCAATTTTTTCATCTTCTCAAGGAAGCAGCTTTTAGTTTTACTGATCTTTGCTACTGTTTCCTTCATTTCTTTTTCATTTATTTCTGATCTGAATTTTATGATTTCTTTCCTTCTGCTAACTGGGTTTTTTTGTTATTCTTCTCTCTCTAATTGCTTCAGGTGTAAGGTTAGATTGTTTATTTGAGATTTTTCTTGTTTCTTGAGGTAGGATTGTATTGCTATAAACTTCCCTCTTAGAACTGTTTTTGCTGCATCTCATAGGTTTTGGGTCATTGTGTTTTCATTGTCATTTGTTTCTAGGTATTTTTTGATTTCCTCTTTGACTTCTTCAGTGATCTCTTGGTTATTTAGTAGTGCATTGTTTAGCCTCCATGTGTTTGTATTTTTTACAGTTTTTTTTCCTGTAATTGATATCTAGTTTCATAGCGTTGTGGTCAGAAAAGATACTTGATACAGTTTCAATTTTCTTAAATTTACCAAGGCTAGATTTGTGACCCAAGATATGATCTATCCTGGAGAATGTTCCATGAGCACTTGAGAAGAAAGCGTATTCTGGTTTTTTTTTTTTTTTGGTTGGAATGTCCTATAAATATCAGTTAAGTCCATCTTGTTTAATGTGTCATTTAAAGCTTGTGTTTCCTTATTTATTTTCATTTTGGATGATCTGTCCATTGGTGAAAGTGGGGTGTTATAGTTCCCCACTATGACTGTGTTACTGTCAATTTCCCCTTTTATGGCTGTTAGCATTTGCATTATGTATTGAGGTGCTCCTATGTTTGGTGCATAAATATTTACAATTTTATATCTTCTTCTTGGATTGATCCCTTGATCATTATGTAGTGTCCTTCTTTGTCCCTTGTAATAGTCTTTAAAGTCTATTTTGTCTGATATGAGAATTGCTACTCCAGCTTTCTTTTGATTTCCATTTGCATGGAATATCTTTTTCCATTCCATCACTTTCCATCTGTATGTGTCCCTAGGTCTGAAGTGGGTCTCTTGTAGACAGTATATATATGGGTCTTGTTTTTGTATCCATTCAGCCAGCCTATGTCTTTTGGCTGGAGCATTTAATCCATTTACATTTAAGGTAATTATCGATATGTATGTTCCTGTTACCGTTTTCTTAATTGTTTTGGGTTTGTTATTGTAGGTCTTTCCCTTCTATAATGTTTCCTGCCTAGAGAAGTTCCTTTAGCATTTGTTGTAAAGCTGGTTTGGTGATGCTGAATTCTCTTAGCTTTTGCTTGTCTGTAAAGGTTTTAATTTCTCCATCAAATCTGAATGAGATCCTTGCTGGGTAGAGTAATCTTGGTTGCAGGTTTTGCCCTTTCATCACTTTAAATATGTCCTGCCAGTCCCTTCTGGCTTGCAGAGTTTTGGCTGAAAGATCAGCACTTAATCTTATGGGGATTCCCTTGTATGTTATTTGTTGTTTTTCCCTTGCTGTTTTTAATATTTTTTCTTTGTATTTAATTTTTGATAGTTTGATTATTATGTGTCCTGGCGTGTTTCTCCTTGGATTTATCCTGTATGGGACTCTCTGCACTTCCTGGACTTGATTGACTATTTCCTTTCCCATATCAGGGAAATTTTCAACTATAATCTCTTCAAATATTTTCTCAGTCCCTTTCTTTTTCTATTCTTCTTCTGGGACCCCTATACTTTGAATGTTGATGCGTTTAATGTTGTCCCAGAGGTCTCTGAGGCTGTCCTCAATTCTTTTCTTTATTTTTTCTTTATTCTGCTCTGTGGTAGTTATTTACACTATTTTATCTTCCAGGTCACTTATCCGTTCTTCTTCTTCAGTTATTCTGCTTTTTATTCCTTCTAGACAATTTTTAATTTCATCTATTGTGTTCTTCATCATTGCTCGTTTGCTCTTTAGTTCTTCTAGGTCCTTGTTAAACGTTTCTTGTATTTTCTTCATTCTATTTCCAAGATTTTGGATCATATTTACTATCATTACTCTGAATTCTTTTTCTGGTAGACTGCCTATTTCCTCTTCATTTGTTTGGTCTGGTGGGTTTTTACTTTGTTCCTTCATCTGTTGCATATCTCTCTGTCTTCTCATTTTGCTTACCTTACTGTGTTTGGGGTCTTCTTTTCGCAGGCTGCAGGTTTGTAGTTCCCGTTGTTTTTGGTGTTTGTCCCCAGTGGCTAAAGTTGGTTCAGTGGGTTATGTAGGCTTCCTGGTGGAGGGGACTGGTGCCTGTGTTCTGGTGGATGAGGCTTGATCTTGTCTTTCTGGTAGGCAGGGCTGCATCCAGTGGTGTGTTTTGGGGTGTCTGTGAACTTATGATTTTAGGCAGCCTCTCTGCTAATGGGTGGGGTTGTGTTCCTGTCTTGCTAGTTTTTTGGCATCGGGTGTCCAGCACTGGAGCTTGCTGGTCGTTGAAAGGAGCTGGGTCTTAGCATTGAGACTAAGATCTCTGGGAGAGTTCTCACCAATTGATATTACGTGGGGCCGGGAGGTCTCTGGTGGTCCAATGTCCTGAACTTGGCTCTCCCACCTCAGAGGTTCAGGCCTGACACCCAGCCAGAGCACCAAGACCCTGTCAGCCACACGGCTGCTAGTGTTGGAAAGTCTCCTGAAGAGGTGGGGGGTGGCTGTGGCTCACCACGTGGACAAGGACACTGGAGGTGGAAGTTCTGGGAAGTACCTCGCCATATTTTCTTGATAAGAGTCTCAGAAAAGTAGGACTATAAGGGAACTTCCTCAATCTAATAAAGTACATCTCTAAAAGAGTTCAGAATTTCTAAGGAAGTCTTGAAAAATAATTCCATTAACAGATATCACTATCTATTAGAAAACTATAGTAAATAATTAAAGCAGTATGATATTGATACAAGGATAGATAACTGACCAATAGAACAGAACAGATAGAGTCCACATATGTGGTACCTAGTTTATATAACAAACGCAATACTGCAGGGAAAACATAGTTCTCTGCGTAAACAGTGTTGAGTGAATTGGAGATATACATGAAAAATTTTTTTTCCCTGATCTGTACCCAACACTATATATTGGGCTATGTTAAAATTAATAACATCTGTTCATCAAAATATCTTAAAAGAGTAAAAATGCAACCCAGATTGAGAGAAGATATTCACAATACATATATCTGACATAGGACTCATACCAAACCTCTATAATGAACTCCTACAAAGTAATAAAAAAAAAGAGAAATAATCCATTTAGGGAAAAAAGGACAAAAACTTGAACAGTCACCTCATAAAGGAGGGTAGAAAAATGGTCAATAAACATATGAAAAAGTGCTCAGTTTTATTAGCCTATAGGAAAAAGCAAACTAAAACCACCATGAAATACCAGTGCTCCCATCTGAATGGATAAAGTAAAAAGGTAGGAAAATTCCAAGTGTTGATGTGATTGTGGAGTAATAGAACTCATATGTGCTGGTGGTGTGAGTGGAAATTGATACAACCATTTTTTTCAACATCTACTCAAGCTAAATATATGCATAGTCTATGGACCAGCAATTCCACTTCTGGGTGTATAACCAGAAATAAAGACATACTAGAACATTTATAACAATGCTATTTAGATGCCCACTTGCAGAAGTATGGATAAATAAAGTCTGTTATAGTCACACAAAGGGATACTACAGAGCAATGAAAATAAAAGATCTATGACAACAGAGAACAATGTGGATGAATCCCACAGACAGAATGTTGACAAAAGAAGCCACAAAAGAGCACACAGCATCCTTACAGTGCATGATTCTATTTACCTAAAGTACAAAAAAACCAAAACTCATCTAGGCTGTTAGAAATCAGGACAGTGGTTACCCTGGGGGAGGAGTAGTGATTGAAAGGGATCCCAGGGGGTTTTTCTGGGGTATTAGAGCTTGAGCTGGGTCCTGGGTACATGGATGTGCTCAACTTGTGAAAGTATATCAAGCTATATACTTATGAGAGGTACACTTTCTGTAAGTATATTTCAATAAAAAGTTAAAAAATAATCTTTTCTTTCCCTAATGTCCTCAGCTAGAAGAACTATAACTGCTTTTATTGAATGAACTGTCACTAGATAGATGCAACAAAACAGCAACGTTTTTCTTTTTCTACTGTTGCTTGGTTTAAACCCTCCCTAGATGAAATATTGGGTAGGTCTCAATACTGGGATATATTGGGCAATATCCCAATATGACTTTTCCAGTCACACTTAGGTAATGAATACATAGTCCCTTTGTTTTGGCATTAAAAAGTCCACTCTTGCCTCATAATCACATAACTTCAGCCTGGTCCAGGGTAACCATCAAAACTTCAAACTTTTATCCAATATAAAGCTTTTCCCTTCCTGCAGCAGTGTCCTGACCTAGGCCTGGAAACCTACAGAGGAGGCAGAATGTTCCTGTTTGTCTTCTTCCTTTGTTCCCAGCCCATCCTTCTGTTCACTCACTGCTGGCTTGTCTAAGCCCTTAGAGTTGGGCCAAGGCAGAGGGGATTATGGGAAATGGCATCGGTTCATATGGCCGGAACAGCTGTGGTGATCTATCGGTTCCCCCTGGATGCTGGTTTTCATGAAGTGCTTTTGTGGGTTTTCTGGAGAGCCTCCCAGTGAGACCTCAGATGGCAGTCTCCCCAGTGTACACAATGCTTGTCTCTGGCAGCTGTCAATGAGCTGATTCCAGGCCTGGGCTTTCAAACACCCTACACAGACCCTTGCTGTTGGGATCCTTTCACCCTGTTGGGGAATCATCTTGAGTATGTTCTGTTTCGAGAAGACTCCAGATCAGCTCCTTCTCATGGAATCTACATCTTTCCTTCCAGGAACACGTGAACCTTTGTCCTGCTGTTTGTGGAGCTGCAGCTTGCTCCCAATACATTCTCCTCTCTTCAGCTGATGGTGGTTGTTCACCTTTAAACCACCAGATTAGGTTAAGATACAAGTCCTCACATTCCCCAAGCTTCTGACATACCCTTAGAAGCCCCTCACTTGGCTTGAGATGAAGGACAGCAACTCCTTTGTTCCCCAACTCCTTTTCTTCCACCCAGTGGACCAGTGAGAGGGAAATGCACAGCACACTGATCATTCTGTCCAAAGAAATCCCCCAGTCTGGCCTCTAGTACATCACCTCTTCCATGCCTTGAGGTGGGTCTCCCAGCATTCCATGGGTAAACGGCCTGGACCTTTGCTCAAGGGCAGTGGAGTCACTGTGAGGAACTTGGCACCTATCTGATTCTCAAAGTGAGACAGCAAAGTCTCATTGTAACATCCTCCTACATAATTAATCTCCTTCCTCTTCTCATCTATCAGAGTTTTTTCTCTATTGGCTTTTGTCAGTTTCAACCTTGTGTTCCAGTTATTGACGTACATATCAAATTCCACCTTCCAGACTACAGGTTTCTGGAGAATAGGAGTCTAGTCTGATTTATCTTTATCTCCTACAGAACCTAGCAGAGTGCTGGTACAGAGTTGGGGCTTAACACATAACAAGGGAATGAACAGGTGAATAATTAGAGCCGCGCTCTGCAGGAGTGGTCACTCAGGGCAGGCATCAACCTGACCTTTTATTAAATACCCCAGGATTTCCTGATTCTGTAGCCCATGTTTAAAACTCAATCATTTGCTATTCACTCAAAATTATTTTTTGAGAATTTATTATATGCCAGGCACTGGGTAAGTGATTGGAAAGAAAGCAGACATAGCCTCTACCCTTTTGGAGTTTAGAATTGAACTGTTGTGAGTTTGGCATTGAGAGATGAGTAAGCTTTGGCTAAGTGTATAGGAAGAAGAAGAGCCAATCCCTGCAGGGAAATGACTGCCAAGTACTCTTGACTCAGAAGTGAGAATGTGTGGATATAACCAGAGAGAGAGGGTAGATGAGCCAAGTTGTAACAGAGCAGCCTGGAACAAGCACATGGTCCAGGCTTGAAGATTAGTGTTCTTGTGGAGGGTGAAGTGATTCTAAGGAACAGATACAGACAGGCTTGGGCAGACAAGAACAAGCGTCCTTGAGGGCGGCTCTGGAATCTGGTTTACTTCAGCATCGGAAGTCATATTATTTAAAAATATGATTTACAACATCCTCTAAATCTTTTGTAAACATACTCATCCCAGTTAATGAAAATAAGCACTGAGATATCTTTTTGAAGTTTGTGATGGTACCTGTCTCTCAATTAATAATCTTGTCAATTTTCTAAGACATTTAAATGTTCTTGCCCCATGATGTCACTGAAAGAGGGACTTGTAATCTCCTCTCAACTCTCCCCACCACATTCTCACACACACACACACACACACACACATTCATGTACATGCTCACATACACTTGTCCCAAGAAACTGACTCTGTTTGGCTACTACTCTGAAGTCAGGTACTTATTTACCTTTCATTAAACTGATTGACAAAGAATTTGAAAAGTGACCTTAGGGAAAGAATATGGGTTATCCCAACTGAACCTTTATAACAAAACCATGCCAAGTTTGCCTGAGGGAACAAAAGAGTTTTCAAAATAGCCTGAGTTGGGCACATTTTCTCACCATGAGAATATCATGCACAATCATCTCAGCAGCAAAACTCAAAGCCACATGAAGAACCAAGTGTGTGTGGTCTGGAATATTAACAATGAATTTTAATTTGAAGGCACTTCTGCCTGTAGGGCTTTGGGAGCTTAAACGGAAAAAATAACTAAAAACAAAAGAAGATGAAGTAAAATGACAGGCCGATGATAATCTCTGGTCTATAAGCAGAGAGCTGCCATGACTCCTAATAACATGTGAATAAGCAAAGTTTAAGGAGTGCTGTATAACAGATAAAAGATATTAAAAATACAGAAGGAACAAGTTGTCATAATGCCATTTCTTATTGGTACAAAATGACTGTGAGATACCCACTGACTAATGCTATATAACCTGCAAACCACAGGGGACTCAAAAGGACCCACACACTAATATTGAGGCTTAGCACTCAAGGTGTACTCCTTCTGTAGCTGAGTTGATCTTTTATGTGGCAAGAGAAATCCTTCCAATATTTTGTGGCCCTGATAAGCGTCAGTAGTCAATGTTACCTCCTAGCTGTGGGCAATGCTACAGGTGAGGGTCAAAGACACGGCTAGAATAAGCTTCTACAGGGAAGCTGGGAGGGATGAATAGGGAAGTAGAAGCAAGAGGCCACTAGTAGCTGAGTGTAGGTGGATAAGAATAGGAGCATATTATTAGGGGGAGGAAGTGGAGTTCTCCCAAAACACAGTGCAGGATCCAAGTCTAACAGCCAGAAAGAGAATGGATTTTGGGAAATAACAGCAGCACCAAAGGCCAAAGCACAGAGTGCAATGGACATAGCAAATCATAAAGGTTGAAAGCCAAGGGAGGCAAGTGAAGACATGAAGGCTAAAGGCCAGGAACAGGGCTGGGTTGGAGTTATCTTGGGAGAAAAAGTAGGGAAGAAGGCAGGGAGGTCTGTGATTGCTCAGAGTGGTCAGACAAAAAAATTCGTGGCAAGGAACATCTCTTTCAGATGTGACAGAGCTATTCCAACTGACTCATAAAGAATCAACACCAGATGGCTCCAAAAGAGATGCTTCTCTTGGATTTGCTGGGTTTTTTCTACCTCAGGAGGAAGAAAGTTGAGCAATAAAGCAATGTGTACTCTCCAACATGATTTTCAAGTCTGTTTCATGGAACACTTCTTGTAAGATGCTTAACAAAAAGTACTCCGTGGTCCAATACATTTGAAAAAATGCTACATATTACCTTCTTCTTTATGATTTACAATGTACATTAGTATAGTGAAGGTTCTGAAAAGTCCTGCAGTAAAGAGGCCTGTTTAACTTTATTATCCTCATTTAATGCAGTGTTACTCAAAATTGCTGGACTATGGAACACTTTTCTTACATTACACCTCTTAATTTCCCGAGGTTCTTTTGTTCTGAGCAGTGTGCTTTGAGAAATGCTTTTCTAGAACTTTTGTTACATTTGTCCTGTGGACTCAGTAATAAAGACAAAATCCACCTCAACTCAATGCTAAGGAGATCAGACTCGCTTTCATAGTATAAGTGAATTAACACCAGGTGTGGACACAATATTACCCAGAGAAAGCCTTTGTTGTTTATTTTAAATATCTATTTCCAAAATAAATATTTATTTTAAATATCTATTTAAATATCTATTTCCAAATATCTATTTATTTTAAATATCTATTTAAATGGTGTGTGTGTACTTGTGTGTGTGTTGTTGTTGTTTATTGTCATCGGAGCCTGGAGAGAGATGGCCAGGACAATTATTCAGTTACACTGACTTCTGTGGGAATGGCATGAGCAGTCATGATAAACCAGGCAATGGGTACAAAGTACTTTAAGGATAAACCGTGTCATTCTTCAAGTCTGCCCATTAGAAGTAGGGTAATGAAGCAACATGGTGGCTGCTCAAACAAAAGTAGGTAGATTTTCTGATGGCAAATCTATCAAATTCAGCATCTGAAAATGGAAATCATAATTTTGTTGTCCAGCCGTCTCTGTATTGCAAACAATTCATTCAGAGCTTGACTGTTGTGACAGAAGCTAGGTATGGAACCAGCAGTTCTTAAAGCCTTTTGGAGATGGAATTGACCTCAACACACAATGTTTAAGTAAATCAAAGGAGCCAGTATGGGATCTTGGCTAGGCTTTGGGTAGCCTGGCACGTATTACATTCTTCTACAACTTTTCGATAATAACATTCTCTGCTTGAAGCAGGTAATTCAGGCTGATATGGAGGACCACATGCCCCTTCCATCTCCCACCTCTGCAGAGAGAAGCTCTAATTGGTGAACAAAGAACAAGAACAATATGCTATTTTTGACTGACCTACCTCTTCCTCAAGATCAGGGTCATATCCTTTGTGTGGAGGACTAAGGGATTTTGTGTGGGTGTGCCTTTTCCAGAGAGGTGCCAGGGTGGCCCTGAGGGCAAGTCAGCTAATGAGCTTGCTCAGGTCTGACTGAAGATGGAGCTTTGGTCCTGTGATAGAACAAGGTTTTGTTACTTCCAACTCCCTTTCTGGAGCTTTGTATTTCCAATTATATTTAGCTAGAAGTGGATTTTTTTAATGCTACTGCAAGTTGTGAAGGATACATTCTGTAGCATAAAAATAAGGGGAGAAAGGGATTAAGACATAGGGAAGAGAGAGAAGTTCTAACAGTTAGAAGTTCTAACTTCTCTAACATATGGAAAAGTTCTCTAATTGGAGTTTCAGGAGGATATGATAAAGAGAATGTGGAAGAAGCAATCATTTAGGAGATAATGACCAAAAGTTTCTAGAACTTAAAAAAAAAACAAAATTGATCCTCAGATTTGGAACTCCAAAAAATCCTAGGCAAAGATAAATAAAAAGAAATTCTCATTTAGATGTAAATCACAGTGAAACTACAAAGCATCAAAGGCAAGGAGAAGACTTGGAAAGCAAATAGAGAGTCAAGACTTTCTACAAGGCATCGCAAATAGCCTGATGGAGTAATTTTTGTACAATAATGAAAACTAGAAGACAATGAGTGGTATCCTTAAAGTGCTAAGTGAATATAATTGTCAACCAACAATGAAATACGTGGTGAAATGATTGTTCAAGAGAGGAGGGAAAGAATAACATATGCACTTTAGAAGAAAACAAGATAACAGAATTTACTACCAGCAGATTCAGGTAAAAGTACTACCAAATGGAAAGTCTCAGATACAGAAAGGAATTACCAGCAAAGATTTCTATATTTTTGTAGGTAAATCTAAACAAATACTGACTGTATAAAGTAATAATGTCTATTTTGTCAAATTAAAAAATACAAACCAAATACTGGACAACAACAGCATATAATTTGAGAAGTTTGATTAGATATGAAGCACTAGTGTCTTTGTTTTGGGAAAGAAATAGAAAGATATTGATTAACATTTGACTTTTGAAAGTATGCATGTTAAAATACCTGGAGTAACTACTAAAAGAATGGAAATGGAAAATATAACCTTAAAACTCATAGAAGACAAAAGAAAAAAGGCGAGGAGGGGGAAATAAGCTAGCAAGAGGTTAATCTCAGTATAAGAGGCATTTACATTTTTTAAAAAGATATTTCAAATAAAGCCCAGGTCCTTATGAGGAATTCTCTGCTGTCATTTCTTCAGATCTCCATTTCTTCATCTTCCTATATTCATCAGCAGTGTCTGAAAGAGAAGATGACTCAGGCAGGACACCAGAGGAGGCAGGATTCTGGTGCAAAGGAGCAGGCATTAAAAGGACCAACCAAAGAAAGAATGAAGTAATGCCATTTGCAGCAACATGGATGGACCTAGAGACTGTCATAATGAGTGAAGTAAGTCAGACAGAGAAAGACAAATATCATATGATATCGCTTACATGTGGAATCTAAAACAATGGTACAAATGAACTTATTTACAAAACAGAAATAGAGTCACAGATGTAGAAAACAAACTTATGGTTACCAAGAGGAAAAGGAGAGGGGAGGGATAAATTAGGAGATTGGGATTGACATATACACACTACTATACATAAAACAGATAACTAATAAGGACCTACTGTATAGCACAGGGAACTCTACTCAATACTCTGTAATGACCTATAGGGGAAAAGAATCTTAAAAAGAGCGGATGTATGTATATGTATAACTGATTCACTTTGCTGTACAGCAGAAACTAACAGCATTGTAAATCAACTGTACTCCAATAAAAATTAATAAAAATACAAAAAGGAACAAGGAACTATGGAAGGTCTAAGGGAGGGAGGCTGAGGGAAGGGATGCAGGGAGAAGGTCTATTCTGACTGATGGGTTGGCCACGTGCTGTGATCTAAGAACATATAGGTGTGACCAGCAGTTCAAAGACATGGGACAAAGAGGTTTCCTGATATTGAGACTGAGTGTTTTAAGGGAGTCTGGGATCTATGGCAGTGAAGGAATCAAGTCAATGCCAAAAATAGCTACCTAAGCCATTGAACAAGATAAATCCTAGGCACCGAGGAGAATCCAGGTCTGCAGGGAGGTGGCATGGGGTAGGTAGTTTTCTCTTTTATGTTTCCATTTAACACTTCTTTGCTGAGAGAGAGCCTAGTCTGTGTACAACCCCACACAAACACGACATCCCCATGATCATTTGACAGCCTCTGCTCTCTTGAGGTGAGAAGATTCAAGTACATAAAAGATAGAAGACAGGATAGTGAAGAAAAGGGTGTTTATAGGAAAGGAAGTGGAGATGGAAGAATTTGTGGAATGGGTACTTGGGATGGACACAAGCATTGAGTGTGAGTCGCAGGTGGAGCGGATCGGCTACAAGTGTGCAAAGCTGACCACTGATGTTAGCATCATAATGGATATTTTTTTAGTTGTGCTCTAGCAAGTTTAGTGTCAACAACTGTAAAGATGCATTAAATACACACACACACACACACACACACACAAACACACACACATTACAAAGACACAGTTCTTTGTGGGGTCATGGAACTTCTTACTTTTGCAATAACAATGCAGTGGACATTTGTCATTCTTTTTGGCCTCCTAGTGTCACCTCCTTCTGATGTTTGGGAATTTCTTACATTATAAGTTATAGCCCATATGTCCCATAGACATTAAGATAGCAGACATTTTTTCCCCAGCCTCAATTGTAGCTAGGGCCTTGGTCACATGGCCTAGGCTCTGCCAAACAGATTATTGAATTGAAGGCTGATAATGTGAATAAGTGCTGTCTGCCCAGGATCCATTCAGGCAGCAGCAGTGGCCCCGGTGTAGTGGGAGTGGCCATGGCAGTGCGGGCAGGGTCTAGGGATGCTAACTGGGCAGTGGAGTCTATGGAGGGAGTAATGATGATGTGGTGGAGGCAGTCATGCAGCAGGTACAGCTTTCTGGAGGCAGCAGGGACACTGGTTCTAGTAGCCCTAGTGCCTAGTGTCTAGTGATGCTGGCATTGGGTGGCATTGCCAGCTGTGGCATTGGGTGCCCAGAGGTAGAAGCAGTTTTGCACTGTGACTTGGGCATTGTACTTGGCATTGTAACCTCCAGACCTGGTTCTCTGGTTTTCTGGAAGACACTGAAAGCTATTCAATATCTTTTTCTGCTTAAATAAGTTTCTGTTGTTTACAAGTTATAATCCTGCCTGATACATAGAGCAAGGTCTGTGTCTTAAAAAAATGTGAGTGTAATTCCACAAGATACCACTCCTGTGTGCCAAGCCAATAATGCCTCTGAGTTAGTTTTTTACTCATTCACTGAATATTTATTGGCCTCTACTTTGTGCCAGACATTGTGGCAGACACTCTGGATATACAACAGTGACCAGCATAGATACTGTCCTTGTCATTATGGAGTTTACAGCTTAGCAGAAAATACAGATATTATATAAATAACGAAAAGCTAGTGACGGAGTTCTATAAAATGGTAACTTGCAGTTATGTGCTATGGGAAGCCTGACAAATAGGGAAGCTTAACCTAGTTTCGGGTCCCAGGAAAAGCAGACAGGGAGACATGAATGATTTGTAGGAGTTAGCAAGGTAAAGGAAAGTAGAGTGAGAGAAGGCATTTCAGATCTGGGAACAAAGTTTTTGAAGACCCAGAGGTGAGAAACGCAGTGGGGATTTTGAGAATCTAAAAGAACTCTTGTATAACTAGAGGAGAGAAAGTGAAGTATGGGGAAAACTGAAAGAAGACATTGAAGAAATTAGTGAAAGTTTATGAAGGGCTTTATAAGCCATGAAAATTAGATTTCTAGATCCTTCATCCATTGCATAATTGCCATAATTTGTATTCATTTGCCCCAGAGAAAAGAGGACAAAAAGGAGCCCAAAGAAAATTTAGAAGTCAACTGAGTTTCTAAATAGATTATTTTGTATTATGGGTTGAATTTCGTCTCCCTCCCCCACCATCCCCCTCCTCCGCCAAGTTCATATATTAACGTCCTAACCCCCAGTACATCAGAATGTGACTATATTTAGAGATAGCACCTTTAAAGAGAATTCGGCTAAAATGAGGTCATATGGGTGGGCCTTAATCCAATATGACTAGTGTTTTTATAAGGAGAGGAGATTGGGACATAGATAACACACAGACAAAGGGAGGCCATGTGAGGACACAGCAAGAAGGTGGCTGTCTGCAAACCAAGGAGAGAGGCTTCAGGAAAAGCCAACCTTGCCAACACCTTGATCTTGGACTTCTAGCATTCAGAACTGTGAGAAAATAAACTCTTGTTATTTAAGTCACCCAGTCTGTGGTATTTGTTAGGGCAGCCCTAACTAAAATTAACACATTTTGAAACCTAAACAGAGATAATAGTCTTGAAAGTCAGAGCTTTTGATTTGTAAGATCTGGGATTCTTTAAAGAGAAAAGATTTTCCACATGCTCAGAGCCCGATTTTAAAACTCCAGAGACAAATGGTCTAAGAGTTGGTACGTAAATTTAATACCATAAATAAAGAAGTTGGATTTTTAAAGGTAATAATAATTATCTCTAAGACAAAATAAATGTGTAGGAGGCAGTATAGAATAAACAGGAAATAGACATCAGAAACTGTCTCACAGAAGGGATCCTGTGCTCCTATTCTGCTCTGGGCCAGTGGAAACACCAGAGATATTTGATAGTAGCTCAAAAAACAGGGAACCTAGTCTTCATCTCCTAGCATGTGGTTCGGAAGAGTCAGGCTAAGCACTAGAGTAGCAGTGGCCGATTGAAGCAACTCTGCAGATGGGTCTAAGGGCAATTTCATAAGCACACAGTGTGAAACATGGAACCAGCTCTTTGATGATGAAAGGGGTGTGGATCTTTCTAAAAGAGGCCAGTAGACTCAAAGGAGCCTTGAGATTGGGATAAGGAGTACAAGGACCTGTCAGGTGGAGGCCATGGTAAGACAAGGGTAATCTTACCAGATGCAGGTGGACATAAAGGACCAAAAAATGCTGGGGAAGAGATGCACCTTATCAGACACCAGCAGAAGACAAAGGATGACTATGGACCAGAAACCTCCCCATATTAGAGCAACCAGACAAATGTAAGGCCTTCCAAACAGATAGAAAAAACAGGGATAAAACAGAAAAACAACACTGAATTTGACTGAGAAAAAAAAATAATTTGATTCAGAGTAATAAATTACATTGAGATATGTAAAATAAAGGAAGGGGACTTCCCTGGTGGTCCAGTGGTAAAGAATCCACCTTACAATGCAGGGGACGCGTGTTCAATCCCTGGTCAGGGAACTAAGATTTCACGTGCCTCAGGGTAACTGAGCCTGTGAGCCACAACTACTGAGTTCGTGGGCCTCAACTAGAGCCCACATACTGCAAACTACAGAGCCCTCGTGCCCTGGAGCCTGCACGCCACAACTAGAGAAGAGAAAACCTGCACGTCACAACTAGAAAGAAGCAGGCGCACCACAACGAAGAGCCCATGTGCTGCAACTAAGACCCAATGCAGCCAAAAATAAAATAATAAATACATCTTTTTTTAAAAAAATAAAATGAAATAAAATAAAATAAAGGAAGTTTGCACAGACTACAACCACTTATTCTAAGGACCTGTCTTAAGGGGGTGACTTCAACTCCACATAGTTCTTCTTCCATAGAGCCAATTAAATGACAGCAATAGCTCTTTGCCATGCAGGAAGAACATGGTATATATTAAGTAGCCCTAGAAAGGTTTGAGAGACTGATTTGGTTGGATTAAACCATTATGTGTTACAAATACCTTGTGTTTAGAAGGACAGAGACTAAAAATATTGATGCAATAGCCTTGAAAGGTCTCGGTAGCCCTGAATTCACATTTCAAGTTTTTTCCACGTGGATATCTGATTGCAAAACAATCTGATTGTAGAAAGTTTTTCTGTGAGTTTACCTCTTATTGATTCCTAGAACACAATATCCCAGAAACATAGAACTACACTGGGGAATCCAGAAACAAAAATCTCTTCAAAGCATTGAAAACTTCCAGTGTGATACAAACTCAGAACTAAAAAAGGTGAGGAGGTATTTAGACATTGTGATGAGTTGTTAAGATTGGAATTTGCCAAATTTTGCAAAGCAAGTTCAGTAAGTTGCTGATTTGTAGCAAATACTAGAAAAAAATTCCATATTAATAGTTTTTCAGTGATTTCTCAGAAGTCTCATTTTGGGATTACAGAATTGGCATGATTTTGTTTAAAATATTATGAAGGTTTAAGCTCTACTTCTGTTGTTTTCTTTAGCACCAAAGGTACATTTCAGGCTTTCAAGTAAATTTGAATCCAGAAAAAGACACCCCTTTCTTCGGACAGACATAACTCTGCATTAGGGTGCAGGGCTCAGATCTCTCTACTGGGTTTATCGGTATGGCCAACAACGTATACAACTTTCCATCATGACTGTGTTTGGGGGAATTTTGTTGTTTTTTTTTGTGTGTGTGGTTTTGTAAACTAATGAGATGAAGACGTCAGACACTGATTCCTAATGGTGTGAATCACTTTCATCCTAGGAGGCTTGAGATAGACAGTCCCCAATGATTCCCAGTTCCTGGTATTCATGTGTTTATGTAGTCCCTTCTTGCACTGAATAGGGCTGACTTTGTGACCAATAGAATATCACAGGAATAACAGACTTCTAAGCCTAGGCCATAAAAGACATTGCAACTTCTTTTTTGCTCTCCTGGATCACTTGTTCACTCTGAGGGAAATGACTTGTCATGTCATGAAGCCTCTCAAGAAGCCCCAAAAAGGGCTCCTACCAAGAGCCGTGTGAGTCATCTGAAAGCAGATCCTCTATCCCCAGTCAGGTCTCCAGATGGTTTCAGCCATGACCAACATTTTGATACACCCTCATGAGAGTTCCTAAGCCAGAGCCACCCACTTAAGCCACTTCCCAAAGGCTTGACCCACAGAAGATATGTGATTGATATATGTTTATTGTAAGCTGCTAAGTTTTGGAATAATTTATTGCACAGTAATAGATAAATAATACAGTGTTCGTACTATCTTATCTTTTACCTTTAGTGAAAGCCTGAGACATACACAAGCTTTGTGCTTGTGGTACTTTGGAGCAGCTGAGGAATTACAGTCATTTACAGTGTGGGTTGAAGTGGGCTTGTGAGAGAATGACAAAGGCAGTAATGGAGAATGTCAGATGTGGTTAATAGTGGGAAAGAGGGCTGTAGTACATATTGACAGGGAAATCATGAACCCCTTGAAAAATTCAGGTTAAGGAGAACTTTGCTTTTTATATAGAATGGGGACTTTTGCATCTTATTTAGATTTTTTTTTTTTTTTTTGCAATACGTGGGCCTCTCACTGTTGTGGCCTCTCCTGTTGCGGAGCACAGGCTCTGGATGCGCAGGCTCAGCGGCCATGGCTCACGTGCCCAGCCACTCTGCGGCATGTGGGACCATCCCAGACCGGGGCACGAATCTGTGTTCCCTACATCGGCTGGTGGACTCTCAACCACTGCACCACCAGGGAAGCCCTATTTAGATTTTTAAGAGTACTGAAATTATTCTTTTTGTAAAAGAGAATAAATCAGTAATTTTTGGTATGTAAGAATTAACTCCAAAACTTAGTAGCTTAAAACAAAAACGACTTATTGTGTCTCATAAGTCTGTGATTGACTAGGATGTTCTACTATTTCTGCTTGGGCTCACTCATGCAGCTGTAGTCATCTGGCAATTCAGGTGGGATGAATTGGTCTAACATGGCCTCACTCACACGCCAAGGGCCTCATCTAGGATGGTTGGAACAGCTGGGATTGCTGGGACTGTATCTTCATGTGGTCTTACATCTTGGACTTCTTTGCAGCATGCTTGTCTCAGGGTTCCAAGAGGATAAGCATGGAAATCTCAGTATATTGCTTCTGTTGAGTCCCATTGGTCAATACCAGCCACAAGTCAAGCTCAGGTACCAGGGGTGGGAGATAGACTCCATTTCCTGATGAGAAGACCAGCAAAGAATTTTAATCCATTCCAGTGATGATCGCTTCTTGAAAATTCAAGCAATACAGAGGAGTGAAAGAAGAAAGATATATATCACCTAAAATTTCACCATCCATAAATAAGTAATGTTAACAGTTGTTGAACACCATTAAAAATATGTCTATATGTAAGATGATGGATGGATGGATGGAATGATGGATGGCTGAATGGTGGATAGCCAGAAGGAAATAATCTCTAAGAGGTGAGAATCATTTATTTTTATACTTACATGTTAACTTTAGACAAGATAGATTGACTACTTGTTAAGAAAGATGAGGAAATCAGCTTTCTTATAATTCTTCTCACCTCTCCTCCTTTACTTACAGACTTATTTTGATTTGGTCAGTGTCTATAAATTTATTTATTTATTTTGTAGTCATAATCCTTTTGTTTGTTTAAACACAGCTCTACATTTAAATGGATGCAATGATCACAGGTGCTCCTTTTACTGTGGCTCCTTAATTTTGGCAGGTTGTTGAATACTGTGCTATATTCCCTGAGGACTTTCATGTCTTAGAATGTCTGTCATTTGCATTTATCTTTGAATCATCATTTGAATGAGTGTAATATTTTTCTTCCCCTCAGAACATCAGAGACACTGTTCCATTGTCTTCTGGCATTCAGTGTTTTTAACAGTGAATGAGGATAATAGCCTGATTTATTTTCCTCACTTTTTTTTTTTTGTCTAGGATCCCAGAGAATTCTAGAATTTTAATGATTTCCCTAGAAAATATTTTTACATAACTTGTTTTTTTCAGTTTCTTGGAATTTACTCTGTAAATTTAGTTCTTCCTTTAGATCAAGAAACATTTCTTGCACTATATTCCTGCATATTTTAATGCTTTATTTGATTGGTTCTATCATTATGATCCTAGTTATTCTTATGTTGGATCTTCTTTATCTTCCACACCTATCATCTTCTTCTAGTTACCTTAATCTCTTTGCCTTTTTCTTTTGCATTCATGTTGATTATCTGAAGCTTTTTACTATTACATTAATTTTCTTTTTACTGTTTCTACTGTTGGGTCTATAAGGGTTGCTTTGATTTCCTAATCTGTTTACTTATCTTTGCATTCTCTCCATTCATTTTTTCTTATTGTATATTATATTGCCATTGATCTCTTCCTTTACTGAATTAAGAGCTTTATTAAATCCTTTACTGGCCTAAAGTGCTCATAGGACATATATATATTGTTTGTGTTATGTGTTTTTATGAATGCTACATTATTTTTTCTTTCACATGATATATTCTTTTCTTCTTACTTTAATCTATTTTTTTTTTGTAACATCCTATGTTGATATATTTACCATGCCCTTTCTTTCCATTTGTCATGTGTCACCCTTTCCATCTTCTCTGATGTCAGTTTGCTTTCATTTCTCTGAGCTATAGTTTGAGAACTAAGTGTTGCTTTCCATCCACTTTGCTAAGGCCTAAGGACTCAGGAGATCAGGAGTACTAGATTTTAGTGGAGACTAAAGCCTCTCTGTGGGATCTAAGCTCTCCTTTTTTCTGGAATCCCATTAATTATTCTGTAATAGGGCCCCCTTTTCTCTGCCAGAGATGTATCTCACTTCAGTGTCCTTTGGCTCAATTCCCCAAAGATAGCACAGTTTCTAAAAGATAAAATCCTGATGGAGTTGCCTAACCCATTAAAGACCCAATGTCATATTAAGATGGTGAAAATAGAATAGTATAAACCCTTGTTTTGGGAAGGAAAATGTTAAATCAGAAATAAAATGTCTCTCTTCAAGAATAAAATCAGCTTTAACTGAAGGAAAGCTCTGTAGCAAATCTCTTATATGAAAAATACTTGTCAAAGTACTATGCTATGAAATGTCCTTGCTGCACTGATAAGAAAGCTCAAAAATATAGAATATTTAACATCCAAGTTGCTAAACAAAACAACTCAAATGCTGACTAGTCAGATCAAGGTAAAGCTCTAAGTAAGATTAAAATTGACTGTGTCTCTACTTTCATCACAAGTAAAAAAGACTCTCCATTGATTTTCTTGATATTCAATATAAAGTGATAAGGACTTTTTGTTGACAAGTTATTTTTCCATTGATTTTCTCATTACTCATCTGACATGTAACCCTTTAGTCTCAATGTTTGAATAGGCTTTAATATTTTAAGAATGTTTTAATAACTGCATGAAGTCATAAAATATGGCTGGTGAAAAAGGTAATGATTGTTCACAAATATACATATTATTAATAATTTCAGTTGTAAATAAACTTGTAATGAATTCACCATACTTTTCTTCCCTTTCTCTTTTTTTGGTAGCTCTCACAGTCTTTGTTTTCAAGCACTATAATAATCATAGAATATTTTCTTTTGTTGAGACATAATTTACTCAGCTGATTCTCTTGGAGTAGTGGTTTATAACAAGCTTGTTAAAAGTGTTTTTGACAATTTCTAAACCTAACCCTAACATGAAGCCTAGATGGATTCAAACAGATGTAGTGTTTGAAAAGAGAAAGAATGTCACATAAAAGATAACTATGGGGACTTCCCTGGTGGTCCAGTAGTTAAGACTTCGCCTTCCAATGCAGGGGGTGTGGGTTTGATCCCTGGTCAGGGAGCCAAGATCCCAGATGCCCCGGGGCCAAAAAACCAAAACATAAAGCAGAAGCAATATTGTAACAAATTCAATAAAGACTTTAAAAATGGTCCACATCAAAAAAAAATTAAAAAAAAAGATAACTTTGATTTTTCTACAGTTATCAGTCAGAACCTATTATTTGAAAAAAAGAAATACATAGATGGTATTGGTTAAGGAATAGCTAATTTTTTGTCAACAAATAAGCTCACCTATGCTTGAGATAATTGAGCCATGTAAAATTTGTTCTTCTCTCATAAAATGTGTGGGTATTCTCATAGAAATGGATTTTTAATCAGATTAAATTGTGTCTGAACAGGTACAGTCAATGTGTGAATTCCCTACCCCCACCCCTTTTTCTTCCGATAATGGAAATTTGGTATCAGTCACCCAGAGTCTGTGTTCCTGCTAGGCAGTTATGAGTGGTATGATCTTGGACAAGCTACTTACCTCTTTTGAGTGTTGGTGTCCTCTATTGTAAAATGGGATGCAGTGTGAAATAAAAGGGAAAAATATATAATAAAAATGCTAGAAATAATTTGTAATATGTGATTACTAATACTACCAAGTTTTTTATTTCTAGCGTACTTTGAAGATATGGGTAATGATTAGAATTTGTCAAGGCTGGGACCTGCACAAATAAATAAGACATGGGCCCTGCTTCAGTAAGCATACCATTTGATAGGAGAGGGAACAGTGATGACTAACAGGTAAGAGAACATATGACTGTCAACTATAGATATGTCAAACTTGTCTACCTGAATCAATGGCCTTCTACCTTTGACTAAAATGTCTGCCTAAATAATAAGGATTCTCTTTTCTATGAATAATTTACATAATGATAAAAGATTGCTAGACGTGAGAGAATGGTAATAGAAGAGGGTGAGTACAAAGAACAAATATGGAGAGCCTAGTGTGTGGTAGAAAAAGCCAAATTATTGACATCAACTGAATGAATCTTGACTTCACTCTTTGCAGAGCATATATGTGAGACTTTGGGCAAATGAAATTCTCTTTGGCCCTCAGCTTTCTAAAATAAAAAGCACTCAAGCTTTTATTAATGCTTATTACGTGCCAAGCACAGTGATAAGGGTTTTCCATACATTAAAAAAAAATCCTCACAGCTGCTCTATTTGGAAAGTATTATTATTTTCTTTATTTTACAATTGAGAAAACTGAGGCTCAGGAAGTTTAAGTAACCTGCCTGAGATCACATAGCCACTAAATAGTTTCACTGCTATTTTCATGGAAGCGGCATGACTCCAGAATCTGTGCTTCTAATCCAAATAATGTAAACTTAAAAATTTCTTTCCCTCTAAATTTCATGTTTATGAATAAGCTTAAAATGCAATTGGCTCAAGAATTTTAAAAGCAAAACTATTGGGAAAGTTTTGTTGACTAAATTTAGGTCAACAACAGTTGGATCTGAACAGTGGAATGTTCCAATCAGAGCTCCCTCTCCTGGTTTCTGTCCTCTCTAAACTTGAAACCACATTATTATTATTTTTTTATTGAGTATTTATTTTGCCAGCCAGATACCGCATTAACAGTTTTACAGGTTTATGTTTTCTCATTTAATTCTAACAAAAGTTTTATAAAGGAGATCTTATGCCCCCCACCCCCCAACAGTATGGCAAGGAAACAGAATGTCTAGAGATGAAAGTGTTTCACCTAAAGTTACAGTGGTAAGAAGTGAATACAACTCATCCTCATTTCTGTGTGCTTGCACAGCATGTGCTTTTAACCACGACTGCATTTTATTCAGATCTGTTACCAATGTAGTCCACACACTATGTATCGGTTACATTTATGCATAAACACAGGTAGGACATATTGAAAGAAAGATCTGTGTAAATTTTGAAATCATTCCCATTATTCTATAGTGGCGCCTCATATATTAGTGATAGATACATACTGAATCTCTAAATTTCTTTCTATCATTGGGGATGTTTTCAAAGAGTTCAGGGAATAATTACAACAGCAAGATACATACAATATGGAGCAAAAATTCAGATACTTGATGACTAGGAAATAACTCAAATCTCCCGAGAATATGCCATCCATTTTCTTATAAGCAACAATTCACAGTGTAGCAAAATTATGAAAAAAGTGCTCATAATGTTTAAAGTGAAGAGATTCCTGGAGAAACAAGGCATGTATTTAGAATATCTATTCTAAAACATATTTAAGTTTTGTTTTGTCCTGCATATATTACTCTTTTTGGGAAAAAGAAAAGAAGCCATAGAGGATCACAGGGAAGAGAGAACAATGGGTGGGTGAGGGAAGCTTATGGGTGAGCAAGGGGAAAGTGGAAAAATACATTTTACATTCAAAGTCTGTTGAAACCACATTATTGCCAGGATGGGATCTCAGCATGGGGAACTTTGCCTTCAGGTACTTTAAACAATGAGATGTGGTAATTACGCTCACCTGTATTCTCCTAGGCACTAAATTACTCCCATAAGAAAAATGTACTTTCTTTTTAAGGTTATTGAATAACTCACTAGTTCCCTGGCACAAAAACTTACTGACTGATACCCAGGTGACTTTCTAGTCACATCTGATTATTTTGCTCACAATTAATAAAATGTTTCTTCCTAGACAGTATTTTGATAATCTGCAGAAGAGTCCCATTGAGGAAGTATTGTTAATATTGTCCTTATTTTCAAATGAGGGAACTGAGGCCCAGGGTAGCTGAGTAGCAAAGATGACTAAAGACAACTCATCCCCAAGGAAATTTACATTTCATGAAAATATTTAAGTATTGTCACCAGACTTTCAGTCAAGGTAACTGCTTTATCTCACTCCTTCTACCATGAGCCCTCACTACTGCTGGCTGTATTCAGTGGTATTAGAAGTATAGCTATATCTGTGACATCCTATCTGATAGCTTTTCCATAAATGTGAAGGGAGTGTGTAAGTGATGAAAACTCCCACATACACCTACAGACAAAACAACAACAACAAAAAGGACATTTAGGTGAGGAAGTAGGGAAATTGAGTTAAGAATTTAATGAGGAAAAAAAATTCAAACTATTCAACTCCCTGTAGGCCAAATAGAACAGGCAATGGGTTAAACTATTTTCACTTTCAATTGGTTGTTTGGACTTTTTATAGATAGCTAAAGTCTCATGAAAACATAAAATGAGTTTATTGCACTTTTTTTAAGTCTATCAGACTTCCTTCATGCTCTAGGCACATGCTAATGGTTGGGATAAGACTGATTTTGAATGGAGTTCCTGCTAAACGAATGAATGGTGGAGACTGGAATGTTACATGAAAGACAGCCAACTCTTCTGGAAAACCGCACAGCAATACACAAAGCCACAATGGTAAAAATTGCCTGCATCTGGGAGGAAGGTACAAACTAGTATGTTGTAGGGAAATGAAGGGGGCTGAAGAAAGGGAGGAGGGTCAGAGATTAAAAGAACTCAAAGGATGGAGACAGAACACTTAAAGAAACCAAAGAAAAAATAAAAGCAAATTCTAAACAGCTCCCCTTACAAATGACTTTCATATGCATGGTAAGAAGTGAACTGAAAGAAAACAAATACCAAGAGATATAATAGACACATTATGTAACAAGGATTACTAAGGAGAGGCTAAAACCAGAAACAGATTCGGAATAATTTGGAGATGGAAAGTTTATATAAGAGATAGACACAACAGGCGAGGGGGAATTATGCCAACATGGGTCAAGGAGGATATTGTGTCTGAAGGGGGAAAGAATGTCACATAATAAATAAGTTGGCAGTGGGACGAAATATATTTGGATGGAAATAAAAGATAAAAGGAATATAGAGCTAATCATAGGCAATTATGGTAGACCATCTGGGTCAGATAAAAAGGCAGCTCAGAATGTTTATGTAGATAAGGATGCCCAAGGAAAACAGAGTATGGTCTGGGATGGCTGTACTAGAATTGTATTACAGCAGAGTGATGTTCTGGTTACATCCCCGGGGAAGACAATGGATTCGATTAGAACCCAGTTTTTGCATATCATTTGGAAGCCAGAAACCTAGAAAATAGCTAATAGACAAGGATCCAGAACAATTTGGGGCAAGCTATCACCTGACGGACATCTATTCCTTCATTTGTAATGTTCGTGGTGTCTGTGAAGACTTGGTGATCTCACCCTTCCTGTCACCACACCACCCTGGTGACCTGCTATAATTTGACACTGTCTTTGTGAACCCTCTGCCCCCATGAATCTCCTCACAGACTTCCTGCTGTGGCTACAATTGCCCCTAAGCCATTCAAGTCCAGCTCCTAAATTCATGCAGCTGGGTGCCCTGATAAAAATGTAACTGGCCAAAAAAAAAAAAAAATGTAACTGGCCTATCCCAGTAGCCTCTGACCATTTACCTGGTCAGAGAGGGCTTTGCCCTGGGGGTTGTAGCCAGGCAGCCTTGGAGAACGGGAACACAGAAAAAGAGCCAACAGCTGGGATTCCGGCCCATACGCTTGAACCCTCTAATTGCAGTAACAACAGCATCAAAGAGACTGTGTTGCTTTGTGTGCAGTGATAACCCTGTTGACTTCCTGATAACATGGCTAGAATTTTGAGGACTTTAACAGCAGGGCTGAGAGATTTTCACTTCTGAGAGATTTTCACTTCGTCATTTAACCTTCTCTTCTAGGCTCCAAGGCCTCTTCTCTGACAGCACATATCATGCTGTATTATAAGTGAATAGAGCTGCTTCCCACAATAGACTTGAATTCCCCAAGGTCAGAGACTGAATCTCTCATCCCCCACTTGCCAGAGATTAGCAACCTGTCTAGTAATTCTGGATGCTCAGTTATCATGCAGAATGAATGGAATAATAAGGAGTGACTCAAAGGAATTAATTCGTAAGTAAAAGATTTTAGGCAGTTACAGCGGCAGTAGGGAGATAATTTGCCAAAGGGCTGGTTGGGTGGGAGAGGATAAGAAGGAATGGTACCTACCTGATGTCCTTAAGTTTGTTCCTCAACTTGGAATTCTCTCCTCTGCTCACATGAAGGCCAGCCTTGGGCATCCCTTTCTGATCTAAGAATTAAAAGTTCAGTTTTGAAAAGCTCAGTGATCCTAACGTAGATGCTCCATATGTATTTTTCTCATCACTTCCACATGAATGTCAAGTTACTTATAAATCAACTCCTTTGGGTCCCCAGCAACACCCAATGGTCTTGCCTAGAATTCTGTAGAATATTTATGTCTTGTAGAAAATGAGTGTATATTTGCAATGATCTCAGCCTTGTTAACAACATGTTTTAGCCTAGTAGCTCCCAAAAGGTTGTATCAGGGGCACCAAGGGAATTAAAAAAACCAAAAAGAAAAAGAAGCCAGATTCCTGGTTCCAGGCCTGGCCTTACAGAGTCATACTCCCTGTATAAGGGTACAAAAGAATCTGCATTTTCAATCCCCAAGTGTTTATAAAGCACAGTTTGATTTAGGAATTATTGCTTTGACTAAATGCATTTATTAAACAAATAAAAAGCCACTTATTTGGTTTAAAAATATCCCTAGTTAACTTCTGTACCATTTTTAGAAACACCAAAAAAATCACCAGTGATAGGTAGAATTAGTTTTAGTTTAGACCAAGGTGTAATAACCTCTGCTCAGTGGAACCCTTGAAGGAGTAATGAGCCTAATTAGTAACTACAGTTCTTTTAAATGATAATTTTGTCTCTTATGTGGGCAATTACTGAATAAAATTCATTAATATTTAGCTGCATCTTCAGTCATCCTGTATAATGATAATGACCCATTAGTTCATTTTTCAATAGTGCCTATGGGTAGGGAGGAAGTGCATAGGACACTATGCCGAACAAATTACTCTCAATAGTAGTTGTCAATTCTTTATGCTGTCTGCTTAAGGGATCTCTGGATGTGACTGGGCTGTGACTGAGGAAAGCAAGAAATAAAGGGGACAGAGGAGCTGCATCAAGGTTCTAGGATTTTCAGAGAGGAGAAGAATATGGCCAGTTTTGGAGGTGGCTCTGACTGAGACCAATTGCCTGCCATTGAGTGACCTTCATATTTTATGAGTAAATAATTGTAGTACAGAAAGGGGGGCATAAAAAAAAGAAGATTTAAAAATATCCAACTTTAAGGAGCTTTCCGTTTCTTCAGGGGGATAGTTATGTAGCCATAATTTAAGGTAAAATATGGTTGGTGCTATAGCAGAGCTTAAAACCAAACGTATTCCCAAAAGGTGAAATTAGTTTAGAGCCATACAAAAAAGACTAATGACATAGACTTGCTCCACCAGATATTAAAACACATTATGAAATTATAGCAAATCAGTATATGTGGTACAGATGCAAAAATTAGACAGACAGAACAGAAAGAGAAAGCCCAGAAAAAGACTATCATATATCACCATTTAACAATGAAGGAGCTAAAGTAAATCAGTGGTAAAGGGAAAGTTTATTCAACAAATAGTTCTTAAAACATTGCAAAGCAGATTTGGATCAAAAGGCATTAGATCCTTCTCTCATATCACCACTAAGATCAAATTATTAAAAGTGCTAGCAAGGCTGTGGTAAGATGGATACTGTTTTACACAGCTAGTAGGGGTACAAACTAGACCAACCTTTTTGGAAAGCATTTTATAATATGAATTAACAGATTTTAAAATGTTCATAGTATTCTGATTCAGTAATTCTACTTCTAGATAAACATATACACACACAGAGATATAGAAATATTATATATACACTCATCTTTAAGAATAAAACTTCAGTTAAAATTTATTTATAATGCTGGAGAGGGTGTGGAGAAAACAGAACCCTCGTGCACTGTTGGTGGGAATGTAAATTGATATAGCCACTGTGGAAAACAGTATGGAGGTTCCTTAAAAAACTAAAAATAGAACTGCCGTACGACCCAGCAATCCCACTACTGGGCATATACCCTGAGAAAACCTTAATTCAAAAAGAGTCATGTACCACAATGTTCATTGCAGCTCTATTTACAATAGGCAGGACATGGAAGCAACCTAAGTGTCCATCGACAGATGAATGGATAAAGAAGATGTGGTACATATATACAATGGAATATTACTCAGCCATAAAAGGAAACAAAACTGAGTTATTTTAGTGAGGTGGATGGACCTAGAGTCTGTCATACAGTGTGAAGTAAGTCAAAAAGAGAAAAACAAATACCATATGCTAACACATATATATGGAATCTAAAAAAAAAATGTTTTTCATGAACCTAGGGGCAGGACAGGAATAAAGATGCAGACATAGAGAATGGACTTGAGGACACGGGGAGGGGGAAGGGTAAGCTGGGACAAAGTGAGAGAGTAGCACTGACATATATACACTACCAAATGTAAAATAGATAGCTAGTGGGAAGCTGCTGCATAGCACAGGGAGATCAGCTCGGTGCTTTGTGACCACCTAGAGGGGTGGGATAGGGAGGGTAAGAGGGAGACACAAGAGGGAGGAGATATGGGGATATATGTATACATATAGCTGATTCACTTTGTTGTACAGTAGAAACTAACACAACCTTGTAAAGCAATTATACTCCAATAAAGACGTTAAAAAATTTATTTATAAAATGTTCATGACAATGTTTTTATAATAATAATGAAACTGGAAAAATAATGGTTAATTAAGAGATTATTAAGTAAGTTATGTTACAAAATTATGTTACTCTAATGTAATAGAATAGAATGCATTTGTTAAAATACGTTTATTGGAAGTTTTTTTAATTGGTATGGGAACTTGCCTTTCAAATGTTAGAGGAAAAAGTAGGGTGCTATTCATTTCAATTAGATTTAAAACACAGGAAAAGGACTGGAAATATATATTCTGAAATGTTAATTTTTTTATTTGGGGCTAATAAAAGTATGGGTATGCTCCTCCCTGTTAGTGTATTTCCTTTTCAAATTTTCTACAATTGGTATAATTTAGAGTAGATTCTTGACGTGCACAGGGGACATATCCTAAAACAGTTGCTAATCTTTAAAATGCAAAGACCTTCACTTTCTTAGACTTCTTTAGTTTCTCTTTATTGCCATCATTAGCACTATCAGTTGGATTTCTTCTCACAAAGAACGTTTCTGTTATGTCCCCAGAGTTACTATATACTTGATAATGAGAAGAGAACAAAAAAGCCACATTGAGCTCTGGATTCTGGGTGGTCTGCTAGCAGTAATAGCAGCAAGGAGTAAACTCTCCCCTCTGCTTTCTAAAAATCCCCTTCCAAGACACCTAATTAATAACAGTAATAATAATAGGGTTCTTTGATATGGACAATTGACATTCTCTGCCAAGACTTGTTTGACACATAAGGTAACTCAATTGCACCAGTTTTAACTCAGTCTCTTGGTTAACTTTTCAGTCAAATTCAGATTCTTTCTTCTATTCACCCAAGGGTTTATATAAATGGTACTATGGCTTGAATTGTGTCTCCCTCTTCCAAATCATATGCTGAAGTCCTACCATCCAATACCTCAAAAGGTAATTTGGTTCTTTACAGAGGTAATCAAGTTAAAATGGTCATTAGGGTGGGCCCTAATCCAATGTGAATGGTGTCCTTATAAAAATTGTAAATTTGGAGATAGACATGTATGCAGAGAGAATACCATGTGAAGGTGAACGCAGAGGTATGGGGTGATGCTTCCAAAAGCCAACGAATGCCAAAGATTGCCAGTAAATCACCAGAAGGCAGGGAGGGAACACAGCTTCTGGAAGGAACCAACCATGCCAACATCGTGATCTAAGATATCTAGCTTCCCAAACTGTGAGACAAGAAATTTCTCTTGTTTAAGCCATTCAATTTGTGATACTTTGTTTTCAGCCCTAGCAAACTAATATATAGAGCATTGGGAGAGGGGCATCTGGGGTCATATGACATTGCTGGACCCCTCTGAGATCTAGGTTTCTTGTCTGGCCTTTGAATGTTGTCCTCTCTTGCATGTCCACTGTTACTGGTCTATGAGGTCCCGCCAGGTTCCTTCAATCTGGATGATCCACATATAACCTACTGACTGGGTCACCAGTGGTGTCTAGGAAGCCCCTTTCCTCCTCTAGTCCTCTCTGCCTCTTAGGACATGGGACAATTTGGCTGCACATTGTACCACTTAGGAGTACCCTGGAATCTCTGAGAATGTCTACATCCACCCTATAGCCATTGCATGCTGGCTCAGGAACTTCTCCAAGAGGCTTGAGGCCTCTTTAGGGAGGTGAGGTACAAGCCCCCTGCTCTGATATCTCCCCAGACTTATCTGTGGTTGGTGACACAGACACTGTAAGATTGATCCTCCAAAGGATAAGGGACCAGAGCCCTCTCTCACCACTAAGCTCACTTCTGTCCCCCTACTTCTGCCTCCCAGCAGCACCTCCAATCCCTAGCCCAGAAAGCATTCTTATATCCTGTCTATGATCTTATGTCACCACACAATCTATCCATCTCTCGATTTATAATATAAACTATATCATCTGAATTCTTCAAGTTTACTTTTGATATTTTGGAACTCAAAGTCAAGATTTTAACTCTTTGTTCTTGCTCAGACAATAAATTTAGTCTAAAGGTAGAGTTTTATAGTGGAAGTTCTGGAGGATGAAAAAAAATTACTGAGAGGACAAAAACCTGAGTCAATATATCAAGATATCATCTCGATATATGTAGTGGTTGACAATGACTTATTGAAGAATTACTCATTTTGTTGGTGTGAAAAAGATGGGCATGATTTCAACACATTATTTAAAACCCATCACAGTCACATTTTCTCTGCTTACTCTAACTTATTTTTCTTCATAGGATTTATTGCTGCCTGAAACTGTATTGTCTCTTGATTGTCTCTCTCTCCTAATAAAGTGTAATATATTATAAGAACCATCCTCCAGTGCCTATAATAATGCATGCCATATAAGTCCTCAATAAATGGATATTTAATGGATGAATAAGTGTGCAATGAAAGATAAGATATATTCAAAGGGCAAGAAACATTATAAATAAAGACAGATAAATAAAACCATGGAAAGACTGGTTTAGTTAGAACTGAAATAAGTGTAATTTCTCTCTCTGTGTTAAACAAAACATGAACCATGTACACTTCCTAGCCCCTATGATAGACAATACTAAGATCAATCAAAATAACTTAGCTACCTGCTCTGGAAAATACTTGCCTCTGGAAGATAACACTGTGAAATAACTAACGTAGTCACTTTAAGGCCCTCATCTCACTGTGGATTATTATTCAAAGCTTTTATATTAAAAACTCTGCCCAATCCCAACTAGCTTCTTATATCAAAAGACTTTTTAAAATCACCTCACCCAGCTCTAAAAGCTTATATTGCTCCTTCTCTGACTTCCCCTCTGAGATGTTACTAGGACTCTAGCAAGTGTTCTCTCTTCTTTCAGTAAGTCTAATAAACTTAGATTTGCTTGGTCAAAGTTGCCCACTGATGGTCTTTTTCATATGACTTAGGTGAGGAGGGAGCAAATAGAGTGTAACTAGAGCATATGACATGTGAGTCAGGGTGAGAGGTAGTGACTGATTCTAGTGGTAAGAAGGAGATAATACTGGAAAGGTTTGTTGTTGGGGTCTGTATTAATCAGAGTCCAAGTCAAGAAAACAGAAACCTCTGTAGCTATTTCAAATAGGAGGAATTTAACACAGGGAATTGGTTACATGAGTAATGGAATGTCAGAGAAAGATAGAGAGAGAATGCAAAGGGGATGGCTACAGTTTAAGTAACTACATGAAGCAACTATAATCACTATGGCTGGTGACAAAGGGATGAAGATGATATTACCAGAGCCCAGATGTGCAGAGTAGAAGGGCTCTTTGGTTATGCTGGAACAATGGCTAAGAGGCCTCCTCGCTGATGCTGCCACTATGGAGAAGGTAGGGATTGCAAGAGGGATGCAGCCACTTCCAAGATGGTGCTAGAAGCAGAGAGGGAGGATGGAGAATAACTTCTCCACTTTCTTACTTTCTATGTCCTGTCAGTGACCCCTACTAGAAGAAAAATAACAGGAAGCCAGTTGTCAAGGAGTCCTGGGAAAAGTAGTATGCAGACCCTCAGGTTCAGAATTATAGAGTCAAAGAGAGAAAAAAAGTTGTGGGCTGAAAGGTGACAGGTAAACTGAGCACAGGACCAAACTGAGAAATGTAGACAAGGAACTTGGAATTTTAGCGAGGTTATAAGGACCTGTAATAAGCGGAATTATATGAACAAGGTCTTGGGAAAGAAGTAGTCTACCTTTCTCAGTTCTACATGAAACTACACCACCCCATCCCACCCAACCCACCAAGCTATGAACTTTCCTATTTCTCTACACATCTTTACTGGGGAGAACTTAGCTTTCTCCTACCTGCCCCCATAACTCTCTCCATGGTTAGAGAAGAAATCTAGGGACTAGGAATAAGAAATTTTTATCATGGCACTATTCATTGTCAGTGAATGTTAGAAAGATTTGTAATGGAATCCAGGACAGGGGTGGGAGGGGGGAAAAATGTATCAATTTTAGCATAATAATGGCCAGGATTATTATTTCACAAGAAATAAGATCAATATCCTTAATATTAGTAATATGAATTTCTCATGGTGGTTAGATTGTGTCATCAAAAAATAAAGAATATTTGTGGTTGGGTATTGCACTGATTTTAGCTTTTTTTTTTTGGAGAAAATCAGTTGCAGCCTAATGAAAGCCTCATTGTTTTGCCATTCTTCCTATGGGTTGCGTTTCTGGGATTAATTGAATCTCTTTCCCTTTGTCCCTGAAAGGTCAGGAAGTTATTACAATGAATCACCTTGTTAACCCTTCTTGTTGCTACCTATGCTTTTTTTCCCAGAGAAATTACTTATTGTTTTTTAAATATGTATATGTATTCCAGGTGTATAGCATTATAACTTGACCTTTGTATACCTACAAAGTGATCATCACCACTAGTCTAGTTACCAGCCATCACCATACAGTTGACCCTCTTCACCCATTTTGCCCATCCCTTATTGGATATATGATTTACAAATACCTTCTCCTATTCAGTAGACTGCCTTTAATTTTTTTTTTTTTGCCTTTAATTTCGATAACGGTTTCCTTCACTGTGCAGAAGCTTTTCAGTTGGATGTAGTACCGTTTGTTTATTTTTGCTTTTTTTTCCCTTGCCTTTTGATTCAAATCCAAAAAAATATCACTAAGACCAATGTCAGTGAGGTTACTGCCTACGTTTTCTTCTAGGAATTTAATGGTGTCAGGTCTTACATTCAACTCTTTAATTCATTTTGAGTTAATTTTTTTGTATGATATAAGATAATGGCCTAGTTTCATCCTTTGGTATGAGGCTGTCCAGTTTTCCCAACACCATCTATTGAAGAGACTATCCTTTCTCATAAACAAGATTGACAAACCTCTGGCCAGGCTCACCAAGAAGAAAAGAGAGAGAACACAAATAAATAAATAAGAAGTGAAAAAGGAGACATAACAACCGATACCACAGAAATACAAAAAACCATAAAGGAATACTGTGATCAATTGTATGCCAACAAATTTGACAGCCTAGTAAAAATGCACAAGTTTCTAGAAACATACAGCCCAACAAAATCGAATCAAGAAGAAATAGATAATTTGAACAGACAAATCACTAGAAATGAAATGGAATCTGTAATTTAAAAACTCCCTGTAAACAAAAGTTCAGGACCAGATGGCTTCATAGGTGAAACCTACCAAACATACAAAGAAGAACTTATACCAGTCCTTCTCAAACTCTTCCAAAAAATTGAAGAGGAGGCAGCATTCCCAAAGACATTCTATGAAGCCACTATCACCCTGATACCAAAACCATACAAAGACACCACCAAAAACCAAAATTACAGGCCAATATCATTGATGAATACAGATGCAAAAATTCTCAACAAATTATTAACAAAATGAATCCAACAACACATAAAAAGATCATACACCATGACCAAGTGGGATTCATCCCAATTCACAAGGATGGTTCAACATATGCAAATCAATCAATGTGATACACCACATCAACAAAAAAAAAAGACAAAAACCATATAATCATCTCAACAGATGGAGAAAAAGCATATGACAAAATTTAACATCCATTCATGACAAAAACTCTTACAAAAGTGGGTATAGAAGGAACATATCTCAAGATAATAAAAGCTATTTATGACAAACCCACAGCTAATATAATACTCAATGGTGAAAAGCTGAAAGCCTTTCTGCTAAAATCTGGAACAAGACAAGGACTCCCACTCTCACCTCTTCTATTCAACACAGTATTGGAAGTCCTAGCCACAGCTATTAGACAAGAAAAAGAAATAAAATGTATCCAGATTGGAAGAGAAGAGGTAAAATTGTCATATATGCAGATGATATGATACTATATATAGAAAACCCTAAAGACTCCATACGAAAACTACTAGAACTGATAAATGAATTCAGCAAGGTAGCAGGATACAATATTAACATACAGAAATCAGTTGTATTTCTTTACACCAACAATGAAATATCAGAAAGGAAATGTAAAAAAAAAATCACTTTTAAAATCGCACCCCAAAAATAAAATACTTAGGAATAAACCTGACCAAGGAGGTATAGCAATCCCACTCCAGGGCATATATTCAGACAAAACTATAATTCAAAAAGATACACACACCCCTATGTTCCTAGCAGCACTATTCACAATAGCCAAGACATGGAAATAACCTAAATGTTCATCAACAGATGAATGGATAATGAAGATGTAGTATATATATATATATATATATATATATATATATATATATACTGTGTATATATATATATATATACTACATATACTGTATATATACTACATCTTCATATATATATGAATACTACTCATCCATAACAAAGGAGAAAATAATACCATTTGAAGCAACAAGGATGCAACTAGAGATTATCATACTCAGTGAAGTAAGAAAGAGAACGAGAAAGAGAATGAGAAATACCATATAGTATTACTTATATGTGGAATCTGAAATATGACACAGATGAACCTATCTAGGAAACAGAAACAGAATCATGGACATAGAGAACAGACTGGTGGTTGTCGAGGGGGAGGGGGTTGGGGGAGGTATGAAGTAGGAGTTTGGGGTTAGCAGATGCAAGCTTTCATATATAGAATGGATAAACAACAAGGTCTTACTGTATAGCACAGAGAACTATATTCATTACCTTATGATAAACCATAATGGAAAAGGATATATCGAAAAAAGAATGTATATATATGTATAACTGAATTACTTTGCTGTACAGCTGAAATTAACACAACATTGTAAATCAACTATACTTCAGTTTTAAAAAAAGTGAAGGGATTATCCTTTCACCATTGTATGTTCTTTGTTCTTTTTTTTAATAAATTGTCACTTTGCTGTACAGCAGAAATTAACACACCATAGTAAATCAACTATACTTCAATTAAAAAAAGTGAAGGGTCTATTGTTTCTCCATTGTTTGTTCTTTGCTCTTTTTTCATAAATTAATAGTCCATATATATATGGGATTATTTTTGGGCTCTCAGTTCTGTTTCACTGATCTGTGTGTCTGTTTCTGTACAGTACATAATATTTCAATTAGGTTTGATGTTTGAAATCAGGAAGCGGAATACCTCCAGTTTGTCTTCTTTCTTGAGATTATTTTAGCTATTCAAGGTCTCTGTGTTTCTATACAAATTTTAGAATTATTTCTTCTAGTTCTGTGAAATATGTCATTGGAATTTTGATACGGATTGCATTAAATCTGTCAATTGCTTTGAGTCGTATGGACATTTTAACAATATTAATTCTTCCAATCCATGAACACAGAATATCTTTCCACTTATTTAAATCTTCTTCAATTTCTTTCAAGAGAGTCATAATTTTCAGTGTACAGGTCTTTATCTCCTTGGTTAAATTCATTCCAAGGTATTTTATTCTGTTTGTTTCTAAATGGTATTGTTTTCTTAATTTCTCTTTCTGTTAATTCATTATTGGTGTATAGAAATGACAGAGATTTCTGTGTGTTGATTTTATAAGCTACAAATATACTGAATTTACTTATTAGTGCTAAGAGTTTTTTTGATGGAGTCTTTAAATTTCTCTCTATATAGTATCATGTTACCTACAAATAGTGGTGGTTTTAATTTTTTCTTTCTGATTTGGGTGCTTTATTTTTCCCGTCTGATTGCTGTGGCTAGGACTTCTGAGACTATGTTGAAAAAAAGTGGCAAGAGTGGACATCCTTGTCTTGTTCCTGATCTTAGAGGAAAAGCTTTCATCTTTTCACCATTGACTATGATGTAAGCTGTGAGTTTGTCATACATATCCTTTATTATGTTGTTACATTCCCTCTAGAGCCACTCTGTTGAGTGTTGTTTGTTTCATTTTGTCTTTTTGCTTTTTTTGGGCAATGCTGTGCTGCTTACAGGATCTTAGTTCCACAACCAGGGATTGAACCTGCATCCCCTGCAGTGGAAGCATGGAGTCAACCACTGGACTGGGAAGTTCTTACTGGGTGTTTTTTTTTTTTTTTTATCATAAATGGATGTTGAATTTTGTCAGATGTCTTTTCTGCATCTATTGAAATGATAATATGATTTTTATCCTTCACTTGGTTAATGTGATATATCATGTTGATTTCTTTGCAGATAAGCCATTCTTTTATCCTTGGAATAAATCCCACTTGATCATGATGTATGATCCTTTAATGTGTTGTTGCTAACATTTTGTCGAGGATTTTTGCATCTATGTTCATCTAAGATATTGGCCTTTAATTTTCTTTTCTTGTGGTGTCCTTGTCTGGTTTTGGTATCATGATAACGTTGGTTTTGTAAAATGTGTTTGAAAGGTTTCCCTCCTCTTCAATTTTTTTGAAAAAAATTGACAAGAATAGGTATTAAGTCCTCTTTGAATGTTTTGTAGAATTTGCTAGTGAAGTCATCTGATCTTGGGCTTTTGTTTGTTGGTAGATTTTGGATTACTGTTTCAATCTCCTTACTAGTAATCAGTCTATGAAGTCTCTTATGATCTTTTGTATTTCTATGACATCAGTTGTAACTTCTCCTCGTTCATTTCTGATTTTATTTATTTGAACACTCTCTTTTTTTCTTGGTTAGTCTAGCTAAAGCTTTGTCAATTTTTTTTATCTTTGACAGATACACTTTCAGTTTCATTAATCTTTCTTTTCTTTTCTTTTCTTTTTAATCTCTATTTCATTTATTTCCACTCTGATCTTACTTTTTCCTTCCATCTACTAATTTGGGGCACCATTTGTTCTTCTTTTTCTAGTTCCTTTAGGTGTAAAGTTAGATTGTTTATTTGGGACTTTTCTTGTTTCTTGAGGTAGGCCTATATTGCTATGCATTTTCCTCTTAGAGCTGCTTTTGCAGTATCCCATAAATTTTGGTATGTTGTATTTGTTTTCATTTGTCTCTTCATACTTTTTGATTTCTTCTTCAATTTCTTTAATGACCCATTTGTTGTTCAATAGTGTGTTATTTAATCTCTACATTTCTGTGTTCTTTTTCTTTTTTTTTCTTGTCATTGATTTCTAGTTTCATATCACTGTGGTCAGAAATGCTTAATATGATTTCAATCTTCTTAAATTTATTGAGGCTTGTTTTGTGTCCTAGCGTGTGATTTATCCTGGAGAATGTTTCATGTGCACTTGAGATGAATGTATACTCTGCTGCTGTCAATGAAATGTTCTGCATATACCTATTAAGTCTATGTGATCTAATGTGTCATTTAAGTCAAAAGTTTCCTTACTGATTTTCTGTCTAGATGATCTATTCATTGATGTAAGTGGGGTTTTAAAGTCCCCTACTATTATTGTATTGTTTTCACTTTTTCCCTTTAAATCCATTAATATTTGCTTTATCTTGGTGCTCCTTTTTTGGATGTGTATACATTTAAAAATGTTATATTTTCTTGCCGGATTGATCCCTTTATCATTATGTAAGGCCCTTCTTTGTCTTTTACTAACGTCTTTGATTAAAATATATTTTAAAGTTATTTTTATTGAAATATAGTTGATGTACAATATTATGTTTGTTGCAGCTGTACAACATAGTGATTCAAAATTTATATACGTTGTGAAATGTTCACCATGATAAGTCTAGTAAACACTTGTCCCCATAGAATGCTATTAGAGTACCACTGACACTATTTACCATACTATATAACATCCCTGTAACTTTTAAATTTTATATTTGGAAGTTTTAACCTCTTAATACCCCTCACCTATTTTTCCCATCCCCCCATTGCTCCCCTCTGGCAACTACCCATTTGTTCTCTCTATGAGTCTGTTTTTGTTTTGTTTTGTTTGTTTCATTTTTTAGATTCCACATATAAGTGAGAGTATACAATATTTGTGTTTCTCTTTCTGACTTATTTCACTTAGCATAATACCCTCTAAGTCCATCCATGTTGTTGCAAATGGCAATATTTCATTCTTTTTTATGGCTGAATAACATTCTCTTTTATATATATGTATATGCACACACACACACACACACACACACACACACACACACAATTCCTAAAAGAAAACACAGGGGAAAAGCTTAACAATAGTGGACTTGGCAATGATTTCTTGACTATTACACCAAAAGCACAAGTAATAAAAGCAAAAATAGACATATGAGACTCCATCAAACTTAAAAACTTTTGTGCATCAAAGGACACAATCAACAGAGTGAAAAGGCAATCTACACAATTGGAGAAAATATTTCAAATCGTACATCTGATAAGAGGTTAATAACCAGAATATATAAAGAGCTCCTACAACTCAACAACAAAAATATCAAATAACCTCCAATTAAAAAATGGGGAAATGGGGCTTCCCTGGTGGTGCAGTGGTTGAGAGTCCGCCTGCCGATGCAGAGGACACGGGTTCGTGCCCCGGTCTGGGAAGATCCCACATGCCGCGGAGCGGCTGGGCCCGTGAGCCATGGCCACTGAGCCTGCGCGTCCGGAGCCTGTGCTCTGCAATGGGAGAGGCCACAACAGTGAGAGGCCTGTGTACCGCAAAAAAAAAAAAAAAAAAATGGGGAAATGGCTTGAATAGACATTTCTCCAAAGATGGTATACAAATGGCTAATAAACATATGAAAAGTTCAACATCACTAATCATCAGAGAAATACAACTCAAAACCACAATGAGATATCACCTCACATCCCTTAGGATGGCTAGTATTTAAAAAAAAAACACAGAAAATAACAAGTGTTGCTGAGGATGCAGAGAAATTGAAACACTTATACACCATTGGTGGGATTGCAAAGTGGTGTGACTGCTATGGAAACAGTATGGCAGTTTCTCAAAAAACAAAAAAATAGAACTATCATATGATCCAGCAGTCCTACTCCTGTATATACCCAAAATAATTGAAAGCAGGATATTGAAGAAATATTTTCACATCCATGTTCATAGCAGCACTATTCACAACAGCCAAGAAGGGGAAGCAACTTAAATGTCCATCAATGGATGAATGGATAAAGAAAATATGGTATATACATAGAGTGGAATATTATTCAGCCTTAAAAAAGAAAGAGGTCCTTTCACATACTACATCATGCAGAAATCTTTGGGACATTATGCTAAGTGAAATAAACATGACACAAATAGACAAATACTGTATGATTCCACTTATATGAGGTATCTAAATTAGTCACATTCGTGGTAACAGAAAGTAGAATGGTGGTTACCAGATAGGGGGAGGGGAAAAGGGGAATTGTTGAATGGGTATAGAGTTTCAGATTTGCAAGATGAAAAAATTCTAGAGATCTGTTTCACAACAATGTGAATATACTTAACACTTCTGAACTGTACACTCATAATGATTAAGATGGTAAAGTTTATGTATGTATTTTTTACCAAAATAATAATTTTTTTAAAAAAGTGCTTTTTCCTCCTCCCACACATTCAGAATAGATTGTTTTTCAAATCAGATTATAGCTAGAAATATTGTCAACTATGGGACTTCATACTAAAATCTTCCTTCTCCACCTCAGGGGCCATCAAATCCAGCCTACAGAAAAATCTCTTTTTATTACTGTGGGTTAAATAGGGACTATACATATACAAAGGCTACTCCTTCAGGGCTGGCATCTGTGGCTCCCATTTAAAAGCCCAAACTTCCAAACACATTTATAGTAAATTTCCTTCAGGAGATAGATAGGGTTATATGGAGATTGAACCGGAAAAAAGTGTTAGACCTCATCTGGTCCATTCCCATCATTTTATAGACAATGAAATTCAAGAGGATGTATTATTGAGTTAAGGCCACATAACTAGAGACAAAGCTGGTCTGGTGTTTAGGCATCCTGAGATAATATACTAGCCCGTGAAGGAAGACAACTGAATTCTAGTCCTTGGTTTGATATGTAGGGAAGTTTACTTCTCTCTCTCAGCCTTGGTTTTCTCATCTGTTAACTGGGCAGTGAGGTGTTCAGGTGGGTAGACTAGATGACTGCTGTTCTTTCCAGGACTAAAAGTGGCTGGCACATAGTAGGTGCCTGAGTATTTGTTGAATGAATGAGACATAGACTCTGTGGTTCTATGGCATCTATCAGCTTATTATTCATTTAGTAGAAGCTCATTCCACCTCATTGTGAGATTTGTCCTGTCTGAATGCTCATTTATCTGTTAATGGTTAAGCCTGGAGGCAGTTAGTTATGAAATTACTTATTTGGTTTACTAACCAAGTAACACCAAATATGCCTTTTAACAATCTGAAGATTAAGGAAAGGGAATGCAAACAAATTCAACTTGATATTGATGACCATTGAGGGCCATGTGACCTGGAACGTATCTGTCCTCAAAAATGTATCTTCCTTCATCGTCTCCCCATTAAGGAGTAGTTTTGATTACCCAGAGATTTAAAGGAGATTTCCTTCTAAGTCCAATCAATCAATCTGTCGGCAAGTGTTTATCAAACACCTACCCCGTGTCTCTCTAGGTGGTCTAGGAGTGACAGAAAAGTTAACACAAGGTCCCTACTCTCTGGTAAGTCAGCTAGGACTGCTGGGCTTATGAAACCAGGGAATGATCTATGTGGTCTTTTTTCTTCAAGGAGGCTAGATTCAGTTTCTTCATATGGCGGTGGCAGAATTTCAAGAGGGCAAGTCCCACTGTTTTCTCAAACTCTGCTAATGTCCCATTGGTCAAAGCAATACTCATGGTCAAGCCCAGAGTCTATACAAGGGCATGGATACTGGAGACTTGATTCCTTGGGCGAAGGGGAGTCATTAAAGTAAGGGTCTAAGCTATTTAGAGAGACAGAAGAGTCTGACAACATTAATTAAGCTCTTGAATTTAGTCATAACTAAGGCCAAATCTACCCCTGGGCTTCCTAGTTATGTAAATCAATAAATTCTCCATCCCTCAGTCTGTTTATTTATTTTTTAAAATAAGGTAAGTTACAGTCCTAACTCACACGAAAGCCTTTCCTACTGCAAAAAGTTATAGAGAAACTAAATTAGGACCTAGGGGTCCTAATATCTGTGTAAATGAAATATTAGGTTGACTCCAACTTTTCATGCCTCTACTTTGAAACTAATTTGATGCCTGACGAAAATCATTGCTCATTAGTGTATATCCTCTGCCAGCAGCCACCTAAGGATTAATTGGTACAAGCCAGCTACAATATAAAGAGAATGGTTTCCTAAGCTGAATTGTATACCCCCAAATTTTCTTGCACATAAAACAGTTTCATTGCAGTCTAGGTACACTTCTAGATATCCACAAATAATGTGACAAACCTAAGATGCTGCCATGCAGATAAGTGGAAGGTGGCTGCCTTTCCTTGAGCTCTGCACAAGCAGACCGAGACTCAAAGATTTGTGTTTATTTGGGAGGTAATCGGAGGAAGTTTCATTAGAGGCACAAGAAAGTGAGACAGGGAAAAAAGGAAGCTAATACAGGGCACATTATAAAACCATTAACCACTGGGGGCAAATACCTTTGGAGAACCCTGGGAGACAATGCAGAACATGCTTCAGAGTTACCCATCTATTGATTTATTACTGCAATAACCCAGTATGTTCTGACTAACACAGATACAAAGAACAATATTTGATGCTTTTAAAATGCAAGTTAACATGGCAAGAGTTCCACATGGGCTATGAAATATTTCTGAGATTCTAATTTTAAGTGGCAACAGGTCGCCATAGGCCTGCTTTAGATCAGCTCTTCCAAAATCCATTCTGCTTCCAAAGTTAAGTTGGGACCTATGGGGGTGGGGGTGGACAGCTATCTTCTACAAGTTCAAGGTCATCCCCTATCACGTGGTTTCAAGCAGTTTGGCACTAGTGAATTAATCTGAAGGAAAATCTTGCCCTATAGGCAATATTTTGGGCCCGTCTAAACCTATATGCTGGGTAATAGGCTCTTGGCTGCAAATCACAAAACATTCCCAGAAGACTTTTTCCCCCTGAGATTATTTCCATTCCCTAACTTTTATTCATTTGTTACCAATCTCAAACTTTCAAAGGAGGGAGATATACTAGACCAGAGACAAAAAGAAAAAAAAATATTGTCCTATGGATCCCATCTGGATTAGTTGCCATTACTTATCAATATTTGATTAGTTGCCCATGACTCCCCCCTGAATTAGCTGTCAACATTTGAAAAGCATTTTTACCACCAAAAAAGAAAGAAAGAAATTCAACGTCTGCATTTTCTGCCTTTCTTGAAACACTGGACCTTGTAGGGCAAAGACTGATCAGAAGTAAACCGCAACCACATCTTTTTGACAATTCTCGCCCTCCCTCAGTCAGCAACACTCTCCACCTGACCATTACACTTATTTCTGTGACCAGAAAAGTCTCTGAAAAAATAAGAACACATTTCTGGGAGGCCATGAAGAGCATCAACATTGTGGAGTCTACTTAAAGAGAAGTTTGCACATGGTCTAGCCGTGATGGCTTTAAAAGCCAGAGTTCCGGGACAGACATGGAGCAGATATAAACTTATTTATCTATGCCAGGATTTGAATTGACAAGCAATATACCACCAATTCGCTGGGAAATAGACTGTGAAGTTCAAGACCAGCTATAGCTCTGGGGAAAGAAAATTATGCCAGTCACTCTCTGAGATTTGTTATTTAAAAACAAACAAATGCACAAAAACTTACAGCCTGAAAAGTCAGCAGGGACAAGGAAATAGCTTCAACAGCTCAAGGAAGATTTTTTTTAGGTAAACAGCAATACCATATAACATTTATTGAGCATTTACTATGCATTAGGCATCATTCTAAGTGATTCTTGTGAACTTTCACATTTAACACACACAGCACTTAATGAGGTAGACAAAATTATTGTTCCCAGTTTACACATGAAGAAACTGAAGCTCAGAGGGGTTAAGTAACTTGCCCAACCAGGTCACCCAAATACTGCGTGTGAAGTCAAGGTTTGAATCTAGACTAGTTGGGCTGCAGAGGCCACTACCACCCTGTAAACACTCTACAGTCTTATAACCTATTTTGCAGCCCTAACCAGCTTGGTATAGTTTCTGAACTTACCTGGTGCTCTTAAATTCCCCAGTACACTGATGAGATTAGCTCTTAGAACAAAGACAACTAGAATGTGGATAAAATGTGACTGATGTTCAATTTGGGACTCATTGAATATTAAGATGTAGTGATCAGAGCCAAGCTCTGAGACAAAACCCTTTACATGGCAGCATTGTGGGTGGGAGCCCAGCTCTGCCCTCACTAGCCACATGTCCTCAGGCAAGTCAGGCTCAGTTCCCTTGTCTGCAAAACAGGCATAATAATATTTATCTTCCGAGGTCATTTTGAGGAATAAATGAGTTAACATTTGTGGGCACCTGGTAGGCTATGGACAGTCCAAAAATACTAACCCCTTGCACTGCCGTGACCTATTAAAAATTGTAATTTTGTAACTAAAAAATGTATTTGGTGGTATATATGCATTTTTCTCTTGGACAAACTGCCTGATGGGTTCTGGAAGCAATTGTCACCAAGTTTCAACCTGTTTGATGTGAATGTTTAAGGATGTCTTATTTGGCTTCTACTAACCTCCCCTGGTACATTTCCAGTGGGTGGTGAAGATGGCAAATAATACTCCTTAATGCCTCTATTTGAGGGGCAACGCCTTGTCATGGCACATTGGACTTGACATGTGGGTACTTGGAGAGAGATTAGAGTGACTGAACTCGCTCTAAAAGTGTAACATCATTTCACTCCCTAAGCAATAGGGTCTTGTCTGATTTGGGGTTGAATTCTGTTTTGTTCGTCTGTGTTAAGAGAACAGAGTGATACACATCCATCAGTCTTCTCAGGCCCCAGGCTGCCTAAAGATTAAACATGGGGTTTTTCTCAATGATACCAATTTGCCTGTAATTGGTTTTTTTTTCTTAATTTTTCTGCAGGCCCAGCTCTGTAATATCCTATGTTTTTTTCCCTCTTGCAAGCAAAGATCAAGCTTAAAATGAACAGTAACCTAACTGTTCATTTGTCCTAAATCCACCTTCCACAGACAGTCTCATTAAATTGTAACTTTAGACTTAGGGAGGACTAAGTCTGAGACCCAGTGGTTAACTGCTTTGCCTCTTATCTCTCCACTAACCTGGTCTCCTGGCTTCTGTCTAGTACTCTCTGCACTTCACCCACTACAAACAAAAAGTGTTGGGCTTCCCTGGTGGCGCAGTGGTTGAGAGTCCGCCTGCCGATGCAGGGGACATAAGTTCGTGCCCCGGTCCGGGAAGATCCCACATGCCGCGGAGCGGCTGGGCCCGTGAGCCATGGCCGCTGAGCCTGCGCGTCCGGAGCCTGTGCTCCGCAACGGGAGGGGCCACAGCAGTGAGAGGCCCGCGTACCGCAAAAAAAAAAAAAAAAAAGTGTTTTGAGGAAGCCCTGCTGAGGAAGAGACTGATGCACCAGCGTCCTGCTCCGGAAAGTCAAAGAGGTTGACTTCTCATTACCGCCATTGGCCACCACCAGCACCCTCAACCCCATCATCTCTTAACTGGCCCTCCTGTGCCCAACCTTGCCTTTCCTACTAATCTTTTCTTCACACAGAAGCCAGAGGAACATACTAAAATATCAGTTACATCATGGCACTGCTGAGTTCAAAACCCTGTTACGACTCTCCAGTTCCGAGTAAAAGCCCAAATTCCTGAAATGGCTGATGAACCCTACATCTTCTCCTCGCCATTCTCCACATACATTTTGTTCCACATATGATGGTGCCCTTGCTGTTCCTTGAACAGCATGCTCCCAGCGCACTGACACTCTTTCCCATATTTGCCGCCTCACTCCTGTACCTCCCCGTAAGCTTTACTCAGCTGTCACCTCTGTGAGGCCTACACTGACCACCCAGTTTAAAGCTGCAAACCCATTCCCAGCACTTCCCTGTTTTCTTTCTCTCCCTGGCACTTATCACCATATATAAGTCATCTCAGGCCTGCCATAACAAAATACCACAGACTGGGCAGCTTAAACAACAGAAAGGTATTTTCTCACAGTTCTGGAGGCTAGAAGTCACGATCAAGGTGCCAACAAATTCTGTTTCTGTATTTAGTGAGGTCTCTCTTCCTGGCTGCCTCTCCCTCTGTCCTCACATGGCTTTTCCTGGGTGCTTGTACACAGAGGGGGAGGGAGGACAGAAAGTGTAAGGCTAATCCTATTGGATCAGGGCCCCACCATTTTAACCTCATTTAAACTTATTACTTCTTAAAGGCCCCATCTCCAAATTCAGCAACACTGGTGGTTAAGGACTCAACATGTGAATTTGGAGTGGGGCAGAACACCAGAATGAGAGCAGGAATTTTCGTCTGTTCTGTTTACTGCCTACAACAGTTCTTGGCATATAGTAGGTGCTCAGTAAATAATTGTTAAATGAATGAATGAAATACCTAGCCCACATGTGGTAGGCAGCCTCTAAAATGATTCCTGATTCCTGGTATTCACACTCTTGTGTACTCCCCTCCCCTTGAGTATGGGTTATACCTAGCAACTTCCTTCTAGTGTATAACAATAGTGCAAAAAAAGTGAAAGAATGTCACTTCCAAGATCAGGTTATGAAAGGACTCTGGCTTCAGGCTTTGCCCTCTCTTGCTCTCTCACTTGCTGACTCTGGTGGAAGACAGCTGCCATGTTGTGAGCTGTCCCATGGATAGGCCCACATGTCAAGGAACTGAGGGAGGCCTGTAAAAAACTCAATCTTGCTGACAACTGTGTGGTGAGCTTGGAAGAAGATCTTCCCTTGGTCAAACTTTCAGATGAGACCACAGACCCAGGTGATATTTAGATTGCAGCCTTGTGAGAGACCTTGAAGCTGAGTCACCCAAAGCCAGGCCCAGATTCCTCACCCATAGAAACTATGAAATAACATTTGCCATTTTAAGCTATAAGTCATGGGGTAAATTTTTTATGCAGCGTTGCATAACGAATACACCTAATAACATAAGGATGATGACCATGTCTTAAGAAACAGAAATCTGAACACTTTATCTGGGAATGATCATTTGAAAGTGGGACTGTCCTTATAATTTGGGACCGTTCAAGTACTATAGGCTTAGACTATGGCAATTCAGGTACTTTCTTTATTCAATGTTCTAAAGCAGGCATCAGCAAACTACAGCTCACAGGCAAGCTCTCTGGTTTTTGTGAATAAATTTTATGGAACACAGACACACTCATTTACTTAAAACATTGTCTGTGGCTACTTTTGCAGAATTGAGTAGTGGTGATAGGGACCATCTGGCCAGCAAGCCTCAAGTTTTTACTATCTAGCCCTTTAAGAAAAAGTTTGTTACAACCCAATCCAAAAATAGGCAGAAGACCTAAATAGACGTTTCTCCAAAGAAGACATGCAGATGGCCAACAAACACATGAAAAGATGCTCAACATCACTAATCATTAGAGAAATGCAAATCAAAAGCACAATGAGGTTTCACCTCACACCTGTCAGAATGGCCATCATCAAAAAATCGACAAACAATAAATGCTGGAGAGGGTGTGGAGAAAAGGGAACCCTCTTGCACTGTTGGTGGGAATGTAAATTGATACAGCCACTATGGAGAACAGTATGGAGGTTCTTTAAAAAACTAAAAATAGAATTACCATATGACCCAGCAATCCCACTACTGGGCATATACCCTGAGAAAACCATAATTCAAAAAGAGTCATGTACCACAATGTTCATTGCAGCTGTATTTACAATAGCCAGGACATGGAAGCAACCTAAATGTGTATCAACAGATGAATGGATAAAGACGTGGCACATATATACAATGGACTATTACTCAGCCATAAAAGGGAACGAAATTGAATTATTTGTAGTGAGGTGGATGGACCTAGAATCTGTCATACAGAGTGAAGTAAGTCAGAAAGAGAAAAACAAATACTATATGCTAATGCATATATATGGAATTTTAAAAAGCTGTACTGATGAACCTAGGGGCAGGACAGCAATAAAGACGCAGACATAGAGAATGGACTTGAGGGTATAGGAGGGAAGGGGAAGCTGGGATGAAGTGGGAGAGTAACATTGACATATATACACTACCATATGTAAAATGCATAGCACAGGGAGATCAGGTCAGCGCTTTGTGATGACCTAGAGGAGGGATGGGATAGGGAGGATGGGAGGAGGTTCAAGGGGGAGGGGATATGGGGATATATGTATACATATAGCTGATTCACTTTGCTATACAGCAGAAACTAACACAACACTGTAAATCATTTATACTCCAATAAAGATGTGGAAAAAAAATATAAAGCAAGTGGCCCACAAGAAAAATAAAAGAAAAAGTTTGTTGACTCAAGAGGCAAAAACTAATAAAGAATTCTTGATATTTCTATCTTCAGTGCTGTCTAAGAGGTCCACTCTTTGCTCTCTCTCCACAAATCTTTAAAAGCCCAGTAAGAGTGTCGAACACCTCCCAACTACACATGGAGGCAGGATTACTGACTGGTTTAGAGTAGTGGTCTTCAAACTTTTCTGATGCTAATCCATAGTAAGAAATCAATTTTAGGGACTTCCCTGGTGGTCCAGTGGTTAAAACTCCACCTTCCAATGCAGGGGACGCAGGTTCGATCCCTGGTCGGGGAACTAAGATTCCCACATGCTGTGGGGCAACTAAGTCCGTGTGTTGCAACTATTAAGCCAGCCACCACAACTAGAGAGCCCATGTGCTGCAACTACAGAGCCCATGTGTCACAGTTAGAGAGAAGCCCGCACGCTGCAATGAAAGATCCTGAGAGCCACAACTAAGACCCAACGCAGACAAAAATAAATAAAAGGAATAATAAAATTTTTAAAAAAGAAATCAATTTTATATCACTACCAAGGACCCCATGTACATATATATAGAATTAAAACAAATGTAACACAAACCAATCCTTACCCTTTATATAAGATGTCCTCCATTGTTTTCTATTTCATTTCATGTTACTACAAGGTGCTTGTTTCTCCCACTAAATTGATCTTCCTAATGGGACCGCTGAATGGATGTGACCTGCTGGGTGACCATCCCTGGTCAGGGGCTGGGTATGGTGTCAGGCTGACCTGCCTTCTAATCTCGCCTCTGACTCTCACCAGCTGTGGGATCTTGGGCAGGGGACCTGATCCTCTGAGCCTCACTCTTCTCACTGGCAAATGGGAGGATTATCTATCTTGGGGGTTGCTGTGTGGGTGATCATGAGAATGTCCATATAAAGCACTATGCACTTGGCACATGGTAATATTTTCATAAAAATAACAACAAATCAGCAAATGCCCTTGTCCCGGTTGCATATTAAATTAGTTTCTGGTCTTTCCAAACTTGTTGAGGGAAAGAGACAACCCCCAGAGGGACTCCTAACAGAAGACTGACAAAGTCTATGGAATCATTGTTCCTTTTCTGAGATTCAGATGAGTTATGTTGGCAAACCAAAAGGCTGTGTATCAACTGGCATGAAATGCCCACAGGCCTGTAAACAACCATCTTTGTCAGTTGGATCTAAAGAAACTCCCTTCCTTTTATTCAATCTCACAGCCATTATATTTGCCAATCATTGAATTCCGAGGGAAGGTGAGTAGCGTATGTAGACTATCCCAGCTAGAAACAGTATTTCTTCTTACCCACCCCCTTTTAGGAAGGAAAATCTGGTCTTACTGTTCAAAGTCTTTCACATCGTTCTCCCCAGTTGCTTCTAATTCTCTCTCAGTGCCTCAGACTGCTGCTTTGTTTACATCTTAAAGCTTATTTCTGTCAAGAGAGGTTCAGAGGCACTTTTTAGGAGGCAAGTAAGCCTGAATAAAAAAGAATTACATTCAGTCTGCCTTTGCCCCATTGCTGCCTTTCCCCCCAGTCCTTTAAATGCACCCAAGGCCTTGGTTTCAAGTCCCCAGGGGCTCCCTGAGAGAGCTTCACCTTACCATTGTGGGCCTCAATGTTCTCATAAAGTAAGATGATTAGATTAGCTTAGGTAGGGACTCATTGGCAACTCCAGTTACTTGGTAATGGCTGCTGGGGGACTTGTGTAGAAAACAACTGCTGGGCCACATTTAGGCTCGATAATTGATTAATGATGTTTGCTACAGATGGGAGGTGAGGGACAGCTGTATCACCAATCATATCTGCCATCTTTAAGCTAAATGCTCTACTAATTATTCCCAATTTTAGATTTCTTTGATTCTAGAATCTTATACAACTGCTATCGGGATCTATCTCAATTTAATCTACATGTTTCAAGTATTTGCCTTTGTGCCAATGGGAATGAAGGGAAGGAACAGAAAAAAATTAGTCCTCCAAAAGATTGGTCCTCCTGTCCTTTGAGTAATGAAAACCCAGAAATCTGGACTACTGCTTCTCTTTGAACCAAAACATTTTAATTAGCTGCAGAAACTGGAGAAGATGGATTCTTTTAGACATAGCCTTTGTTTTCCCTGTCCTAAAATGTAGAAAATAATGCTTAGCTCCATTTCACGCGCCAGGCCATTATGGACAAAATTCTGACTTAAAGAATGACCCTCAAATGTTAATTTAATAAAAATGAAATTAAAAAACAATCTAAAGATTCTCATTTTGAAATGAGTACAACGGAGAAACTAAAACTATGGAAACTTTTCAGGTCCTGTGCCTGAGGAGAGTGGTTTAGAGGGATCAACACCTAAATAGAAATAAAATAAACACCCACCTACCAAAAGTGGTAGAAAAAAGGGTAAATAGTTTAACTGACAGTTTACATGTCATGCACGAATCACTAATTTTCAAAAATTTGGAATATGAGAGTATAATTGACATGAAAACTATTCCGAATAAAATTTAATCTTGCTCTGGTGGTTTGAACACACTCCAAGATTTTACAGTGCCTCTGGGCTATTAAGTCAAACCAGCAATCCCTACCCTCTAACAGAAGGTGTAGGTGGTCGGCCTGAATCTTTCCTGACTCCGTATCTCGATATACAATTGGAGAAATAAGGGACATTTTATTTGTCAGTTTTCAAAAAAGTAGTATGCAGGAAATAGAGATAGATTTGAAGTTTTTAGATTCCTTATAACAAGTTTACTGTACCTTTTATTAATAGAATGCCCACATTTTTAATTCAGTTTTTTCAGGGACTGTCCTTTATAAAAAAATCTCCTATCATAACAATTTAGAGGTGCATCACGTCCAAACAATGAGTGCACATTACTTTGCCATCACGTGAACGAGGTGTTTGCCCCATTTCGCCTCTCTAAAAAATGACCCACAAAGGCATGAATGTTCTCTAGCTGTGTAATATAGGCTCAGAGACTGGAGCAGAATTAGCTTTTCAGGGCCTGGAAGATGGGAACTTTCCCTGAGGGACTCTTTGTCACATAATTCATTGCCTGCCTGTATTGACATCTTTAGCCTGGACGCTTCTCTGAGCTCTAGAACTTCCCATCTACTACGTGGTGATTTAACATAATTTTATATTATTCATATTTATGTGTCTGGCATATGTCAGAAATTAGGGGTGCCAAAATAAATAAGATAGTGGATGAGATGGACATATAATTAGACAATTAAACAAGTTGGTTAGAGAGAGGTAAACACACAGTATGGTAGGGAGCACAGAGGAGGGGTAGCCAATCTGTGTAGACTTCAAGGACTCTAACTATGTCTCAGCTGAACTCATTAACTGTCCCCACCCAAAGTCATACTTCAAGAAACTAAAAGCTGTTGACATGCAAACTATGAGGACCCGACAAGATCTGTGAGAACCTAAGTTCCTTCAAGGCAATCCTGTATTATATAGTCCCTGCAGGTCCCTCAGAAGGCCAGGTGAAGTGGGAAGGCTATGGAGAAGTTGAGAAAAACTATAATTTTAGTTTTGACTCTGCCTCTAATTGTATAACCTTAGGCAAGTCACTTCACCTGTTTTTCTGTAAAATGAGAACTTGGAAGGAAGAAAATGGGGGGTGGTCACCTAGGGAATAAAAGTAGAGTCTCTGAGGCAGATATTGGCAGTACTCAACCACTATTCAGAGAGGGGACCTTCACCAAAGGGCATCTGCAAGATAGTCTCTAGACTTGTGATGCATCAGCTTACATTACTCCAGTGGTTCACAGCCTGGGTTGTACATTAAAATCACCTGAGCAGTTTTCGAAGCTACACCTATGTCCAGGGTGAAACCAGAACAATTAAACTCTCCCGGGCTTGGGAAACACTAAGGTAGCCTGAATGCCTGACGTCTGATTTCATGTTCACCAAGCAGTCTTCTCTGATTAATAGTTGGCTACCTACAAATATTTAACAGGGAAGAAAATGTGCTGGTCAAAATGACTGGATATTTTTGGTCCTGTGGCATTTATAAATCTCACCGTGAATTCCTGAACTGGCCTTCTCTTTTCCCTATATCCATCCTGTGAATAGAGTTAATGTGAGCCAGCTCCTGAGAGCTGGCCTGCTGTCAGTGTGGGAGCACATCACATGTCTAGGCTGGTAAGGCTGGGGCCAGAGGCTGGCTCTTGGAGATCACACGAAGCCGATGAATGCCAAACAGTCAGGCCCCTTGGGAGGCTACCTGTTCCCACGAGAAAAGTGCGTGTGGCCATGAATTGCTTCATGTGTGGGCAAAGCTAGTGAATGTGCCCTGCCCTTCCCATACCTTCAGACAGGATTTCTCTTTTTATCCTTCTTCCTATATAAATAATCTTTTCTTTTAAAAAAGGAGGACTTGGACTATTTAATCTATTAGATTCCCCTCTGGCCATGATAATCTGTGATTTGTTTTAGTATTTCTAAAGAGTATTCTCACCCACTCCTATGAAGAATCTGATTTTCTGCAGAATTTCTTGCTCAGTAAACACTATCTTTTTAAAAAGAAAATAAATATTCTACCTTGTTCTCAACCTGGGCACCCACTATCCTACCTAGTCACAATAGAACTCATTAAATGCAGTTAAATTAGTTTTGCAAAGGCATAATTCACATAATTCTCAGGAACAGATATATCTGGGGAAACTGGGTCCCAAGATAACACTCAAATTTCTCAGTTATCAGAATTTGTCCTTGTCCAGGAGTGGCGATAGCCTGAGCAGGTTTTCCTTTCCAGATGATAACGTTATCTTTCTAGAAAAAAACCGTGGTAAAATAGACATACCATAAAATTTACCATTTAAATTATTTTTAAATGTTCTGTTCAGTGGCATTAAGTACATTCACATTGTTGTGTAACCATCACCACCATCCATCTTCAAATTTTTTCACCTTCCTAAACTGAAACTTTGTACCAAATAAATAATAACTGTCCATTCCCATCTTCCCACAGCCCCTGGCAATCACCATTCTACTTTCTGTCTTTATGAATTTTACTAATCTAGGTACCTCATATAAGAGAAATCATACACTATTTGCCCTTTTGTGACTGGATTATTTCACTTTGCATAATGTCCTCAAGGTTCATCCGTGTTGTATCATTTGTCAGAATTTCCCTCCTTTTTAGAGCCAAATGATATTCCATTGTGTGTGTGTGTGTGTGTGTGTGTGTGTGTATACACACCCCCCACATTCTCTTTATCCATTCATCCACTGATGGACATTTGGGTTGTTTCCACCCAATTTGGTTACTGTGAGTAATGCTGTATGAACATGGGTGTACAAATATCTGTTCAAGTTCCTGCTATCAATAATTTTGGATATATATCCAGAAGTGGAATTACTGGACCATATAGTAATTATATGTTTAGTTTTTTCAGGAACTCTCATACTGTTTTCCACAGTGGCTGCACCATTTTACATTCCCACCAGCAATGCACTGGGCTCCAATTTCTCCACAGGCTTGGCAACAATTGTTATTTTCTGTTTTCTGGTCATAGCCATTCTAAAAGGTGTGAAGTACTATCTATTATGGTTTTGATTTGCATTTTCCTTCCTGGTTATTGATGTTGAGCATCTTTTCATATGCTTATTGGCCAGTTGTATGTCTTCTTTGGAGAAATGTCTGTTCAAGTCCTTTGCCCATTTTTAAATCAATTTATTTGGTTTTCTTGATGTTAAGTTGTAGAAGTTCTTTGTATAGTTTGGATATTAATCCCTTACCAGATACATGATTTGCAAATGTGTTTTCCCATTCTTGTGAGTAGGCTTTTCACTCTGTTGATAGTGTTCTTTGATGCATAGTAATTTTTAATTTTGATGATATCCAATTTATCTATTTTTTCTTTTGCTGCCTGATCTTGGCATCATATTTAAGAAATCATTGCCAAATCCAATGTTACGAAGAATTTCCCTTCTATTCTCTTCTTAGAATTTTATAGTTTTAGCTTTTATGTTTAGATCTTTAATCCATTTTGAGCTAATGTTTGTATATGGCATAGGTATGGGTGCAACTTCATTTTTTTACATGTGGATATTCAGTTTTCCCAACACAATTTGTTGAAAAGACTGTCCTTTCCCCACTGAATGATCTTGGCACCCTTGTTAAAAATCATTTGATCATATATGCAAGGGTGTATTTCTAGACGCCCTATTCTATTCAATTGGTCTATATGTCTGCCTTTATGCCAGTACACACTGTTTTGATTACTGTAGCTTTGCAGTTAGTATTGAAATCAGGGGTGTGAGACCACCAATATTCTTATTTTTCAGGATTATTTTGGCTATTTGGAGTCACCTGAGAATCCATATGAATTTTAGGAAGGATTTTCTATTTCTGTAAAAAAATGTCATTGGGATTTTGATAGGGCTTGCAGTGAATCTTTACCTCCCTTTGGGCAGTATGGACATCTTAAGAATATTAAGTCTTCCAATCCATGAACACGGATGTCTTCATTTATTGGTGTCTCTTTCATTTCTTTTGGTAATGTTTTGTTGTTTTCAGTGTACAAGTCTCTCTCCTCCTCCATTAAGTTTATTCCTAAGTATTTTATTCTTAAAATATCTGCCTGGGTTAGGCCAAGAGAGCAGTCTCAGAGTTGGAATGGAAGAGGGCAGCTACCATGATGCAAACCAGGGAAATAAGGAAGAGTAATAGTGTAAGCAGTGAAAAGGTGGAAGGTCTTATATCAAATGGAAATAGCTTGTTCCCAGAAAAGTCACTGGCTTCAGACTAAAATGCTCTTGATACAAAACATGATAGCAGCTGGGAGGCAAATGTGTTACTATTTGGCATCCCTAGTGATGAAGAAATAGATAATTGATCTTGGCCAGGTTTCTAGATGGTTCTTTAACTGCAAGCTTTTATTTGATATTCATAACAATTGGTGTCCATGATTGTTAGGTGGGGTCCATCCTGGAATCCAGACTTTACTCCTACTAGATAGGAGATTACACAAGTTTTTCATGTCTGGATACCTTAGTGGTTTTGGTTTTAGTTTTGGATTTTTTTGCTATTACAATGCCAAGCCTTTCAAAGATGCCTGATTAATTTTGCAGAGGGAAGAATCCACTGTTATTACATTTTCATGTCCTGTATTTAATATGTTCCTTATAGCTCAAGCTTTCCTGTCACATATCACAGATCATAATGTGAGATATGAGTCCCCAGTTGAAAATTGGAGTGTGTAACTGCACCATGGTCCATTTCCAACCTGTAGACCCAATCTCTAAGGAGGCAACTGAAAAATGTCCTTATGGATTTCAATACAATATAGTGTTGATATTTTTCCTCTTAGAGTGACAGCAACTAAAGATTACATTGAAACTGTAAAGGAAAAGAGCAGTAAAAAGTGGGCAGACAGTTCCCCAGCAGGCTTCTGACAGCCCTTGGAACTTCTGATTTATTTTCAAAGTGATGGTGATGTAATGGGAGGAGGGGAGAGAGAAATCATTAAGTACAGACTCAAAGAAGACCTTGGGAAAGATAATGCATGTAGGTAGCTTTAAACCTGACTTATGTCTATCACTGCATTCCTTGGCAACATTGTTACCCATGTTATAAATAATACCAAAGAAATGGTAATAAATACTGGAGGGCCAGCTCACCTGGCAGAAAGGTGTCAGTTTAGTTTGGATTCATCTGCATAATGAAAACTGTAAAACGATTAACTCACATGATGTCTTTTCTGTTCTTGCTGATAAAAAATGGTTTTATTAAGGCACTGACTATATTTTAAGGGGTAAGGAATGATGGATGGACTGATTAATACTGAGTACTGGATTCTGTGACATAGCATCTACTGTTACAAAATGACAACTGCTTTGCATACGTATATGTGTCTTCACTGGTAGGTTGTGAATTTCTTGAGTTTTGAACCCTTTTTCATTCATCTCTATATGGCAAGGACTTGCATTTAGTAAGCACAAAATAAACTTATTTATTCCACAGGTTTTTGGTTTTTTTTTTGAGGCCTGCTATATACCGGATGCTAATACAGAGCTGTTTATCCTGGAGAAGCTCTGAGTTAGTAGGGGAGACAAGCATCTATTATAAACTATAAGCCAACAATAAAAATACAGTTTCAGTCATAAATGCTAATAAAATAGAGAGCTGGTGTTGATGGATATAAGTAGAATGTACAGTGGCTAATGCAGCTTAGTTTACAATTCTTTGTGTTTGGAGGTGAGGGTGCTGGGCAGAGGTCAGATCTGTGTCTTCCCACTGGCAAACCTAGTTAGAAACCTCACCGTGCCCTCACTCTCCTTGAAAGAGTTCCAGGAGGAAAGAAAGGCCCATGAAATAGTTCAGTTTTTTGCTATGTGAAAGCCCTACTAGCTGTGGGAAGCTCATCTTGACCTCTCAGATCTCCCCACACTGGGCTGGAGGACTGTTACCAGGTCCCTGGCTCTAGGAGCTTGCTCTGAAAAGTTTTGCTCTCCACTCTCCTGCCAGCTTGCAAGGTAGAGATGTCTCCTGCTAAAAATAGAAGGAGGAGAAAGAGGTTGGAAAGCAGCAGGCAGAAAGGGGCTAACAGAGCCAAGGGGGAAAGGAAGGGAGGGACGGACCGGGGAGGGGGAGAGGAAAGCAACTCCCTTCTGTTTATGGTGTCCTTTCTCCACTAGGAGTTTCCACGTGCTGTTACTTCGCTTAATCACCTTGACAACAGCGCGAGATATGCACTATTATTTCCTGTTTTACATAGCCAATAATTCATTCATTCAATAAATATTCCTCCTTCTCTCTGTGAGGCCCTGTGGGAGGCCAGGAGACATTGCTGAGGTTCTGATGGGGAAACCGAGGCCCAGGGAGGCGGGCACTGGGCTCAAGGCTACCGCTTCCCAGTGGGTTTTCCACATGTGGTGTTGGACCCCATCCTCCCCTGGTTCAGGCTAGGGGACCCCATCCTGCCCCGGTTCACATGGGGAAATTGTCAGTGTAACGATGAGAATGCGTTCACTCTCGTCTCCCAGGCGGCTGGCCAAGGTGGGGAGGGCCAGGCTCCCTGGAAGGAAGAATTTCTCTCCAGCTTGTGAAATTGCTCTGATTGCAGCCACGGAGGAGATTTACAACCTACTGAGGTCTGACACTTGAATATCCATGGAGAGGCATATGAAAAGGAACGGAAGTCGAACAGATTCCGTGAGATTTTATGATTTCATTAGCATTTCAAAGCTCTGTGAAGGGTTGGATGGGGGAGAAGGCAGCAGTCCCCAGGAAGGCTCCTCCCCACTAGTCCACAGCGGGAAGTGAGTGCCTCAGTGGGGGGCGAGAGGGGGAGTTGGAGGGGGCGAGGAGCTGGACCCAGAGAGAGCTGGGGGGGGGGTGACTTCAGGATTTTCTTTTGGAAACTGAGATGGAAAGACAAAACAAAAGTAAGCTAAGCCTGGCTTCCCTGGTGGCGCAGTGGTTGGGAGTCCGCCTGCTGATGCAGGGGGCACGGGTTCACGCCCTGGTCTGGGAAGATCCCACGTGCCGCGGAGCGGCTGGGCCCGCGAGCCGTGGCCGCTGAGCCTGTGCGTCCGGAGCCTGTTCTCCGCAATGGGAGAGGCCACAGCAGTGAAAGGCCCGCGTACCGCAAAAAAAAAAAAAAAAAAAAAAAAGTAAGCTAAGCCCAACAAATCTCCCCACTGTATTGGGTATTAAAAATGAGTAGGTACAGGCATAGAAAGGGTGGTAAAAATGTGGTAAAAAGGAACTGATAAGAATTTAGAGCTGTTGGTGAATATGCCAGTCTGGGCTCAAATATGAGACAGATCTGGCTCTGAGTTCCAGTTATGACACTTCTAGAAAAGTTTGGGTGACTCAATTCACTTCTCTGAGACTGGCAACGAGAATAATAGTACCTATCACAGAGGATGTTATATATATTTAAATGTCTCTCTTTTGCTTGCCATTCTTTAAAACTTAAATTAGATCATGACACCCATGCTTAAAGCTCTCAAATGTTCCTTCACCACACTTGGGATAAAAAAATGTTAAAAAGTTTAACAAGACCCTGACCCTTCCAACACCAATACAGACCACCTCCATGCTCAACAGTCTGCACACCACACCCTGCTCTATCTCTTCATAGAATTATCATTATTTGTGATTATACAGGTGTTTATTTGTTCTCTTAGTTATTGTTTGCCTCTCCTATAAAAGTGCAGTCTCGGGCTTCCCTGGTGGCGCAGTGGTTGAGAGTCCGCCTGCCGGTGCGGGGGACACGGGTTCGTGCCCCAGTCTGGGAGGATCCCACATGCCGCGGAGCGGCTGGGCCCGTGAGCTATGGCCACTGAGCCTGCGCGTCCGGAGCCTGTGCTCCGCAACGGGAGAGGCCACAACAGTGAGAGGCCCGTGTACCGCAAAAAAAAAAAGAAGTGCAGTCTCTCGGAGAGCAGGGATTGCTACCAGTTTTGTTCTTGATCCACTGTATACTCACATAATGCCTGGAACTTAGGTTCAAGCAATATTTTTCAAACGAATTAATGAATAAATGATGGACGAATGAAACGTATCTGGTGCAGAGTAAGCTGTCAATAAATGGCACCTTTTCTTATTCCTATTATTAGTAGCAATGAGGAGTGTTTATAATTTGGGGGGGAGGCGGACCCCCTATACATGAAACAGCTGGAGTGCTGAGCAGCTTTACTGTTCAAAAAGTGCCTTTGCTAGTGGTATCTCATTGTCATCCTCACACCAGTCTTAAGAGGGAGGCAGGCCAGGTGTCCTAACCCACATTTTACCAATGAGGAAACTGAAGTAGAATAAAGGAAAACGCTCAGCTTCCAAGTCCCACAGCCAGCTAAGGATCAAGTGCAGATGCTTGAATGTCCCTGTTTGTGTGGCGGAGAGGAACAGCAGAGCTGTCTTCAGCACAGTGCCAGGTGGAATAATCCCCCCGCCTTCCATCTGATATGGGGGAAAGGAGAGGTGTGGTCTTCAAGGTGACAAGGGACACTTAGGACTTAAGGAAGTATCCTTCTAACCACCTTCTCTGTAAAAATGTAAAAAAAAAAAAAAATTCAAACACACTAAAGCAGGAACTGCCAAATTCTGTCGCACATTGTTCAAGCTCCAGAGCCTCTGCCTAGAGACGGCCCAGAAGCACACACAGACACATGTTGTCAGTGTAGGCAGCAGGTCAGCAGAGGTGGGTGAAGACTCCCTGAGATGTGATTGGAGTCGTGAAGCGAAGCCCTCTGCCCTGCAGCCTCAAATCTCCTCAGTCCACTGGCTCTGACCCTTTAGAGTCCTCTTCCTTTGGAAAGCAGCATCCTTTAGTGGTTCTATTACTGTCCTATGGGTGCTGTACCAAATGGACACAAGCTTGGTGACTTAAAACAACACATTTGTTCTTATACAGTTCTGGAGGGAGGAAGTCCAAAGTCAGTTGAGGTCAAGGTGTCAGCAGGTGTCGGCTTCCTCTGCAGAAGCTCTAGGAGAAAAACCTCTTCCTTGCCTCTTCCAGCTTCTGGAGGCTGCCTGCATTCCTTGGCTTTTGGCCACCCCACTCCAATCTCTGCCTCTGTGATCACATTACCTTCTCCTTTTCTGCAGTCAAATCTCCCTGCGACTCTCCCTTATAAAGACACTTGACTCCATTTAGAGCTCACTTAGATAATCCAGGATAATCGTCACATCTCAAGATCCTTAAGTTAGTTACAGCAGCAAAGTCCCTTTTGCCATACAGGGTTGCATTCACAGGTTCTAGGAATTAGGGTTTTTTGATCTTTGGGGAGCATTATTCAGCCTTCCACAGTGATTAAGAACCTGGAGTCTGATGATCTGAGTCAAATCCTGGCTTTGCTCATGTCAGCCAGGGACAAGTCACTTTACACTCAATGACTCAGTTTCCTCATCTGTGAAATGGAAGTATGGATGATAAAGTCACTATCTCATGGGATTGTTGAGTGGGTTAAAAATTAATGCATGTAGAACACTTGACCCACCTTAATAGTCAATAAATATTAACTATTATTACTTGAACTGAATAAATATCTAGCTTCCTTCTTCTTTTCTTTTTTTCCCTTCCCTTTGCAGTAGAAGTCCTTCTTCAACAACCTTTAACACAAAACCCAATATATAAAGCAGATCAAGGTTGAGCTGCCCTGGTTGAAGAAATGAGAAGAGAGGGGCTGGTCCTGTCACCCCAGGGCCTTGGCCACTGCTGAGGCACCGTTGAGAATCTTGGGGTTCTTAGGACACAGACCAAGTTAGACAATCTGTCCAAATCAATTCATTCAATTGAAATCTGTTTCCTGCTCTGTATCAGGCCTGGGGTATAGACGCTAAGAGCATGAGTGCCATCGGATTGCCTGAGAAAAAGCCTGGCTCTGCTCCTGCTTCTGTGGCTTTGCACAGGTTATTCTGTGCCTGGGACTTTCCCATCTGTAAAATGGTAATGAAAATAAGACCTGACTCCTGGAATTGCTGCAAGGAATAAATGAGTTTCTTCCTGCAAAGTCCTTAGGATAAGGTCTAGCATGTGGCATGTGGTAGCTATTTTTGTTATGTACTGGGGACACTGAGAGCAGTGTCCTAGGGGACCTAATAGGGCGCCAGGGATGGCAGGAGAGGCACCCTCCAAGACAAGGCTTGTGTGCGAATGTAGGGGTGAGGGGCAGTGGTCAAGGGGAGGGAAGTATGGATCAATGTTGAAGAAGAGAGGCGAAGCTGCAGAAACCTGTTGGCTTTGATGGGGTGGGTGACTCTGGGGTGAGGGAAGTGCCCTCAGGAGCTGGAATCGAATCAGAGAAAGGCTTGCAGATGTGTACAGCTGGTGGGCAGCTGTGGCTGAATGTAGGATTTGGGGGCGGGGGCGTGCATGGCATGAGCCAGAGGACGCAGGGACCAAGGGTCTTAGGTGATCCAGGGAAGCGTTTCCCCTTATACTGGAAGTCATACAGGGTGGAGAGGGAGGAGGTGCAAGTGAAGGGAAGATCACTTCCTTTTCCCATCTCCCTTTCTCTTGAAGACCAAGGTTCTTGGGATTCTCCGGTGGGCTAAGAGCTCTTGCTGTCTCTGGAGTATTTTCCGCTGAAAACAGGCTCAGTGGGGGCCATTGGGAGGGATTGAGTCTTGTCCTCTTTTTTTTTTTTCCCTCCTTTTGTTAAATTACGGTAGCTTTATTGACCTTTCACTGCTCAAATCTGGGGCAATATGAGCATGAAAACAGAAAATGATTGTGTTGACTGAAAAAAGCATACAACATGAGGGTTGTGAGTTCAGTTTTATATGGGGACTCACGGAGGACTATCGCCTGGGAGACAGCCTCTCACACAGCTCTGAGGAACTGCTGCAAAGTGCGGGGGGTGGCGGTCAGTGTATATATGATTTTGGTGAAGGGGGTCCAGGCCATCAAGCATACATCTTGGTAGAAGGTTGCTCCAAGTCACAAGGCATAGATGTCTCTGTTAATGATTTTAGTGTTTTTCTAGGTATAAGATGCAAGAATTTGGGTTCATAAAATTTTCTTCTGAAAATATCTAACTATCTGAAGGCCTGTTCTGCCAGTTTTTCCCAGAGCACAGAGCGCCTCATTCCTGATCTCCACCCTGAACTCACTTCAGGGTGTGTTAAAGGTCAGTGACTGCAGTGGCTAATGACCTAATCTTTGTAGAGCCAGATGGCAAGTGACATTCTTTTTTTTTTTTTTTGCTGTACGCGGGCCTCTCACTGTTGTGGCCTCTCCCGTTACGGAGCACAGGCTCCGGACGCGCAGGCTCAGCGACCACGGCTCACGGGCCCAGCCACTCCGCGGCATGTGGGATCTTCCCAGACCGGGGCACGAACCCGTGTCCCTTTCATCAGCAGGCGGACTTTCAACCACTGCGCCACCAGGGAAGCCCCAAGTGACATTCTTTAGATGGCAATTGTATCAGAACGCATCCCATTGAACCATATAGGAATTTAGAAGAATATTTGTTTTGTTTTTTTGAGTCCTATCCTCTTGGGGCTTACCTGGGAAGTAAGACACAAGGATTCTGGGGCTGATCTCGCAGTTGCTGGGCCACCCCATGCAGGCCAAACTGACCTTGAGGTGCTCATGAGCTATGGGGACAAAGGTGGTAGAATTCTGGCTGTATGCAGCTGTTGGATGAAAAGTGTGACCCTAACACAAAGAAATGTGATCATCTTTGGTTCATCAAACACAACCCAGCAGCCCATAGCTTATACAAGACCTAGAACCTTAGAGCTGGAAAAGCCCAAAGTTAGGTGGTTTTCAAACTGGTTCCCCAGGGTTTTAGGATTCCACACAGACGGCTTTGGAACTGTTTTTGGCCTGAGAGGAAGGCTAGGCAAGTGGGGCCTATGTCCCTCATTGCTCTTTAACCAGCGCTTTATTTTATTTACTGAAGTTCTGTACAAGGTTTTGATAGGAATAAGAGTTTTAGGTTAAAACAAAACATTGGAAATCACTTTCTTAGCCAGCCTCCTTGTTCAACAGATGAAAAAACAGTCCCAGAGAGGAGAAAGTCGAAAGTCATAGGACAGGTACAGAAAATGCTGTATTTAAGAAGTTGGGCTTTGATATCTATCTGTCTAGATAGCTAGCTCTGTCTGTCTATCTATACAATGGAATATTATTCAGCCATAAAAAAGAATGAAATATTGCCATTTGCAGCAACATGGATGGAACTAGATAAGATCATACTAAGTGAAGTAAGTCTGACAGAGAAAGACAAATATTGTATGATATCACTTATATGTGGAACCTAAAAAACAATACAAATGAATCTATATACAAAACAGAAACAGACTCCCATAGAAAACAAACTTATGGTTACCAAAGGGGAAAGGGGGTGGCAGAGGGTTAAATTAGAAGTATGGGATTAACAGATACAAACTACTATACATAAAATAGATAAGCAACAAGGATTTTCTGTACAATACAGGAAATAGTATTCAATATTTTATAACAACCTATAATGGAAAATAATCAGAAAAAATATATGTATATACACATAACTGAATCACTTTGCTGTACAACTAAAAGTAACACAATATTGTAAATCAGCTATACTATAATTTTCTAAAAAATTAAACAAAAAAGAAGCTGGGCTTTTCACTACACCGTACAATTGTGATTCTAGAAAAGTCGTTAAAAAGGGGAGGGCTGGGAGTAGCCTGATATGTACAACGCATTATCCGTCCTTTTGGAAATGTTTTCTTTCTGAAGAGAGGTGGGGCAATCAACTACTTCCCCAGAATGTTCTCTGGAATTTTCCAAAGACAGGAATATGTAACCTATTTTTTTTTCCCCCATGGTGGGTAATTAGTTTGGGCTCTTGAAATCCTATACAGTGGCCTACTTTGGAGAAGCAGCTAAAAGCAGCTCTACCTCAGACTTATTCCCTGACATTCACATATGTACATGCACACACACACACACACACACACACACTCACACTACCAGCATGCCTGGGGACTGTCCTATGTTCCCTATAGTTTCCCTTCCTGTGAGCAGGAAGGTGAGGGCCTCACACCCGTTGGTCTGGGGGCTGCTGCAGAGCAGAGAGGAGGCCTGGCCATGGACTATTTCTGCTGTCTCTCATCTCAGGACCCAGAATGCATTGGTTTAGAGCCAGGGACAGAAGCCTTCCCATTTCATGTTTCTCTCCCTGTAACTGTGATCCCACATCTCCCCCTTTCCGTTATTTATTTATTCATAATTTTTACTGGAGTATAGTTGATGTACAGTGTTGTCTTAGTTTCTGCTGTATAGTGAAGTGAATCAGTTATACATATATCCACTCTTTTTTAGATTCTTTTCCATATAGCTCATTCCCTTTTTATTTATTAAAGGTTTCTCTGACAGGTAGATGGAGCACAACTGCACCCTTCAAAGTCCCTATCCATCTCCAGGGCCTCACTTTCTTGCTTCCTGAGGAAATGACTGAGTCACATAGAAAGGTGCTGCGGTGTGTGCAGACAGAGCCCACAGGGAGGTGGTCTACTTTCCCTCCCTCCTAGGAGGCAGCCAGGAGGGAGGGAATGTGGACCACCTGCACACCCCCCACTCCCAATACAGCCACAGTCGCATACATATGCACAGCCCACAAAGCATGCCAGAAACACACTCCATACACGGAGGCTTGGTGGGAACTCCTAGTTCTAGAATTCAGTGGAAGAAAACGCACTGCAATGTCTCTATCATTGTCCATGTCACTGCACCCCTCTCTGTCCTAGACTTTGCCCCCCTTCCCCGCAGAGCTGTAGAGCTGGCCAGGTGAGTAGCCCCTGTCCCAGGCATTTTGCCCAAGACCACCTCCTCCTTTATTTACCCAGCCTGTCATCCTCATTTTCTTAATTTTGTATTTGGCCTCTTGATACCCAGTTTTGGTCCTCCTTAGCTTATGTCTTTTTTTTTTTTTTTGAAACATAATATATCACGTTGAAGTATAATAATGTAAACATGATACAAGGTATATAGTATATGTAATACACAAAACATAATAAAATAAATGTATCCTAGGCTACATTGTGGGCAAAAAGGCATAATCCATATTCAATATTTGAAATTCTTGTAATAGCATCCTTTTGTTGTTTCATTTTACAGATTGCATTTATTTCATTCCTGGGGCGGAGCGGGGGAGATGAGCACTCCCTGTGTTTGTCTAACAGATCATTTCCTCCAGCAGCTCCGCGTCTCCTTTTCAGTGAGGCTCTCGGAGTCCTCGGTTTCTTTTCGTCATTTTAAGGTATTCAACGAATGACTGCATTAACGCTTTGTCTTCCACAGTTGTTTTGAAAATTGTTTTGTTGGCTTTGTAAAGTTGGAGGTGCCTGTGTTCACAGATTGAAGATTTGAATTGTTGCACACGCAGGTACAGGTGCACGGGCACACACGTGTGTGCGCTCACACACACGGACATACGTTGATGGTAATCCTCTAGACTTGGCTTATGTCTTAGTTTGAGTTTTTCCACAAGCAGAGCCTGAGCTCGTAGTTTATGTGGGTGATGCAGGACCTTGGTAGGAAGGGAAGACAGACAGCAAATTGTGCCTTATGTTACTCCAGAAAGCAACTGGATCACTGTCCTGTGGGGAAGCTCTGGGAAACAGTGCAAACCACATACCTCAGAATTACCCTCCCCAAGGAGCAAGGGAGCTGGAGATTTATACACCAATTCCAGATAGTCTTTGGTTGAGGACGATTTCTGGGGACTGAGAATTCCCCAGAGCTTCTGGCCTGCCACTAATAGACACAGAGCATCTTTACATGGTACTGGGCAATGAAGCCCTCGGGCACAGGGATGCAGATACTGGCAGTTGGAAGGTGAAGGGTTTGAGAGATCTGGGTGGGCACTGATGGTGTCTGCCATAGGTTGCCACGTCTGGCTCCTTCCTCAGCTTTCCACACCTGACTCGAAACAGGCCAGTCACACGCCTTCCTTGATGTTTTAGAACTTGGAAATGAAGATGCAGAGTGAGTCTCAGTTCTTCTCTGGTTATGAGGCTCACTGTCCCTCACTGTTTGAATAAATCCAGGCTTCTATGGGAGAAAATGAGGCCGACACACCAAGAGAAGTGAACATGAGTGGAGGAGAGCATTCTATTGGGTTCTAATGCATGATTCCAGCTGCCTTGAGATCCAGCTAAACTCCCACTCTGAGCCTTTAAGGAATTCTCTCCCCTTCTGCTTAAGCTATTTGAGCTGGATTTTATTCACCTGAACTCAAACGAGTTCTGACTAATGCACTCCTGTATGGTCTTGGGTTGCCTCTCCCCTGCCACTATCCATAAATAATAATAAAGATAGTGATAGTAATAAATATTGCACGGCTACAATGGGTCAGATATTTTCTAGACACTTGGGGGTAAAGGGGAGAGTGATTATCTTATGAACAGAGTCTTTCTGCCCATGATCCTAGATATTCCTTCTTGGTTTTCTCTACCTTCTCTAACGGCCCTTATTTGAGCCCCAGTACTCCCCATTGGACAATGTGTTTCATATGCCCAGTTCCTACTCAGCCCTTGGGTCTTGCTTAATGCTATTTCTTTAAGATAGATTTCTTCTCTCAGCCAGTGTGAAATACCTGGTGCCCTACCACTATATATCTCCATTTAAAAAATAACTTCTATAGTCCCCCTAAAATTTAAATTTCTTTTGGCAAAGAGAATAGACCTCCATTAGAGAAAAGTTGAAAAAAATTTCATGTATGGTAGTCAGGAGGCTTTCAGTTGCAAAAGGAGGATTTATTGGCTCATACAGCGAAAATTTCAAGACTAGTCAGCTTCAGGTACAGCTGGACCTAGGAGCTCAAGTAATGCCATTATTACTTAGTGCTGGTATATCTCTGAGATCAGTTTTCCTTGGTGCTGGCTTCATTCTTCAAGTTAGCTTTAGCCACAGGGTAACCACTCTCGTCATGCCCAGCAGCTTTAGGATGACATCCTATAAGCAAAAGCCCTAATGCTAATGTTCATTAGCTCTCCTTGGCCAGGTTGGGTCTTGTACCAGCCCCTTGACTTATCACTGTGGCCAAAGGCCTGTGGTACTCTTATTGGTCATGTCTGAGTAATGTGTCCACATTTGAATTCAGGGGGGTAAGTGAGGTTTCCCTGACCCATGTGGCCTGGGGTTGAGGAGAAGTGGGTCTCTAATGGAAAACAGGGAACTTCTTCCCAGAGAAGTGGAATTGGATGCAGGGCCCACAGAAACACTAAGCCCCTATACCATCCAAACACCCAGCTGAGAGAACACATTCATGCGTGTGAGTTTCAGGCACATTTTCTGCCAATCAATAACATACTGTAATGTTTAATGCAAATCCTTCTCTGTTCTTCTAGAGAAAGAGGATGCAGACAGCAGGAAGATAGAAGGACCTGAAGTGTGGTGATGGTTTCCTTGTGTCATGGAGAAAGAAGGATTTAAAAAAAGGAGGCAAAGGATACTCAGATGTACTTCAAAGACAGAAGGATTCTGTCTAAGCTGGTTATATTTTCCTTCAACTAGGTGGGTGATATGAGTGGTACTCGAGATGTGTGTGTGTGTGTGTGTGTGTGTGTGCGCGCGTGCCCATGTCTCCTGACTTTGTATAAAGGAGCTTTTCCTTTGGGACCTTTTAACTGGAAGACTGATCTGCAAACACATTTGGCAAGATCCCATGGGATGAACAAGCTAAGTGAGGGGGAGTGGGGTAGCTCGGACAGGTACTGCATTAACCCACGCTGACCATCAGGATACTTGAGGGGCATTGGACAACCGCTATCGTCTTGCATTTTCCAGAGCTCGAAACTTTCAGTATAGATTCTTGTTACTTGCCCAGAAGCACTGATACTATTTATTCACTTTCTCTCTAATAATTCAATTTAATCAAAGTATGGATTATTTGTGGGAGGGAGACTAGCTGAGACTTCAAGCAAGTCATGATCCATTGAATCCTGGAGCAGGTCACTATGCAGATGTCAGATGACACTGTCTGCCTGAGACCAGAAGAGTCGCTGTCCACAAAATAATGACTAGTATTTACTGAGGACTTACTAAGAGCTTACTAAATGAGTATTAACTCATTTAATCATTATGACAATTCTGCATACTGGGTTCTATTACTATCACAAATAAGGAAACTAAGGCTCCACAAGTAAAAAATTTTCGTAGGATTACAGAGCTAGTAAAGTGACAGAGCTGGGATTAGAACCCAACCTGCCTGCCTCCAAAGCCCATGATCTGATTGTTACCCTGTCCTCCAAAATCAACCTTGGCAGACTTTACCTTTGGAAGGCATATGAAGCATACCTAGTCCTACCTTTCACGAGTGCAGAAATTTCTGATGGAGAAACTGCCATCCAACCTTACTAGTTGAATCCCTCCAGTGATGGAGGGCTCACTACCTACCAAGGGAGCCATTTAGATCGTTGGTGAGCTATAATGATTATTTATTTATTTATTTATTTATTCCCTTTACTGGGCTCCAACTACCCTCCTTGTAGCTCCCTGATATGAGTGATGGTGGCCCTGTACTGAACAAGTATTATGTGCCTGACTCTGTGCTAAGCATTCTCTTATTACCCTTGTTTCATCTTCAAACTCTTATCTAGAAGTTCAGGGGAAGAGACTCAGAGAGACTGGGTAATTTGCCCAGTATCACACAGAAGAGATCAGGATTAGAATTCTAGTCTGTCTGACTCCAAAATTATCCCAATAAGCAACAAATGTCTCCTAGAAGCAGAATCTTTGCCTTTGAAGTATTTCATTTCATTACAATTAGGCTTTGCTTACTAAGCCACTGCCATGGTCTTGGGGGCGGGGAAGCTAGGCTTTGGGGACTCATGCAAAGATGTATATAAGCTAGAGCGAGTACTTCCCAGGAGTTCCCTATCTAAAAAAATACATAGAAGAATATGTCCATGGTCCGAGGCCCAGCCAGGATCTAACTTCACAGGGAGGAAGCCTTAGGCTGGGGGTCAGATGGAGCAGCTGGGAGATCACGGTCTACTGACCACCTCTTCTGTGGGTCTCATGGACTGATCATGGGTATCTCCAGCATGTTTCTTTCCACTTCCTCAAAGTCTTTTTTTCAGAATGCTGGCCTTTTGGGAGAAGGAGCTCTCCACCTAGACCTGCTCCCGGCCTCCGTGCTGAACGGGAGAAAGAACTGAATGCACAAGCTGAAGCAAGCACTGGGTGGGGCAGCAGCTAACGTTTGAAGATAGTTCTCGCTACTTTTCTAAAATACAATACCCGTGTTCTCAAACGGAAAGCCAGTGAAATCTTCCCTAGTGCCCTTGAGCAGATTTAGTCACTTAGCAACCTATACACACCCTTCTCTCCGACTCATTTAAGCACATCGTACTATAATTGTGTTTACATTCCGCTTTCCTTCACTAGAATGCCAGTTCCCAGGACTACCGCATCCTACCTTACAAATCTCTCCACTCACCCCTTGGAACACCACCTAGAAAGTGCTTTGCCAGGCACTGATCACAAGCTACTACACTATACATTTCACTTATTTATTTTGTCCGTCGTCTTTCTTCCCTCCAACTGAAATGCAGGCTCCTGAGTGCAGGTACTTTAACTGTTTTGTAGAGAAATGTGTCCTCAGCACCTAGGACAGTGCCCAGCACGGTGTGGGCTCTTGGTAAGTATTTGTTAGATGAATGACCGTCCCTGAGACTGGAGGTGGAGTCGGGGGAGGACCAGAAAGGGGCTTGGTGCCAGATGCTGACTAGGAACTAGCAAGTGTCCTCTATCACAGTGGGTTAGAATGTGAGTCATCTTCATTCTTATTGTAATTTTTAAAGTATCTGTTTAACAGTGATCTCTCTTTGAAATAATAACCTACTATTTTGATGAAGCAATGAATTAGAAAATAGACCATAAACGCAATGTTGAAAAAATTTAAATACCACTTATTAAAAAAAAACCCACTTCATTGTATATGTTAAATGAGACTGCTCCTGCTTTCTTGGGAGTTAGAGAACCAAAAGGCCAAGAACACCCACACATCCTAAAGAAGTGCTAGAAAGCTGTGCCTCACTTGCTAAGAGGTTCTCCTAGCACTAGCTCATAACCGAGGTCATAGGAAGGACCATTTTGGAGAAAACTGTAGGTATACTAATTTTCTTCTTTCCCTTTACCTTGAACCACGTGAAGAGAGGATTTTGAGAGAATCATTCAGAGAGACTGACATGTGTTCCCTGGAATTTTGAGGACCCAGCGACTCTCAAGAGAGAAATCTAAAGGCTGCTGCATGTGGCAGAGCAAACTGAAGAAAGCACTGTCCCAACTGCTGTACCACCGCCTACCGCAAGCCAAGTGGGGTGTTTCTTGTGGACTAGATAAAGGCCTCATGGAAGGGCCAGTCTGGGGTCATCTTAAAAGGGAGCCTTCCCAAGAAAACTACCTGAAGTGGTGATGTGACTCGACAGAGGGATGGACCACCCTATAGCCAGCTGGAAGAGGTGATGCCTGTCCCAGGAGAACTTTAGAAAGGAGGTCTAGCAAGGAATCTCCAAGGGAGATTAAAGTGCTCACAGGAGAAAAAGCCAGCAATCGTGCCTCGGCCGTATAAAGAAAGCCCAAAGTCAGAGCAAAACAGTAGTAGTAAAGTAAGACTACTCGTATCCCTAAATTCTTTCTTCCTTCTTTCTGAGCCTCAGGGGCCCAAAGCAGTCACCAACTAGAGGGGAAAGAAGTAGAGTGAGGAGAGAGGGAAGCAGCAGCCATGCCCCTGTCTCCTGTACAGGCCTCCACGTCTAGGGCAGGGGAGAAGTTTACAGTGGATGCGTCTGGAGTTTTGATTATATACTGGACTAGATTGGGCTGGACTTTGTGTCACCTCAGAAGGAGCTGAAAAACCATCAGATATGATGGTGGTTTCATCCATTCCCCTTGAATCACAGCCCCACTGGACTAGTTGTCTTTGCACATGCTGTTCCTGAAGCCTGGAGTACTCTGCACCCCATCTGAGCGACTGTGTCCTACTCATCCTTCAAGACACAGCTGGAGAGACACTTCTTCAGAGACTCCTTCCCTGGCACTCCCACACTGCAGAAGGCACCTTTCATCTGTGTTCCAGTGATATCTTCACTTATCTGGTGGAGACGGTTAGTTGCTCAACAGCATCTCTTTTCTCCTTCTTCTATCACAGTAGAGTGGTATCTGGACACCAGAAAAGGCATGGCGCAGCCTCGCAGCAGTTAGGTGTGTTTATATGACTAAGTTTATGTTAAGGTCATGTCATTGATATGTGCATGTCATTCTTGGGCCTTAAAATGTGTCACTCATGCTCCTTCCTCCTCTTTTCCTCCCTGCTAGTGGGAGTACAGACGTGCTGCCACCCAGCTTCAGCCATTCAGATGAGGACAATACCACAGGTGGGCTGTAGAATGACAGAATGGAAGGAACCTAGATCCTGAATGACAGTGTGGGGCAGAAAATGCCTTCCTTCCTGGGACTATTACATAAGAGAGAAACACACTTCTTTCTTCCTTGAGCCACAGTTTTGTCGGCTCTTTGTTTGAGATATTTAGACTTTCGCCATAACTAATCCAATATATGATTCTAAACTATACTGTAACTTCCTGTTTACTTGTCCATCTTTCTCAGAAGACTCAGTTTCCTTGGGGAGTGGAACGAGGACCTACTGAATTTTGTTTCCCCAGAGCCTAGGACAGGGTCTGTGCCTGGTAGATGTTCAATACATACCTAAAAAATGAAAGAGAGCCAGTGAACTAAAAAAAAAAAAACAAAAAACACAGTGTCCTGTGAAATACCAAAGGCATGGAACAGCTCTCAAATGGATTGCTTTTGGCTACTGAAGCAAAATATTCTCCTACTGTCTCTGCTACCACTTCACCCTGATAGAGCCCTGATGGATGGGCATGTTTCAGTCACTGAGTGAGTTTTAATAGACGTGTGTAAGTATGAAGGCTGAGGCTTCCATTTCTCTATTCTCAGCGGTAGAGACATAGAGTGTTGAGTGGTCTGTGGATGGGTGAAAAATGGTTTTCACTTGCCAAAATTATTCCCAGTTCTTCTTGCCCAAAAGCAAGTGCTTTGGCTCTCTGGGTGGCAAGGGGGAGGGGGAGGGAGATCCTCCAACAATAAAGTTCACAGTTAATTCTGCCTGCCTAGTAGAAATTCCCCATTTAGGAACATAAAAATTCCCACTTCCTACTGGAATTAACCATTTCTTTTCACCCAGAGTTGTAAAGCATGAAGAGCACCCGCTGGATGCTTGTATAACTCTAAACCATTAGAGTCAAATAACTAAGAACATGCAAGCATTCTGCACAGGCCGAAGTTCATTTGTAGATCATAGAAAGTTCTGGTAGAACACAATGTTTCTCTCTTCCATTCATTCATTCAGTTATTCATTGACAAGTATTTATTGAGCAGCTACTATGTTTCTTGTGCTCTATTGAGCATTAGGGATTCAGTAATGAGGAATGTTATTCACACATCCAAATTATCCCCTATTTTTCTCAGTTGCTTAGAGTCTAACAGGGAAGATCAGCAGACATCCAAAAGTAATTTGAATGTGAGGAGGGTGTTATGGACTAAATGTTTGTGTCCCCCCAAAATTCATACATTAAAGCCCTAATCCCTAATAATAATACCAATGTGATGGTTTTGGAGGTGGAGCCTTCGGAAGGTGATTAGGTTGAGATGAGGTCATGAGGGTGGGGCCCCCATGATGGTATTAGGGTCCTCTAAGAATTAAAAGAGAGACTAGAGCTTGCTTGCTTTCTCCCTCTCTCTCTGTCTCCTTCTTCCTCTCTCTCTCTTACTCTTCCTCTCTCTGTCTTGCCTCCTACTCCACGCCATGTGAGGACATAATAAGAAAGTGGCTATCTGCAAGCCAGGAAGAGGGCTTTCACCAGGAACTGGATGAGCCAGGACCTTGATCTTGCACTTCTCAGCCTCCAGAACTGTGAGAAATAATATTTGTTACTTAAGGCACCAGTGTACGGTGTTTTTATTATGGCAGCCCAAGCAGACTAATACAGTCTGTTAAGAAAGGGATGTCAGGAGCTCTGGGGACATATAAAAGGGAGGCTGAATCTAGCCTCAGTCATGAACGCCCTCCCTGAGAAAATGACACTTCCGTTGACACAAGTGGCTCTGGTCCGGAAAAGAGTCCCTTTAAGCACTACAGGAATACGGGGTTTAATGTAGGAATTAAGAGTTCTGTGAATGTGGGAGAAGCTGGGGGAGTGAAGGTCTGGAAGAGGACTCATAGCACTGGAGGAGCAGGTACTAATCATTTCAGCCTGAAGCAATGGGGTGGGTGAAGAAGCTGCAGTTGGCAGAGAAATCTGAGTTGTGTCCATCTGGCTGCCAAAGTCAAACTGTGAGGCAGGAGATGTGACGAGGTCCGAGAAGCCTGTCCATCCACTGCCCCTGACCTAGCTCTGTCTGACCATCGTTAAACTGCCATCATTTTTGGCTGCCATGACTTGGGGCAAATAAAGGAATGCTTCATCTCCACTTTCCCAATCTCACGTGAATTCCCCTCATTGCCAGTGGGAAAGGGAACGCTACGAGTGTAGTTCCTAATCTTAGCCAGACACGGCTGTACCACGTTGACCACAGATAACCTCGCTCAACAGTTGCTGGGGGAGAAGGTTCTAGGCTGATGCCGCAGCATGCGCAGAGGTGGGGAGGTAAGAGTGGGCATGGTGTGACTAAGGAAGTGAAAGGTAGCTAAGAAACTCTCAGGGTGAGGTAGGAGTTCAGGTTGCAGAAAGCCCTGGGAGCTTTCTATGGATATTCAACATTTTTTTAAGAGCAATGGGAAGCCAGGAAAGGATTTCAAGCACGGAGGATTCAAATTTATTTCCATCTTGGAGAGGTCACTTCTCTCTTCTCATGGACAGTGGATTGGAGGGGACAGGAGTGGTGACAGGGGATGATTTAGGAGTTCATAGACACCATCCAGGTAGGAGATGGCATTGATATAGGCCAGGATGATGGTAATAAGGATGAAGAAAAGTGGAATGGTAGGAAACACATTTTGGAGGTAGAGCCAAGCTTCCTAGCTTTTTAAAAAGAAGCTGCTTGTTGCTAATTGGTTGAGCCACATGAAATTGCCATTTCACAGGTCAGAAATGAGCAAATATTGGCAATTTCATGTGAAACAAGCTAATAATTTCTCTAACGTTCTATACCAATCATGCTGCCGTGATTTTCCTTAACGGCCAGAATTGGGAGCCAGAAGGAACCTTCTACCTATATAAGTGCTTGCAAAGCAATGTTCAACCTAGGAGGCCTTCAACTGCAAGCAAGAGGAAATCTAATTCAAACCAATTTAACATTAAATGATACTTATAGGCACACATAATTGAAAGATGTGGTGTGGAAGACTTTAGGTATGGTTTGTTCAGGGATTTGGTTTCATTTCCCTGTATCATTTCTCAACTCTGGACTTCTCTTCATCTTCAAGCTTCCCTTAAGGCATGAAGATGGTTGACAGCATCTCCTGGAGCTACATGTTTCCTTGTTCACAGTCAGAGGAGAGAAACACTCTTATTGATATTCAAAGAAAAACCCAAGCCTCTCTGTTTGGGCCAAGTTAGGTCACATGTCCACTCCTGAACCACAGTAGCAAGGGCCATGAGATGACTCTGGTGGCTTGGACCCCCAGAGATGGATGGGGTTAAGTCCATCCAAATAGCATGGCTGCAACATCATGGGTGTGTGTTTGTGTGGAATGGATACTGTGGAGGCAAATACCTGTTCAGTATAGTAGGGGATTGAATCTGATCCTTCCCAGAGGCAGGTCCCTTCTGATCCAGTAATATCAAGGGAAAATCCCCAGGGTCAAGTTTTGTAATCCCTTGTCAAGCTGGAGGTACCTGTTGAGAGAGACCAAGTGTACTTCCCGGTGGTGTGCCCCTAAGGACATACAAACTCACGGGTTCATAAGAAAGACTATTTCCTCTCAGACTACACAAGGAGTCAGGCAGCTTTCCCCCTAAAGCTTGCAGGTTTAAAAAAGAAGAGCCTCACTGAGGTCTAAAGAATCTCATCTGGTCATCACATCATCTAAAGGATTTCTCATGGCTAAAGCGAGCCTGGTACTGCTGACCACAGGGCATGTGCTCTTGGGTCCTGGGACTCTGTCACCCCAATGCTGAGGTGGCAGCAGGGAAGATTCCAGCTTGAACTCATTTCCTGAAATTTCTTTTGGCACACAATAAAGAAAAAGAGAGTCATCTTTTCAACTTGAGGCAATAATACGTCTCATATTAATTACATTAAGATGGTTCCTCAAATGCTCTGTCTCCACCATCTCTTTGAAATGCATTACAGGTATTGGACTAGAAGAAAGCTGAGTGCTGTCTACAAAGAGCTTCTAAAAAGTTTCCGTTTGGGCTTCCCCGGTGGCGCAGTGTTTAAGAATCTGCCTGCCGATACAGGGGACACGGGCTCGAGCCCTGGTCCGGGAAGATCCCACATGCTGAGGAGCAACAAAGCCCATGCGCCACAACTACTGAGCCTGTGCTCTAGAGCCATGAGCCACAATTACTGAGCCCATGTGCCACAACTACTGAAGCCCACACGCCTAGAGCCCGTGCTCTGCAACAAGAGAAGCCACTGCAATGAGAAGCCCATGCACCGCAATGAAGAGAAAGCCCGCGCACAGCAACGAAAGCCCAACACAGCCAAAAATAAATAAATAAAATAAATTTATTAAAAAAAAAAGTTTCTGTTGTTATACATGCAGACAGGGAATAGGCTAGACATTAGCTTTATGTGGCAGTCCAGCTCTTCTAAGAATGGTCTCCTTGTAAAGAACACTCATTCATCATGGATCACACCTTTAAACTTTTTGATTCTCTGAGAAGTTGCTACTGAACTCAATAATCGTTATCTTAGAGTGATGACTTTCGCTGGAAAAATTGCTGTCCAAGATCCATTCTTGATATTCCTAAAGTGACCATGCATCCGGGTTTCCCCAGGACAGGTCATCCCTGTTCTAGTTTAGCATTTATCTCAGACAAAACATCCTGACTTTGATAACAAATTATATGGTCATCCTAGTGGTTATCCACTTGTTTTATGCTGCAAAGCATACTGGGAGATGGAGGAAAAGATGGAAACAGATGGGGTCGACCTTAATATAGCACTGCAATTTCTAGTATTTACTATATATCAGGCCCTGTACTAACTGCTTCATGTTCTGTATCTCACTTAATCCTCATAACAATCCTTCAAGGGCAACAGTACTACTATGTTTACAGACGAGGAAACAGAAATAAAATTAAGCAAACTGGGGCTTCCCTGGTGGCGCAGTGGTTGAGAGTCTGCCTGCCGATGCAGGGGACACGGGTTCGTGCCCCGGTCCGGGAAGATCCCACATGCCGCAGAGCGGCTGGGCCCGTGAGCCATGGCCGCTGGGCCTGCACGTCCGGAGCCTGTGCTCCGCAATGGGAGAGGCCACAACAGTGAGAGGCCTGCGTACCGAAAAAAAAAAAAAAAAAAAAAAAAAATTAATTGCTCAAGCAACTTTGCCTAGCTATTAACTGGAAGAGATGGAGTCCTAACTCAGACTCCAGAACTAGATATTTTAATTACTATATTATATTGATGCTGAGGTTACCAACCAGAAAACATAGTGGCCCTTATGCTAGACACAGTCTAGAGGCCAAATGACAGTGCACAACAACACTGGTATTAGTGTCTGTATCACTGAAGATGGTTTTATCCTTGGGCAGCAGAAAATCCAACTCAAAATGGCTTAAGCAGTATTAGCTGACAGAGGAGGAGCCCTGAGGCAGGGAGGCTTCGGGTTGGGTGAGCAAGAGGTTCAGTGGCCTTGGCAAGGACCCAGTGCATGCTCTTAGGTCCACAGTGTTGGCTTCATCCCAAGGATGGGGTCCCTCTTCCTTGTAGGGTTGCCGTCACTAGCAATCAAGGGTACATGCTTCCTTATTTTCACTCAGTATGAAAGAGAGAGGTTGGCTTCCTATGATTTTCTCTTAAGACTGAAGACATGTTTTTCCCAAAAACTCCCAGTGAATTCTCCTCCTGTATCATTGGCTCAAAATGGCTTAGACCTGTCCCGCCCTGGACCAGTCACTGGTAATGTGGTTACTCTTGCATACTTGGAACGGCCTCTGGGGCCTCAACTAGTTTCCACTCACACAACCAAGGCAGAACTGGCAATCTAGTGACAGGAGATTCTGGGCAGCATTAACATTTGGAGCCTTGGTTCTGGAGTTAGAGTGACATGGCCTTAACATTCTATTTTGTCACTTCCCAGCAAGGGACTTGGGTAAGTTTCTTAACCTGTCTAAACCTTGATTTTCTCCACTATAAAAAGAGGATTAATAATAGTATCTGCTACATGGGATTGCTCTGAGGATTACTTTAAACTATTTAAAATAGGTGAGAATAGGAAGCTCAATGCCTAATCCATAGTAGGCTCCTAAGAAACATAAATTCCATCCCCCTTCATGTCAGACTAGTATAAAAGACCATCTCAACCCCTACCACAATGCAAACTCTATAGTGTATATGTGTAGTACAGCCTTTGTATAGCACTGATATTTCTGCATTTTATTTAGATGTGGCTTTTCTGTTAAGGACCTAGGTAACACTACCCCCTGTGGGTGTATATAATTTTGGGGTAGAGACAGAGCATGGTACAGGAAATCAGAACTGAGAAGGTAGGCCTGTAAGCAGTTAGGAAGATAAGAAATGAGAAAGGTTGATTCTCTTTGGTTCTTACTCTCAAAGATCTGGATGTCAAAGAGCTTAGAAGTGGTGAGGGAGAAGGTTTCTGCTCCAAGGAGCATGCTGAGAGCCAGGCAGAGGTGTGCTGTAGGGGTTCTTAACTGTGAAGAATGGACCACATATTGTAAGCCAGGCTATAAAGCTATATGCCAGTCTCTGTTTTGATTTCTCTTTTGTTCTTACCAGTCATAAGGAAAAGTGTCCTTGAATGTGCCAGCCTTGGCTAGTGAGACTTATGGGACAACTCCTGCCGGGGCCCACATTGGAGTTGCAGTATCAAAGGGGCAGCAATACCCAGTGTGGTCAATGTGGTTATGGCAGTGGTATTTAATAGAAAAATCTCCAAAGGGAAGATCAGCCAACAGTGGTTAGCCTCCTTATTTGTGATTAACAGTCACTTAGTTGGAGCATGGCCCATGGCTGGAGAGTTCAATATCCAACAGGAGATGGGCTAGAGAGCAGAGCTTGAGCAAATGATCTAAAGGTCAGCATAGGACTCCAGTTCTAGGAAGCAGATGGCACACAAGCCACAAATCAGAGGGGAGAGGCACAGATCGCTGGAAGTGGCAGAAAGGATGGAGGCAAGGTTTCAACTCAACAGCTTCATGCAGAACACTCTAGAAAATCATTTGCCAGTTCCAGACTCTACCTTCTAGTGGGAGCAAAGCTGACAGCTCCTCTTCACAGTCAGTGGAAGCTGCATAAGTTTCCTCCCTCCAACTCTTAGTGTTCTGAGAAGTTACATTCCAAAGGTGATGTGGGGCAGTAGTTTTCTGAGACATAGAGCCCCTGGGAATTATGAAGATATCTCAGGGATCAAGAACAGGTGGGGATGAAGATGGGAAGACAAATAAATAGGCAGGTTTCAGGGATTCATCACCTTGACTCCAAGAAGTTCCACTGTTTTGATCGGTGCCTTGAAGAGAGTCTGGCAGAAATAGGCACTCAGTAAATAAATGAATTCATGGTTTAGATATCGCAGTTCTCCATAAGTTTTAATTTGATTGAAGGATTCCACCAATAAAATTATAGGTATGAAAGTTACTGCTTTAGAATATTCTTAGAAGAAGACATCAATCCCATATAGATAGACGGGCTAGAGCCAAGACTTGTTTGGGGGGGGAAGTGGTTTCCTCCACTTAGGCTCGAAAGCCAACTTGGTTTCGAGGTTTAAAAAAAGTCATCAGAGATACAGATGGCCAATAGGCACATGAAAAGATGCTCAACATCACTAATTATTAGAGAAATGCAAATCAAAACTACAGTGAGGGGCTTCCCTGGTGTTGCAGTGGTTGAGAGTCCGCCTGCTGATGCAGGGGACACGGGTTCGTGCCCCGGTCCGGGAAGATCCCACATGCCGCGGAGCGGCTGGGCCCGTGAGCCATGGCCACTGAGCCTGCACGTCCGTCCGGAGCCTGTGCTCCGCAACGGGAGAGGCCACAACAGTGAGAGGCCCGCGTACCGCAAAAAAAAAAAAAAAAAAAGAATCCGCCTGCCAATGCAGGGGACACGGGTTCAAGCCCTGGTCCGGGAAGATCCCACATACCGCAGAGCAACTAAGCCCATGTGCCACAACTACTGAGCCTGCACTCTAGTGCCCACGAGCCACATCTACTGAGCCTGCACACCACAACTACTGAAGCCTGCTCACCTAGAGCCCGTGCTCCGCAACAAGAGAAGCCACCGCAATGAGAAGCCCACACAGCACAACGAAGAGTAGCCGCCACTCGCTGCAACTAGAGAAAGTCCGCGCGCAACAACGAAGACCCGATGCAGCCAAATTAATTAATTAATTAATTAATTAATTTTAAAAAAACCTACAATGAGGTACCACCTCACACCAGTTAGAATGGCCATCATTTAAATGTCTACAGATAACAAATGCTGGAGAGGGTGTGGAGAGAAGGAAACCCTCCTATTCTGTTGGTAGGAATGTAAATTGGTGCACTCACTATGGAAAACAGTATGGGGGTTCCTCAAAAAACTAAAAATAGAGTTGCCATATCATCCAGCAATCCCACTCCTGGGCATATATCCAGAGAAAACTCTAATTCAAAAGATACAGGCACCTCAATATTCATAGCAGCACTATTTACAATAGCCAGGACATGGAAGCAACCTAAATGTCCATCAGAGAGGAATGGATAAGGAAGATGTGGTACATATATACAATGGAATATTACTCAGCCATAAAAAGGAATGAAATAATGCCGTTTGCAGTGACATGGATGGACCTAGGGATTGTCATACAGAGTGAAGTCAGAAAGAGAAAGACAAATATCATATAATATGGCTTATATGTAGAACTAGAAAAATGGTACAGATGAACTTATTTGCAAAGCAGAAATAGAGTTACAGATAGAAAAGAAATTTATGGTTACCAAGCGGGGATGTGGGGAGGGATGAACTGAGAGATTGCGATTGACATATATACACTACTTTATATAAAATGGATAATGAGAACCTACTGTATAGCACAGGGAACTCTACTCACTGCTCTGTGGTGACCTAAATGCGAAGGGAATCTAAAGAAAGAGTGGATATATGTATAACTGACCACTTTGCTATACAGCAGAAACTAACACAACATTGTAAAGCAACTATACTCCAATAAAAATTAATAATAAAAAAGAAACCATTAACAAAGTGAATATATATGCAAGCCGTACATCTGATAAGAGGTTAATATCCAAATATATAAAGAACTCATATAACTCAATAGCAAAGAGCCAAGTAACCCAATTAAAAAATGGCAAGGAACAGAATAGACATTTTTCCAAAGAAGGTATACAAAAGGCTAACAGGTACACGAAAAGATGCTCAACCTCACTAGTCATTAGGGAAATGCAAATGAAAACCACAATAAGATATCACCTCAGCCTGTTAGAATGGCCACCAACAAAAAGACAAGAGACAACAAATGCTGGAGCAGATGTAGAGAAAAGGGAACACTTGTGCACTGCTGGTGAAATTGTAAATTGATGCAGCCACTATGGAAAACAGTACAGAGGTTTCTCAAAAAGTTGAAAATAGAACTATCATATGATCCAGCAATTTCCCTTCTGGGAATATATCTGAAGGAAATGAAAACACTATGTTGAAGAGATACCGAACCCCCATGTACATAGTAGCATTATTTATAATAGTCAAGACATGGAAACAACCTAAGTGTCCATCAATGGATGAATGGATAAAGAATTTATATTATATATACAATGGAATATTATTCAGCCATAAAAAGGTGAGGAAATCCTACCATTTGCACCAACATGGATAGACCTTGAAGGCATTACGCTAAGTGTAGTAAGTCAGACAGAGAAAGACAAATACTGTATGAGCTCACTTATATATGGAAACAGGAAAAAAGTAAACTCATAAAAAATCAGACATGTGGTTACCAGAGGTGGAGAGTGGGGGAAGAAGGAATTGGAGGAAGGCGGTCAAAAGGTACAAACTTCCAGCTATAAGACAAATAAGTCCTAGGGGTGTCGTGTACAACATGATAAAGATAATGAACATGGCTGTACATTATACATGAAAGTTGTTAAGAGAGGAAATCCTAAGAGTCCTCATCACAAGGAGAACATTCTTCTTCCTTTCTTTTTATTGTATCTACGTAAGATGATGGATGTTAGCTGAACCTATGGTGATAATCATTTCACAGTATATGTAAATCAAACCACTATGCTGTACACCTTAATCTTATACAGTGATGTATGTCAACTATTTCTCAATAAAACTGGAATAAAAAATTACCCAGTTAGAGGAAACAGGATGTTCTTGGATACTCTGTTAAAAAAGTTTTCAACGAGAATTCCAGAGCAGCCGTGATGTTAAACAGATGTATTATTTTCTAGACTTAACGTAAGAAGGAACAGTCATTGTACATATATACAAGACACTTTGTCTTAATATTGCCTTCCCCAGCAACATGGATGGACCAAGAGATTGTCATACTGAGTGAAGTAAGTCAGACAGAGAAAGACAAATACCGTATGATATCACTTATATGTGGAATCTAAAAGATGGTACAAATGAACTTACATACAAAACAAACTTATAGTTACCAGGGAGGAAAGAGGGGGAGGGATAAATTGGGAGATTGGGATTGACACACTACCATATATAAAAGAGATAACTAATAAGGACCTATCATATAGCACAGGGAGTTCTGCTCAATACTCTGTAATGACCTATATGGGAAAAGAATCTAAAAAAGAGTTGATATATGTATGTATAACTGATTCACTTTGCTGTATACCTGAAACTGACACAACATTGTAAATCAACTATAATACAAATTTGAAAAAAGATATCACAAAATATTTATCCATTCTCTTAATAATAGACATTTGGGTTAGCTCAAGTGTGGGGTATTATGAATAAATATTTTTGAATATTTTTTAAAATATTGTTTTCCCAATAAAAATATAAATTTTTAAAAAAGAGTAGGGAGATAGGGAAACCCATGGAACAGAAGGGTGAGAGCAAAGAGAATGGGGCACTGACCCTCCTCCTTTGTCAGGCAGGACCAGCCAGCAGGGGAAACGCTGGCTTTGAAGGGCAGGGAGAGAATCTTCTGCCTTCAGAGACTCTTGGTTTCCCACTGTTGAGTCAACTCCAGGGAGAGTAGAGTGGAGAAGACTGAGTTAAAATCCTAGCTCCCTTCAACCACGGATGTCCTTAGGCAAATTAGTTAATCTGTCCAAGCATCAGTTTTATCTTCTATAAAATGGGAACAACTTTTATTACAGTTATTATGATTATTGTGAGGTTTACATAACATAATAAATTAACATATATGGCATAAAATAGATATTCTCTGAGTAGTTTTCTTTCTCTTTCCTTCCTTACTTTGTCCCCCTAAGTACCCCTCCCCACCACAATCCCCCACCTCAAATACTGTCTATAAGGCTGCTTCAAGCTCTATAATTTCAGGGTTTTAATTTCTAGAAAGCTATCTGCGAAGGACCTTTCTGCTTGCCCTCAGGGGTGTTCAACTATATACATAGCAAGTGGTGATGGAAATTTGAGTCAGCACAAACCCAGCAAAAGTGGCAGAGAATCAAACTTAGAACTCCTTTATATCAAAAAAGGAATTGTGATAGGGCTGGGGCTGGGGAAGGTCTATCATAAATGACTGGTGGAAGCACTGAACAAATGACAGTAAGAATAGAGATTCATCTGGATCTCAATCAAATGCTGTCAGGACTCTTGTCCTCCATATTTTATTTCCATTTTTCTGCATATTGAGTCATTACCTTTCACCACAGATGGGTTTTCTTTGCTTGGTGGAGATCCTGGCTATAGTTTCCAAGTTTCATAGCTTGTGGCTTCTTTTCACCACCTGAGAAAGACTGATCCACCCTCTCTCACTGGTGTCAAGAATAAAAACAGGGGACTCAGCTTGAGTGATTTGTTTGTCCTTGGTCTATTCAATTGTGACTTGAAATGGGGTTTGCAAGAACATGGTGATGTCCACTTAGAATAAGTGCATGGAGTTGGGATAAGAAGATTTCCCAGAAAAAAGGGAATTCTGTTTCTAGAATAAAACAGAAGGGTGCCAGACAGGTAGAGCAATAGATGTCTTCTATAGGAAGTATAAATTCCACCAACAGTATGCTAGACTGATCACACTCAAGCTAGAATTTCTCAAACCAGTCTCAAACTCTGCAGGTAAGATGTCCTATCTGAATATTCATGGACTATCTTATAGGTAAATCTAAATTCCCGTGGTGCAATGTTCTAGGGATGTGTGTTATTTCCCTGGAGAGTGCTAGTCTAATCTAAGTGACGACTGAAGTAGATATATGTGAGACAGCCTGCCCCTGTGAGCCACATGGTTTTCTCTCACCAAAGGTGAATGGACCAGGGGCCACCGCTGAGCTGACCTGAGACTGGGCAACCTGTTATCTCATCAGTGGTCTGTGAATTCATTCATTCATCGATCCAGCAATTCAACAAATACTTATCAAGTGACAGGCACTGTTCTAGGCACCAGGTATATAGTGTCTCTGCCTTCATGGACCTGACATTCAAATGGGAGGACAGATAATAAATAAATAGATGTTATGTCATAAGGAATGTAAAGCAAGGTAAGAGACGAAAGAGTGATTTGTATAGCCAGACTCTGGAAGAAAAGATGAGTGATCCGATTTTTGGAATTGTGCACTGGGATGCTGAGTCAGTAAGCTATGAAACCTATGGTGGCCTTAAGATCTGAAGCCTCCAGCCTGGGCCACGTGTGTCAGAAGTAAACAGAAAAACTCTCTAGGGAAAGGATGTGGAGAAAAGCAGAAGTGAGAGGGACAGGCAGCAACCCAGACATGGAGAGCTTCAGTTCCTGATTTCTCTGCCTCCAGCTCAGTTCCCAGGAAGCTGGCTAGATGTCCACCAGAAGTGGCTCTGTGCTGGCACTGGTTTGTGAGAGCTCTTGTGTGTATCTCTTCCCAAATCTGCATTCAGGGACATGACAGTGTGGCTTGGAATTTACCACAGTGGGAATATTTACACCATGGAAATTGGCAAATGCTACAGAAGTGACCTTCGTAGCTGCACTCCCATCACCCAGCACAGAGCCTGGCTCACAATAGCCTTGGCAAGTATTCATATTTAGAATGTGTATATTTAATTATTGAATGATTCAATTGTTATCTGTAGATTACTCATAGCTAACATCACAGGCTGTATGCTTATGTGCCGGGCATTGTGCTAAGCACAATGAAAATACACCTTCTCATTTAATCATATAACAACCCTGTGAGGTACAACTACTATCCTTGCTGTATAGATAAGGAAGCAGAGGCACAGAGAGGTCAAATAAGTTCCTGAAGGCCATGAGCTAGTACGTGGAAGGACAGGGATGAATAAGTACAGTGAACAGTACCTTGTAGGCCGTCAACAACTTGGCCCAGCAGTGAACGGTAAAGAAAGGGGTCACGGGACATTGTGTGGCTCCGGTTCTCTGTGTGTGTACGATTCTAGCTGGGTCTGAGTTTTCCTAAATTGGCAGCCCCAGGGGAGCCTGGCTACCGACGCCTCAGGCTGAACCTTGGACTACCGGGTTTCTGAGGGGTCTGGATCTCCTCCCACCCCTGGAGCCCCATGATGTAGATGCTGCTCATCAAAGAGTTGTTTTCATTTGGATGCAGCTACAACTGCCAGAGGCATTTGCCGGGGCTGGTCCGAGGTCTGGCAAGGGACTGTATGTGGCCAGACTTGAAAGCTGAGCAAACCTCAAAAACCCACTGGTTGGTAACCCCCTGGAACTGGCAGCAGGAAACCATCAGGCCTGGTCTGGCGTGTGTCTCTAGCCCAGCAGAAGTCAGGAATGGGAGCTTTCGCCTCCTTAATGTAGTGAGTTCTCTCTCAGCAACCTGAGGTGCCCACAGTCCTGACAAGCACCCCACACACCTGTCTTATTTTCCAGGCTCAGCAAGAAGGCAGGCTGAGCCCGACAAGACTGGCAATGCCCCCATAGGCCCAGACTGCTATGTGTGGACCCAGCCCATGCAGGGCCATATGGGAGGTGGTGGTGGGCAGGATGCAATTGTTCTGAGCCAGGGGGAGCTGTGGCATCAGTCAGGCCTGAGTACAAATCTTGCTAGCTGTGGGGTTACAGCGCCGAACGTCAAGTCTCCACGTCTCCGTCCTACTTCCCCCCAGCCCTCGCAAAATGGGGAGAAGCATACTTATCTCCCAGGGTGACTCTGAGACTATGTGAGATAATACTCTTATCAGAACCACACAAGTGTTATTATCATAACAGTTGTTTCCATCACAGATTAAGGCATGGACTCTAGGAAATCACAGACTCCTAGAGAGTTAGTATATAGTGGCCTCTTAGAAACGGCTCAGCCCAGCTTTCACATTTTATGGAGAAGGAAATTGAGGCCCAGAAAGGCTGCACAGCTTATTAGAGCAGCGCTGCAGCTGAAATCTAGCATGCCTGGGCTTTCTCACTCATCCAGGCGTCATTCTCAGGTGGTGATAAGGCCTCAGCCGGGACTGAGCATTTACACACCTTGGAGAGGGTGCTGGTTCTGTGTTGGGGCAGGGGGTGGCGGGGGGTCTAGTGACCAGAACATCACCAGAGATGGAGCTCCCCATCCCTCCACATTCCTGGTGACAGCAGGGGCTCAATTATATGTTGGTTTAATTGAATCAATAACTTTGTATGGCCCTAAGAAAAAGCACGGGTTTCAGCACTAAACACAGCAATGCTTCAAACTCAGCCTTCCCCCTTTCTTTTTCTTAGGCATGCCCCATGACTGAAGAATATACGCTCAGGCAGGCACTTAGGGTACAAAAGCACTTCTGCTGAAGGCAGCATGGAAAATTAGATATGGCACTGGACTAGGCCCAGATGATCCAGGTTCAAACAGTGACTTTGCTACTGTCTAGCTGGTTGAAATCAACCAAGTCACTGACTTTCTCTGAGCACCAGTTTTCTAATCTGCAAAGCGAACAATAATCCCTGCCTTGCCTACTTTACAAGGAAGGTCTCAAGATTCCATGAGATTCCTTCCTTTCCTCCAACATAACCAGCACGATTGGCAACCAGTGTGTAGTGGACTAGAGCCAGACCCCCTGGGTTCTAATCTAGTTCAAATACTTACCTAGTAGCCGCATGACCTTGGGCGTTACTTAGACTCTCTTGCCTCACTTCCCTCATCTGTAAAATGGGGATGATATTATTACCCCATAAGATGATGACTTAAGACTACAAGGATTCATGTGATATGTTTAGAACAGTGCCCAAGAGTAAGTGCTCAATCCAATGCCAGCCAGCTAGCTTAGAGAGTAAGTTTTTCCCAACTTAAATTCTCACATACGGGAAGCAGCCGCATAGCACAGGGAGGTCAGCTCAGTGCTTTGTGATCACCTGGAGGGGTGGGATAGGGAGGGTGGGAGGGAGGGAGATGCAAGAGGGAAGAGATATGGGAACATATGTATATATATAACTGATTCATTTTGTTGTAAAGCAGAAACTAACACACCATTGTAAAGCAATTATACTCCAAAAAAGATGTTTAAAAAAAAAATTCTCACATACACTTATTTGTTGTTTCCCTCATGGGTCCTTCCTAACATGTGCTCTCCCACCTGACTCTCAGTCCATTGCCCAGTGAGCTCACCTTGCTGCCTGGTCTTGCACTGTCACTCAGATGCTCATCCGCCCCAGGGATACCTTTGCCACTGGGACCCTGGCCAACACACCGGTAGTGCCCCTTCTTTTGGCTCCAAAATTTTACTCTCTTAGTTCACACTCATAACTTCTCAAATCAGAACCCCCTGTTGGGAGGCTGGGTCTAAAGTCCTCCAGCCTCAGGTCCAGGGGATGCAAGGTTGAGCCCTCCTGGTGAGAACCCTCGCTGTGCCCTTCTGCTGTGGTAACCTTGATCAGGCTCTAACTTCCATCCTCCACACCCTGGGACTCTCAGGGATACAGGTTTGGGTTCATAGCAGCTTCCTTCCCCTCAACCCAGCAGCCAAAGTCTGGCAGGGAGGGGTGGTCTTGCTGTGCATTTCCCCAAGGCAAGCAGTGCCGGCTCCCCTTACTTCTGCGAGTCCAAGAGAACCCAGTGGTTCCTGCCAGAGCAGAGGTAGCCTCCTCTGAGGCCATGCTTGGCATGGCGGGTGGAATGGTGGCCCACCCAACAAATATGCCCACCCAACATATATCTACCTGGGACCTGTGAAAGTGTCCTTATTTGGAAAAAGGGTCTTTGTAGCTGTAATTAATTTAAGAATCTTGCAACAACATCACCCTGGATTACCCAAGTGGACCCTAAATCCAATGACAAGTGTTTTATAGGAGACAGACAAGAAGAAGATGCAGACACACAGAGGCAGTGGTCATGTGAAGATAGATGCAGAGACTGAAGTGGTGCTGCCACAGCCAAGAAACACCTGGACCCCCAGAAGGTGGAAGAGGTGAGGAGGAGTCTCCTTTAGAGCCTCTGGAGAAATGGCAGCTGTGTGGACACCTTGATTTCAGACTTCTAGCCTCCAGGCTCTGAGAGAATAATTTTTTTTTTTTTTGCGGTACGCGGGCCTCTCACTGTTGTGGCCTCTCTCGCTGTGGAGCACAGGCTCCGGACGTGCAGGCTCAGCGGCCATGGCAGAGCTCCGCGGCATGTGGGATCTTCCCGGACCAGGGCACGAACCCGTGTGCCCTGCATCAGCAGGCGGACTCTCAAGCACTGCGCTACCAGGGAAGCCCAATTTTTGTTGTTTTAAGCTACCCAGTTGGCAGTAATATTACAGCCAGCCTAGGACTCTAATACCTGGTATCCACCCATACTAAGAAAAGGCCAGCAGGTTCCTGCATCCTGTTGTGTGGACATTTATTAAAAGTCTGCTCCCCGGTGCTGGACTGGGGATGCTGGAAAAGGACAAAGCATGCCTTGTGAAACACAGGGTGCTCCACGCACAAATGTACAGCATTCGCTGTTCTGATGATTGATTTTACAGAATCTGACTCTTAAAGTTGGGTTGGGATTTTAGAAGTTGTTGGAGCTTAACCCTGAATTTCCCAAATTCAGGCAGTGATAAGACTTAGCTTTAAATTGAGCCTTTTGTGCCAGGCCCTGGTGTCTCTGTTTTAGAAGGGTTATTTCATGTAACCCTCATAACAACCAGAGGTACCTACCACTAAGATCCTTACGTAGGTGATGAGGAATTCAAGTGCAGAGAAATCAGATAACTTGCCCCAAATTCCACAGTAAGTGCAGGAACCAGGCATCAAACCTGGGCCCCCTTGCCTAACCATTTGGCCATCTGAACACAATACCTCACCAGTCATTTAGCAAGAGCTTAGATACCAGTAGTGGAGCTAGGTGCTGGGGCCACAGGGATGAATACAATATAGTCCCTGTCCAGAAAACAGTGGGAGAGATAAAAATGTAAACAAAGTCTAATAATAGGATTATCCAAGTTCTACTTGGATTAAAGGTAAGAAATGAGTCTAGAAATTGGGAGAAACTGATGTGGGCAAGCATTAAAGAGTTAAAAAGTTTATTCTGTATGCAGGGCAGGGCCAGAGAGGGCTTTAGTTAGGGCTATAAGGTACCAGGGGGAGGTGCCTTCAAGGAGAGCTGGGAGGAAGGAGTCCAGAGAGAATCTTCTTTGACTCTGCCTGACTTGGTTCATCAGGATGGTCAGGGGTTAATAGTTCTTGGCTCGGGACATGGAAGCAACCTAAACGTCCATCAGCAGAGGAATAAAGAAGATGTGCTACCTATATACCATGGAATATTAGCCATAAAAAAGGACGAAATAATGCCATTTGCAGCAACATGGATGAACCTAGAGACCGTCATACTGAATGAAGTAAGTCAGAGAGAGAAAGACAAATATCATATGATATCGCTTACACGTGGACTCTAAATAAAGGCTACAAATGAACTTTCTACAAAACAGAAATAGAGTCACAGATGTAGAAAATAAGCTTATGGTCAAAGGGGGTGGGATAAGGGGGAGAAGGGATAAATTGGGAGATTGATATATATACACACTACTGTATATAAAAGAGATAACTAATAAGGACCTACTGTATAGCGCAGGGAACTCTACTGAATACTCTGTAGTGGCCTATATGGGAAAATAATCTAAAATAGAGTGGATATAGGTGTATGTATAACTGATTCACTTTGCTGTACACCTGAAACTAATACAACATTGTAAATCAACTATACCCCAATAAAAATTAAAAAAAAAAAAAAAAAAAAGAGTTCTTGCCTCTTCCTCCATGACCTGGTCGCTCACGCTTCCTTAACTCTGGGCCTAGGGAACCCACTGGGCTTTCTCTCTAGGCTCCTCCCAGTGTCCCAGCAAGTCCATAACTCGTCAGCTTTTCTTTTGGCCAGCCCCTTAATTCAACTCTTTTCTAACTGACCTGGTCTCTCAAATGGTGTTCTCTTTGATGACTCGCTTTACAGTTCCTTCAACCTGGACCAAATGAGCATTCTTTCCAGTCTCCCATTTCCTACTCTCTTCTTTTTCTTGGTAACCAACCCTCAGCTGCTGTGCGGCTGCACTTAAGAAGTCATGAAATAGTTCACTGATTTTTATTGCCCACTCTTGATATGCAGGGCTCTGAGCTAGATACCATAGAGGAAGAGCAGATGTGGCTGTCTCCTCCATCTGACAAGGACCTTATCTTCTTCTTGTGTTAGCGCAGCACCTGACTTTTGGAAGCTGCTCAATATTTGTCAAATGAATGAGTAAATAGTTTCTGCCTTTAACGAGCTTGTTATCTACTCAGGCAGAGAGGTACAGCAATGTCTTTCTCATCTGACATCACTGGGGAATAAAAACTCCTAGATAAATAAATTTCCAGATAAATGAAGCACATGCCTTTGAACACAAAATTATACTTATCTTAAACATTTTAGATGAGAATATTTAACTTCTTCTGTTCTTTTCTTCTTCTTTTTCAAAATTAATTAATTATTTATTTGTGGCTGCGTTGGGTCTTCATTGCTGCACGCGGGCTTTCTCTAGTTGTGGTGAATGGGGGCTACCCTTCTTTGCGGTGTGCAGGCTTCTCATTGTGGCAGCTTCTCTTGCTGTGGAGCACAGGCTCTAGGCACGCGGGTTTCAGTAGTGCAGCACGCAGTCTCAGTAGTTGTGCCTCGCGGGCTCTAGAGCGCAGGCTCAGTAGTTGTGGCACACTGGCTTAGTTGCTCCGCGGCACTTGAGATCTTCCCGGACTAGGGCTTGAACCCGTGTCCCCTGCATTGACAGGTGGATTCTTAACCACTGTGCCACCCTGGAAGTCCCTGTTCTTTTCTTCTTGTAGCAGGTAGGACTCTTTATGTTGCCAGTATTATAATTTCAATTGGCTTTAATAATAAAAAGTATTTTCCTATCTGAATACCAAGGGCTACACTTTTAGGTGTGGCTTGATCCAGGGTGCAGGCAATGTGATCAAGATGTACGTTTTTTTCTTTTTTTTTACTCTTTTGATTTCTGGTCTCTGTCTCCTAAACATTTGTTTCATTCTCAGACAGATTTTCCCTTTGAAGTAAAAGAGGGTGTCAGCAGCCCCCAGGTATACACTCTTCCTTATTCATTCATTCCTTATTCCTTATTCATATCAATCAGGAAGAGAGAAGTGTCTCTGGTACCTCTTATAGAAGGAGGCTTGTCTTTCCCTGAAGACTCCAAAAATGTCTCTGACTGGGTTATATACCCATATCTGAACCCATCTGTAGCCAGAGACTTGGAATACTGTGATTTCTTTGGGTCATTCAGGCCTACTCTTCAGGATGGGGTCAATCACACCTTGACACCAGGACTGAGAACAGGGGAAGGTTATTCCCTCACAGGAAGTCAGAGAAGTGGGAAATGGATGCTGAGGACCGACCAATCAACGTCTACTACCTCCTTCCCTTTTTTCCCTTCTCTTTCTTTCTCACCTTCTTTCCTTCTCTCTTCTATGGCTACAAACATGAGAACACATTCCCTGCCCTTGAGGCCCTTCAGGGTGGGCAGGGAGTGACATGAGAGCAATAATTATAGCAATGGATGGATGCCAAAAAGAGGTTGAAGGGCACAGAGAAGAAGAAAGTAGTTACCCCGGGGAGGACACAGAAGGCTTTCCAGAACAGTTACAACTTGAGCTGATTTCGTAGATTGAGTAAGAGGTCACCAAATAGTTCAGAAGACACATGGCATTCCTATCAGAGGGAACATAAAATGCTAATGCAAATAGAAGTGAAGAATTGAGGTGAGCCCCAAGAGGATCTGTGTGGCTAGAAGAGAGGTGAAGTGGGGCATGAAGAGAAAGGAGGGAACTAAGATAGACTGGATGGTCATTTGTCATCCACTGAACTGGGCATTGTCACGTATCACCTTATTTAATTCATAACCCAATGCATTATGTGATGGGATAAACTTATTTATGGCCATCCCTTCTCTTTTGCTCACTTAGCATCTTTCGCTATTCCTCCTTCTTATCTCTGAGAATAGAAAAGATAAACATGGCAGAGACAGACTTTTTTAGGAGTAAAGGCAATGAGAACAGGAGAAAGATGACTCCTGAGAGGCTGTTTTCTGTGGCTGTGGTGAGGAGAAAGGGGTGTAGGTATAACTTGATGGAATAGGGAAGGCTAGTGAAAAGTTTCTGTTAAAGTAGAGGGTAAGAGACTCCCAGGAGTCTGGAGTGCTAGAGGAGAGGAGAGGAGAGGGCAAGGGATTTGATGCACTTCTGTGAGTGAATTTCTGAGCCCTGTATCAGTTATTGACTGCTGTGTAACTTAACAAACTTCCTCAAAACTCAGTGGCTTAAAACAACTATAAACATTTATCTCACAGAATTTCAGTACGTCAGGGATTTGGGAGTGGCTTAGCAGGGTGGCTCTGGCTCCAGGTCCATCATGAGGTGGCAGTCAAGGTGTTGGCTGGGCTGCATCCTCTGAAAGCATGAGGCCCAGAAGAGTCACTTTCACGATAACCCATTCACATGGCTATGGGCAGGAGCCCTCTGTTCCTCACCACATGGACCCTTCCACTGAGTATGACATGGTAACTGGCTTCCCCGAGTGAGTGACCCCACAGAGAGAAGATGGACACTGCAGTGTCAGAAGTCACAGTCCTTTGAGCAGTATCCAATCAGTTACACAGGTCAGCCATTTGGTGTGGGGAGAACATATGCAAGAACATGAACACAAGGAAATGAGAATCACTGGGGCCATCTTGGAGGCCAGCTACCAAGAGACACCCTTACATGTTGGAGGAAGACAGGAAGAAAGATTTTTTTAAAAGCCCACTCTGGGCTACATTCACTAAAAGTTTTGCTTCTCAGGAAGGGACTGAAGAATTTTGAGTCCTGGTTTATGTGTTCATTTTGGTACTTTAAAAACTCATTTTATGGATGGAAAATATTACCCTAGGTCAATAGCCATCAAGGATGGGCTACTCTTGGGAACCCTCCTATACTGTTAGTGGGAATGTAAATCAGTACAGCCACTAAGGAGAATAGTATGGACGTTCCTTGAAAAACTAAAAGTAAAGCTACCCTATGATCCTGCAATCTCACTCCTGGGCATATATCTGGAGAAAAAACATGGTTCGAAAGGATACATGTGCCCCAATGTTCATAGCAGCACTATTTACAATAGCCAAGACCTGGAAGCAACCTAAATGTCCACTGACAGATGAATGGATAAAGAAGATGTGGTACAAATATACAATGGAATATTACTCAGCCAAAAAGATATGAAATAATGCCATTTTGGGCAACATGGATGGACCTGGAGATTATCATACTAAGTGAAGTAAGTCAGACAGAGAAAGACAAATATCATATGATATCACTTATATGATACAAGTGAACTTATTTATAAAACAAAAACATACTCACAGACTTAGAGAAGGAACTTATGGTTACCGGGGGGGGAAGAGTCGGGGGGAGGGATAGATTTGGAGTTTGGGATTGACATGTATACACTGCCACATTTAAAATAGATAACCAACAAGGACCTACTGTATAGCACAGGGAACACTGCTCAATACTCTGTAATAACCTAAATGGGAAAATAATTTGAAAAAGAATAGATACATGTACATGTATAACTGAAACACTTTGCTGTACACCTGAAACTAACATAACATTGTTAATCAACTATACTCCAGTATAAAATAAAAATTAAAAAATTTTTTAAAAAAAGGATTGGCTGCTCTTGGTCTACTCAAATCCCAAACCCATGTGGCTTCCACAGGGTGAAATTAAAATTAGGAAAATGTATTAAGAGGCTCTGCAATGATGGTTAACAATTAAACAGTAAGTGGATTACAGAACCCAAGTGTATCTTGCCCTCAAGTTCAAACTCATTCTGTTGTTCTGTTTATACTATTGTTTCTAAATTTCTATTTTTCTTGTTGTTTGTATTCATTCATTCAATGAATATTTACAAAATATAATAGCATACATTTTTCAAGGGAAAGAATTATTTCTTATTTATGCTGTCCCAACATCAAAAAACAATGTCTTGAACACAGTAGGTAATCAATATGTATTTGTTTATTAATTGTTTTAATTTTATTAGTAACAGTTCATTACCTATTAATGGTTACAAACAGGTAATGGTTAGTGGGAGGTATATCCTCAGTGTTCTGTCAGGAAAACAGAAGCTACTCTAGGTATTTCAGGGTGGAAATGAATTTAATCTAGGGAGATAGAAGTTACACAGCCATTGGAAGGGCTGGGGGCAAGGATAGGGGAGGCTGGTACTCGCTGTCAAGGAATCTGTAAGTAAGTGTAGGAATCCCAGTCAGTCAACTCTTCCATGATCATGGCTGATCTTCAGGGAACCGGCATTTGCTTATTATCATGCAATATTCTTTGGAGAGCTAACAACTCAAGCGATAGATAGCTAAAGTCTGAAAAAGAATTATTAGTCTTATCTTCAAAAACATTAACTATTTTTAGCAGTCATTGTTATTCATAATGATAGTAATAGCAGAGTCATTCTGGTTATGGGTTTCAGAATTCTAAAGACCTAGGTGTGAATACCTGGTCTGTGACCTCAAGGAAGCTATTTAATTTCTCTACTTCTCAATTTCTCATCTGTAGGATGGGGATCATAGACTGTCCCTCATAGTCTTCTTGTGAAGATTAAATGAAGTCAAACATGTAAACTACTCAGCACAAGGCTGGGAACTCAATAAATACTTAAGAAGTGGAAACTATTGGTATCCAATATTGTGTGTGTGTGTGTGTGTGTGAAGTTGTGTATTTTATTCATCACCTGGGCAATTTGAAATTGCCATTTCCCTCACTACCCCCACCATTCATTTCAAGGTGACATGAAAACTCGTGAAAAGTCTAAACTGTTTTACCTCTTAATTGCCACATTATAGACTACAGTGGTCAAATAGAAAATACCAAACCATCTGATAAAGAAAACGGAGGTCACATGATTTCAGATCACTTCTTCACCCGATAGTTGGTTCATTGCCCTCATCATGGCAGGGGAGCCATATGGCAGGTGATTACGTCATCCCATTTTAGACTCTTTTCTCAGGAATGCTCTCAGCCAGTACGGTCTGCATTTTGATCGCCCCTTCTAGGTGCTCATGCCATTATCAGCTGTCAGATACTTTGAGTATCAACTTCTAATTCCTTCAAACCATGGCAGTACCAAGCCAGTGCCTGTAACAATACAGCCCCGTCCGGTTATGGTTCATGGCATCATTTCTTTAAAAACTGCCCTTTCAGAGATAATTGTCTTAAATGATGGGGTTCTCAAAAGTACAGCACTCTTGCACAGCAAGGTTATAATCAGCATCCTTCCCATCTTAATAGGTACTGGCCACTATCGTCAACCGGCCTCACTTGCTCCGTGGTTCACCCCATGAATTCTGGATAAGCCAGTAGTCAGTCTCAGTGCTGACACCCCACCCAGCCATGGAAATAATGTGGTTTATGTAGGGCTTGTCACACTACTGCCATTTACAAACACCTCAGCACACATGACCTCATATGACACGTCCAGTTAGGAAGGGACATGGGATAAAGAAGAGAAGGGGGAAGAGTGGGAGACATGAGTTTGGGAGAGGATCCAAAAGGCAATAGGAAAACCCCAGAGGCAGGAACCACAATCAAGGACTGGGGTGGGAGCTGGCCGGCTGGCTCCTGGGTGAACGCCCAGCCGGAGCTGGCATACCTACCGTCTTGTCAACAGTCTCCCTTTGGTGATTGTTGAAACCAGAGAATAGGAAACACAAACAAGCACTAAACATCTATAAAGGCTCTGAATGCTCACATCTGAATGATGAGCGTGGGTTTAGATACTCTTTTTTGCCAAATATTACAACAGAAAATGTAAACACTGGAACTTTTCTTCGGCCTCAGCTCTAGCTGCAGAGGGTTCTGGGACACCATTTTTTATAACTAACAGATGAAGAGCAGAGACTGTGGGCTTTGCTGGGTCCCTTAACTTAGTGTAATTATTTGGGGAATTTTTAAAATATTCCCATATATTAAACACAGATTAACTATTTCAACTGATTTTATGATGTTTCCCTTTGTTTATTCCACAAGAAACAGGCTCAGACCTTCACTGTTCCTGTCTTTCCCTGTGGGGACAGCAGCTCCATCAGGCACATGTCAGGTAGGCACGGGACACTGTGATGTCCCAAGGAGAGCAGGGATTCATGGCCACACTCCTGAAAGGGCTATATCTAGGTCATCAGCACCCCAAAGCCACCACCTTGCATGTCCTTAGTTTCTGATATGGGCACTTGATCTTTTCTCAATCTTCTATAAAAATTATGCATTTGTAGATTATTTTTTTTGCTATTTCTATTAAGAGGTAAAACATTCTAACTTAAAGTAATGTGTTTGTTATGCAAACTTAAATTTAAATCAAGTTCACAAGCACCCTTTCATAGTCAGGCTGCAACCCCTAACCCTGAACAGAAGTTGCAGAGCTGGGACTATTCACCACAGCTCTGTCTCTTGTTAACTGTGTACTTGCGTTCTCTTCGACACTCTGTCAAGCTCAGTTTCCTCTTCTGTAGGCATAGAATAACCACCCCTATTTCCTGGAGTTCTTGTGAATATTAAACAGATCACATATAAAGCACATAATGTGGTATTGGGTACATCATGGATGCTCAGTAAATAATTAATCATTATCATTAACTAAAGGCAGAGTCAAGATTTGACCTCAGAGAAACTTAAAAAGCCCTCTGCTTTTTCCACTCTAGAACTTCGCCTCCCAGCTGAGTATGAGATTCAGGATGTGGTTTTTCCCTGACATGACAGGTAGGGAGATAAATGAAGCATCAAAGAGCAATGAGAGGAAGTATGGGCTAAGTGCCCAAATAAGAGTAGAAGAAGGAAGTACTAGAGGCACATAGAGACGAGGGGAGGTGTCAGTTGGGCTTAAATTGAGATTTGACAAGCAGAGGAGGGAGAAGGGGCCTGCCTTCTTGTTTGCATTTATCTTCTTGGTTGACTGATAGCCTGGAGTCAGGTCTTCCTCTCAAATGAGGAGTTCAGATTCGGTTGAAGCCCTGGCTCTACACCCATCAGCTGTGTGAGCTCGGGGTCATCACCGTGACCTGGGTCTCAGTCTCCAGTTCTGTGAAACGAGGGCATGAGACTGTAAGGCTCCTCTCAATGCCACCTTGTCCTGGGAGAATGCTCTGTTCTCAGGTGCCCAGGACAGTACGTGCAGTGACCTTGTTTTACTTTGGCTTGTTGATTTTAAGTAAGAGAAACCCAATCAAAATTAATTTAGAAGGGAGAAGGGAAGGTAGGGAGGGGTATAATACAAGAATATTGTATTTTACCCAAGAGGACCTCACTTTTACCCACGAGTGGAATGTATTCGGGCCTCATACCTGGAGAGACCCAAAGGGGATTCTCTCAATCTTTCTTTCACCTGCTCTTTTGTCTCTTTCTCTTGCTACGCATCTGCTCCCGTCTCTTATTTCTCTTTGCAGACAAGTTCTCTGCTTGCTCTTCAGCATACAAAGCCCCCCAACATGCAGCCCTCACCAAAATGCCTACCTTGGCTCCCAAGTTTACGGATTTCACAGCACAGTTTTTACAGCCCAGTAACTCAATTCGTGCCCAATTCCAAAATCTTGGGAAGGAAATCTGATTGGCCCAGCTATGGTCACATGTCCTCCTTGTTCTTAGCAGCTGCGAGTAGTGATCCTACAGTGGAGGCCAGTCCCTTTCCTAGGCAGGGGTGTGGTAAGGGCAGGATGGGAAAGCCACTCTGGTACTCATCCTTTCTGGCATTTTGTCAAATTAGTTACATGTCTTCCACACCAGACTGGGAGTTCCTTGTCCATCTTTGCATCTCCTGTGCTGAACAAAGTATCTTAAGGATTCACAGTATTCGTGGAACTGAGATGATACACAATAAAAACAACATCTAATGTCCATCTATATCTTTATAGTTTACATTGTAGTTTTCCCACATGTGATCTCATTTGACCCACAGGACAACTGTAAGCAAGAAGTATTATTATTACTTCCATTTTATGGTTGAGGAAAATGAGGCTAGCCCAAGGTCACGTTGCTATTAAGTGGTAGAATCAGGATTCAAATGTAAATACCCTGGCTTGAAATTCCAGCATCCAACTGACTGATTGCTAAGGATCCTTCTGGTCCTAATATTAACCAGTCCAAGGAGATTAATATCTCTATGTTTTCAAAATCTCCCATATTCCTGTGCTTCTTGGTAATTATTTCCATCTCCTTCCCAATTTTAGCTTTGTATCACGATACAGCAAATAAGATGTTGCATTTTAAAAAGCCAGAACACATAGGGTCTCATTTTATTCATTGAAAATACATTTCATTTGAAAGCAGGAAGAGTGGAGAGGAGCTAGGAATTTCACAGTGAAAAGAGAAAGGCTCATAAAGTGCCGACTGGCTGTGTTTTTAATGAGAAGCATTAGATGCCGCTCTTGAGGCCATCTGGGATGGGGTCTGAGAATCCGGCTGAGGTTTCCAGTACAATTCTAGTCACAGGCTGCCGCAGGCACCTGCATGAGCCGCCCTCTGTTGTTGAAATGTCAGGAATGCCTTTTATTTCTTTTACTGGCATAGGACATTCTTTTGGTGGACTTGCTAGTGTTTGTGTACATCCCCACCTAGGCATTCAGCTTTCATCCCTGGGGAGCAAACTCCGGGGAACTGACATCTTTAGAGATGCCTTCTTGGAGGAACAATAATAAACATATTATCACTTATGGATTACCCTACCATGCATCAGGCAGGTAGTAAGCAGTTTACATAATAAGATTCATTTAATTCTCCCAGAAATCCTGCGAGATAAGTAATATAATCCCCATTTTATAGATACGGCTACTGAGGCTCAGAAAAGTAAAGAAAGATCCCACAGTTAATAAATAGCAGAACTGGCTTTTACCCCAGAACTGGGTGGCTGCAAAGTGCCTGCTCTTAACCACTGGGTTCAGGGTCTTCTAAGCCTGGGTTGGATGAGGAGCGGCAATATGCTAGACACGAGCCCAAAGCCTGTGTTTCAAAGAGAACACTCTGATTTTACATACTTTGTATATTTGGGTTCTAATGTAGTATTTTTAAAAAATCTCCAGTACTAAAAATATAATAACAATCATGATAACTTTGATACTCTCTCAACTCCATTGTCATTCAGAACTTCCTCCAATTGCCTCTCACCTCCACACCTGCCCATTTCCCCTTCCTCCGGGGCACCCAGCTAGTTCACCTCCCCAGGCCCTCCTTGCGTGGCCGTGTGACTGAGTTCCGGCCAACATATATACTTTTTTATTATTTCACACTTGGCATCACCTTAAATTAAATATTTTGGAAGTCTCAGCAAAGGGTCTTATAGCCATATCTAGATTTGTTCTTCACTCTGAGCCATTTCTTTGAAACTCTTTGGCCCTCTGGAGAGACTAAAAATGTGAAACTTTTATTTTCCAACCTAGCAAGTCCTGGTTTCTCTAAATTTCCTGTGAATTCTGCTTGTGAACAAAACAGGTCTTTCTTCAGCTCATCTCTTTGTTACAGCTGAAAGCACCCAACTTACACTTTCACCATCTAGTTGGATGTCTCTTTAGCCAGATCCACTGATTAGTCATTTTCTATCTTTCAGGTTACCGTAGGCAACAGTTTTGTCAATGGTTTTGTTACGGCATAACATGGGTCATCATTTTTCCAGCCTGCTATACTAGTTCCCTCGATGGTTTTCCAGTCTCCGCTAATGACGTGCTCATCATTTTCCCCATTTTTGCTAACAGCTTCCTCACCACATTTCCAGCTTCCCACTAGCCAGTCCCATTGTCAATGTCTTTGTTTTAGGTTTCTGTTATAGCTACATCCCACTTCCGGTAGGCATCAGTTATCTATTATTGTGTAAAAAACCAGAAAACTTACTGGCTTTAAAAAATAATAATGCTTTTAAAAAAATTTCTTAAGATGCTATGGCTGGGCTGAGTGATTTTTCTGATCTGGGCTGGCAGGACTGGGGCTGGAGAATCACTGATGCCCAGTCACATATCTGGTGATAAGCTAGAACAATAGGACATTTGCAGCATCCAGCATGCTAGCCCAGGCTTCTAAACATGTAGGCTGGGTTCCAAAAGCAGCAATATCAATGTCATTAATTATCAGAGAAATGCAAATCAAAACTACAGTGAGGTATCACCTCACACCAGTCATAATGGCCATCATCAAAAAGTCTACAAACAATAAATGCTGGAGAGGGTGTGGAGAAAACGGAACCCTATTACACTGTTGGTGGGAATGTAAATTGGTACAACCGCTATGGAGAACAGTATGGGGTTCCTTAAAAAAACTAAAAATAGAGCTACCATATGATTCAGCAATCCCAATCCTGGGCATGTATATATCCGGAGAAAAACCATGATTAGAAACAATACATGAACCCTAGTGTTCATTAAAGTACTATTTACAATAGCCAAGACATTGAAGCAACCTAAATGTCCATCAAAAGAAGAATGGATAAGGAAGATGTGGTACATATATACAATGGAATATTACTCAGCCATAAAAAAGAATGAAATAATGCCATTTGCAGCAACACGGATGGACCTAGAGATTATCATACTAAGTGAAGTAAGTCAGACAGAGAAAGACAAATATCATATGGTATCACTGATATGTGGGATCTAATTTTTTAAAAAATGATGCAAATGAACTTATTTACAAAACAGAAACAGATTTACAGATATCAAAAACAAACTTATGTTTACCAAAGGGAAAACATGGGGGGAAGGGATAAATCAGGAGTTTAGGATTAACACACACACACTACAATATATAAGATAGATAACCAACAGGGACCTACATACAGCACAGGGAACTCTACTTAATATTCTGTGATAACCTATATGAGAAAAGAATCTGAAAAAGAATGAATATATGTATATGTATAACTGAATCTCTTTGCTGTACACCTAAAACTAACACAACATTGTAAATCAACTATACTCCAATAAAACTAAAAAAAAAAAAAAAAGCAGCAACAGAGGGCAAGCACTTTTCCATTATCTGTTTGCAGTTCATGTGTTAATTCAAGCAGTGGAGAAATGAACTTGATGGTAGGGTCTGCAAAATATGTGGCCATTCTAAAAATGTATAATATAAGGTAAGCATTGTTTTGTGGAACTTTTAATTCTTGCATGTTTGAGGGAATGCTGGTTGTCTACTATGACAGATAATTTTATGTGTGAGCTTGGCTGGGCCACAGAGTGGCCAGATATTTGGTCAAACATTATTCTGGACATGTCTGCGAGGTTGTATCTGGATGAGATTAACATTTGAATGGTAAACTGAGTAAAGCAGGTTGCCTTCCGTGATGGGCCTCATCTAATCAACTGAAGATCTAAATAGAAAAAAAAAGGCTAAGAGGCCTTCTGCCTGATTGCCTTGAGACTAGAACTTACACCATGGGCTCTCCCGGTTCTCAGGCCTTCAGATTTGGACTGGAGCTACACTACCAGCTCTCCTTGGTCTCAAGCGTGCCAACTGTAGATTTGGGGACTTCTTAGCCTTCATAATTTCATGAGCCAATTCCTTATAATTAATAAATCTCCTTATAAATATAAATGTATATATGTATCCTATTGGTTCAGTTCCTCTGGAGTACCCTGGCTAATGCATCTAGTATTCCTGGAGTAGTGGGCTGGGTAGAGGGAATCATCGCAACACAGATCAAGTTATTATTATACCCCAGGCACTGTTCTAAGTGCTTCACTTCTACTAACTCACTTAATTAACATACCAATTCTATGAAGTAGGCATTTTAAATTATATCTGTTTATAAAAAATGAATTGGAGGTACAGGTAAGGTAAGTAACTTACCCAAGGACACACAGCCTACAATGACAGAACTGGATTTGCACCCAGGGAATCTGGCTATAGAACTGGTAATCTAATGACTACACTTTACTGACTTTCTAAGAAGAAGAGGAAGTGGTGGAGGAAGAAGCAAGAGATAGAGAAGTGGCAAAAGGAAAGGAGTTAAGGGATGATGTAAGAGAGGTCAACAGGGCCCAGATCATAATGAATCTTAAGTGGGCACTTTTAGGGGTGTCTGTACAGGTCACATAACCTCTTTAAGTGCTTCCTCCAACTATACGCTCTCAGGAGTTATGTATACACACTTTACCCCTTTCCCCTGATCCCCTTGGTTGAACTGGATCCAATCTGGGCCACTAATGGTCTTTCAGGAGTTTGGAATTGGGAGCGAGAGATTCCAGATTGGTCCAGACTGGAAGAAATAAACTCAGGAGCTGTGAGGGCCCAAGTCCTGCCCACCGTGTGGCCTTGAGAGACTGAGAAAAAGGATGTATAGATGCAAAGGAGAACAGAGAAGATGGAAGGCAGGTCTCCAAGATGCCCTCTGTTCTCGGTCCCAGCAGCTCCCCAGATTCCTGCTCTTTGAGTCGATGAGGTTCCCCTGTTTCCATCATTTCCTGCTTATGTTAGGGCCCGTCAACTTGTGGTCCTTATAACCCAAAGTCTGAGGGATTCTGTACACCCAGAAAAAGAGTTTAAACTTGATATGAAGGTGATGGAAGCCCACAGAACGATGAAAAAGCAGGGAAGGTGAGTGGGGGGAGTTAAAACTGTTTTGTCTGGACCAAAGTGTGGAGGTTAGAGGGAGGCCGATTTGAGCTCAAACGAATGATGAAGTTCCTAACACTATCCAAAAACAGAGCCATTGGAACCCTAAATTGGGGGTCCCCTGGCCTGTGGGTGGCACAGGCCCAGAATAATCAACCACATGACAGAGGGACTTCAAACTTCAGGAGGAGGAGTTGGACGAGGTGATGACTTTCTGGGGATGCTTCCACCCTGCGGTTGTGTGATTCTGTGACTCTGCATTGGGACCCCGGACATTTTTCAGGCAGGGCTTTGTTTCTGGTGAGGAAACAAAGTACCATCCGCCTAAGGGAACGTTGGTTTCAGTGGGAGAGGCTCTGTGGGGAGACAGCTGGCTTCCTAGGTCCCTGCACTATGAGGGCTGACACAGGAGCCAGGCCTTTCTTGTCTCAGTAAACGAGATTTCTTCACCCCTCCCCCCAACCCCGACCTGCCATGATGGGCCAGCCAGTTCCTTGGACATGTTAATGAGCTTCTCGCCAGGCATGAGCCCCTCAAGGGCAACTAAGCCTCTGAAAGTCTGGGGACTGGCTGCTGCTCCACATACCTCTGTTTGAGCCTCCTTCCTCTCCCCACCCCCTCCAGGAATAGAACTGGTGTTTTAGGTTCTGAAAATAGGAATTACTTATTAATAGTAATATTAACTATAATTAATTATTATATTAATATGACATTAATTATATTAATATTATATTATTGATTAATTATATCAATGTTATATTAATTAATTAATCAATGTTATATTAATTGTATCAATGATATATTAATTATATCAATGTTATATTCATATTGATTATATTATTATAATTAACATTATATTTATATCAATGTAATTAATTAATTAATTATATCAATGTTATATTAATTGTATCAATGATATATTAATTATATCAATGTTATATTAATTATATTATTATAATTAATGTTATAATTATATCGATGTAATTAATTAATTAATTATATCAATGTTATATTAATTATATCAATGGTATATTAATTATATCAATGGTATATTAATATTAATTATATTATTATAATTAATATTATAATGATATCAATGCAATTAATTAATTATATCAATGATATATTAATTACATCAATGATATATTAACATTAATTAATATTAATATAATATTAATGATATTATTAATATCATTAAGCTAATATTAATATCATATTAACTTATTATTAATAGTAAAGAAATCCAGAAAGCCTAAAGAACCTAGAAATTATTTAAAATCCTACCACTCAGAAATAAACCCCACTCACTTTTTGGGTGAATGTCTCTCAAATCTGTCTCTCTCATACACACATGCTAAAATTTAATAATCTCACCCTTGGAGCCGTTCTGTAAGCTGCTTTTTCACTTAATCAGCTCTCCTGGACATGTTTTCATGTCGATCAACACAGACAGACCTGACTAGGCCCCCTCTTCTCCCTTCCTGATGGTTTTCCTGCTTCACTTGGATTGTGTCAGCCCTCCTAGCCCAGCCAGCCCACCGCTTCCCTCCCCAGACATCAATAATTGAACAAAAGCTTCTGCAGACTCGGGGCTGGGCGTCACAGCGGCTGCCCGTGGCCCAGAGGCTGCTCTGCCCTCCTCATCCACAACCTCCCTGCTGAGGCTTTGGAAGGAGAAGCTGCTGGGGAAATCACAGTGAAGGAAAAGTGACAACAGAATTTTCTTTTGGCTCCTTGGCTGGCTTGTCTCTTTCCTTCTTTACGGAATTCTCGGTTTGTCCCTAATTATCTAGCACCCAGAGCTTCAGAGCAAAGCTGTGGCTGAGAGGATGCTATGCTTCACACAGTTTGTCAAGGGAGTTTAGGATCTTTGACACAAAAGACACTATAGAAAAAGGAAATGAATGCGGCTTTGGACACACAGACTATTGCCAAATGAGAGTTGTGGCTTTTCAGGCAACAGGGATAATGCCTGATGGGTGGGCCTGCCATCGGCGTCCCCACCGGAGTGTTTGTCCTGATGGGGGCCTGACCCCCTCCTTGGTGGGTTACCCTAAAACAACAGTCAAAGCTTCCAAACCCATGCTTCATTTGGGGATTTTTGTTTTTCCACTAGTTGGAGACAATAAATATGGAACATGGCTTCTCAATCTCTGCACTATTGACATTTGGGCTGGATAATGCTTTGCCGTGAGGGGCAGTCGCGCACATGATAGGATACTTAGAAGCATCCCTGTTGTCTACACACTAGATGCTGGTAGCATTTCCCTCAGTTGTGACAACCAAAAATATTTCCAGATATTATCAGATGCTCCTGGAGGCAAAACTGCCCCAGATTGAGAACGACTTGTGCAGAGGTTAAAAGGGTGAGCATTGCAGCCTGGCCAACCGGGATTCAAGTCCTGGCATTGAACCCCACTTGTCACCTTATGAAAGTTATTTTTAACATGTTTAGTCCTCGGTTTTCTCACCTTTAGAATGCAGAAAACAACAGTACCTACTACTAGGGGTTAGTGAGATGATTACCTAACATGAAGGAAATATACTGGCTAGCAAAGGGCTCAGTGAATTTTTTTTTTCCACAGTTATTCTTCAGGGTAGTTAATAACAGTAAACCCATTCTTCAGAAAAAATTGAGACTGAGGGACGTTGGGCAACTTCCTTGATTAGTAAGTGTCCCAGGCTGTTACTTCCTAGAGCAAAGGAACTTCTCAGCCGTGCCTGGAATAGGTTACTGATATGCTGAAATCCCAGTTCCCTTAAACCAGGGTAGCAGAGTCTGGGGTGCCCAAACTCATGAACTAGTTGTCTTGCTTTACCTCAATGTGCTTCAGAGATGCAATCATTTTCTCTGTGTGCCAGGTTGTACGTGAAGGTCCTTTTGTAACTCCAAGCCATTATTCCAAGGAAAGTAGTTATTATTATACAGAATGTATCCCGGTGAGGATATAAATGTCCAAGGGAGACGTTTATTTAGGCTGTAGGAGTTGGACATTACTGACCTATAAAATCCCTTTCACTGCTGAAGATTTTATGGAACCCACATCTTATGAATACAGATGCTGAGAACTAGTGCTGATGGTGAGAAAAATAAGGAAGAATGTCTGAGAGCAGCTAGAACTGAGGAGCTGGGAAGGGAATAAGACCCCAGACAAACAAGTCATTGGGGCAGATTGCATTGCACAGTGAGACTAGAGGCTGCTTCCTCTCTGAGGCTAGCCCTCTCCTCTGCTCCATCCTGAACTTCCAGAATCAAGACTCAATCATGAGTGAATACAAGGATGAATAGATAACTGATAAGCAAGTATAGCAAAATGTTAATGATAAACTCTAGGTGGTGGGTGTATGAGTGGTCATTGTAAAATTATTTCACTTTGCTGCATGTTTGAAATTTTTCATAATAAAAAGTACTTCATCTCTTAAAGAATGAATGATGGAGTAAACAAGAGATACATCCTAAGGCCAGAGATTCTGGCTGCAGGTATGGACAGGCTCAAGGCCTCCTCTTCTCATTCTGACCCATTGGAAGCCTCAGTTGGGCAGATGTTACCAGGCTGTGGCCATTCCCACTTCAGCACAGTGTCTGTGGACCTGGGGCATGGGGGCGTTCTGGATAGGGGTAAGGGAAGGACAGAGGCAAGACTCACTGGGTCACACTCCCAAAGGCTGCAATTTGATTTCTGTACTGTCCCATTTCTCCTTCCCCTGTCTCATACATGCAGAAGTCCCCTGGAAGAAGCACCCGCCCTCGCCATGGTCCCCTGATCTGGGGACTTTCCTTCACCTCCTAATTCAGCTGCGGCCTCATGGGGCTCCAGGCCTTCAGCAGCCCCATCCCACCTTCTGATGTTGATAGTGAGTTATCAGAATAACCAGATGGTAGTAGTCTATTACAGTTCCTGCTGAGTGTACCTATTACCCATTTCCCAAATGTATTTACAGTTTTACCGGGAACACAGTAGAATAGATTTCTTTCCTTTTGAATTTTAAACTTAAAAATATCTTAAATTTTTAAAAAGTTTTCCTAAGAAGCAAAACATTTCCCATAATTCCTTCATTCTACCTGTTATTTTGTCAGAAGTAGTTACTGGTTGAGATCACAGTCTCAGGATAGCCACGGGTTTGAATCCCAGCTCTGCCAGCTACATGACCATGGCCAGTTCCACAGCCTCTCTAAGCCTCATTGTCCTCACATAAAAGGTAACAACTCTGCTTAATGTTATTTTGAAAGTGAGAATATAATATGTGTAAAGGTCTTCGTGTGATGCCTGGCACAGGGTACGTTTTCAGTTAATGGTAGCTATTAATATCTTTGTTATTATTATATTCCCCTATTATCTTCTAGCTCCTGTTTATAGGCATCCAAATTTTTATATAGTTGAAGGAATAGTTTACTTACATATAGAATTTTTGACCGAATTTTTGATACCAGGAGGCACTGGCTGTCTGGCTGCCAAGTACCAGGTTTGCATTATCAACCTCTCAGGAATTTATTCATATTAATCAAATTCATAGAAGGCTGAAATATAAATCCAAATATCAATTTGTTGATTTATTGAGAGAAATGTGACTGCCTCAATTGTTAAAAAAAAAAAGGAGAAAATTTAGACCAAGGGTCTAAGGTCTTTGTTAATGACTGGAAGAGCTTACCTGATTTATATACTGATGGGTTGGTTTAACAAAAGACTGGATGGTAGCTTTGCAATTTAAGAGAACAAATTCTCTTTCCTACAACAAACATGCTAGAGGTTAAATGAACAATAAGATATTTATAAGCTTTTGTTGTCAATCCATGTTCTACAGTTGGAGGTTACATTCCTGTGAGATTAAACAGAAAGCCTGAGTTGAACGGTCCCGGAAGAATTTTTTAAAACCTTGACTATCACAAGAAGCTTCTTGCTACTTCTAAATAACATAATAAGATTTTAAGAAATCTGTATTTATTTAAAGGTATTATTTTTTATCTCTCTATTATTTATTATGTAGGTAGCAGAGGCAGATGGTTAAAAACTCAGAAAGCATAATGGTGTAATAGTGAAGAGACTTCCCACCCACATCTCACAATCTCCCACTTCCCTTCCTTAGGGAAAACCACTATTGTTAGTTTCTTATCCCATTCTTTCAGAGGTGTTTTATGCATATGTGAGCAAACAGGATATGTTACAGTTCAATTGCCCTTTTCCCCCACCTGTCTAGACTCTTTGGTCCTTGTGCTTCTGAGGGCACAGAAATGTAAATGTTTCCAGCTTCCTTTCCTTATCTCATGAGGAAGGTAATGAGTAGCCCAGTGCTTTGAAATGTCAAAGGACATGTCAACAAGATTATTCCCTCTCAAAGACTTCTGATTAAATACCATTGTGTTTTAAGGTTTACATTTTAATTTAATTGTAATGAAGGCTGAAACAAAGTTTTTAGTTTATGATTTCTGTTTGCACACACTGAACAATAACAACAAAAGCATATCAGTATGGTACTAACCATTGGAAATAAAATGCTGGAGAGTATGGATCAGAATACTTCCAATGGACATGATAAGGTAATTTCTCTCTGTAGATACACCAGTTAGGAATTCAAACATATTCTAAAAGTTCTCAGTAAGAAAGCACAAAGAAATGATAAATAACTATGACTAGAGAAAGATATAAATTTCTCTATGTAAAAAACTAAAACCCCAAACAAAAAATCAGTAAGATCAAAAGGGAAAAGACAAACTTAGGAAAAGTCTTTGAAAAATATAAGGCAGAAAAATGATTAAGATCTTTATACTATATGATCCAGCAATTCCACTCCTAGATATATACCCAAGAGAAATGAAATCTTATGTTCACACAAGTCATTGTACATGAATGTTCATGTCAGCATTATTCATAATAGCCCCAAAGTGGAAACAACAAATATGTCTACCAGATGATGAGTAAATAAACAAAATGTGGTATATACATACAGTGGAATATTATTTGGTCACTAAAAGGAATGAAGTACTGATACATGCTACAACATGGATGAACATTGAAAACATTATGCTAAATGAAAGAAGCCAGTTACAAAAGATCCATATTATATGATTCTATTTATATGAAATGTTCAGAATAGGCAAATCCATTGAGGCAGAAAGTAGATCAGTGGTTGTCAGGGGCTGAGGGGAAGGAAAAATGGGGAGTGACTGCTAATGTGATGGTGCTTCTTTGGTGGTGATTAAAATGTTCCAAAACTAGATAGATGGCTACACAACTCAGTGTATATACTAAATATCACTGAATTTTACACTTTAAGAGGGTGAATTTTATGGTGTGTGAATTACATCTCAATAAAAATGATGTTTAAAAAAAAAGATCTTAACTCTATACAATGAACATTTGCATTCACAGTCATGGGTGCCATCATATTTTGAATAACTTTTTTACAATTCAGAATTCCTAAGTTATGAGTCCAGCCTCCCCAGTGTTGAAGTCAAAGCTCAAATTCCCAGGTTTCCTTGTATTCAACAGCTAGACATCAGGTACAACAACATGAGACTCTGGTTCTGAAGAGAGCGAAGAAAAAAATCAGGCTTCGCAGAGCTTCCATTATATTGGTGCTAGGTCAAATTCCTGATAGAGAAGGGGCAGTGATGAAGATGTGCTGCCCTTACAGTCTAATTCTTAGAGGATATAAGTTTTTATTTATTATTATTATTATTATTTGGCTGCATTGGGTCTTCGTTGCTGCATGGGGGCTTTCTCTAGTTGCAGCGAGCACGGGCTACTCTTCATTGCGGTGCGCGGCCTTCTCATTTGTGGTGGTTTCTCTTGTTGCAGAGTACAGGCTCTAGGCACGTGGGCTTCAGTAGTTGTGGCGCACGGGCTCAGTAGTTGTGGCGCACGGGCTTAGTTGCTCCACGGCATGTGGGATCTTCCCGGACCAGGGCTCAAACCCATGTCCCCTGCATTGGCAGGCGGATTCTTAACCACTGTGCCACCAGGGAAGTCCAGTTTTTACTAAGAGTATGGCTTAGTTAATTCCAAGTACTTCCTGTATGATTTTATATATATATATATATATAATGGTTAATGTTTTAATCTTCTAACTTTTGAAATAGTTTATTTCACACCAGTAGTAACTTGGACAAGGAGCTTTGGGGAACATTACAATTTAACAAAATATTCAACTAATACCATGCCTTCCATGGGTGAGGCACTGTATAAAGTTCTGGGGATTATAGCAAAGAGTCAACAAGATTCCTATTTTCAAGAAGTTTACAGATCACTTAATGGAAGCCAACTTGCAAATAAATATAAATACTACCAAGTGATTTGGGTACTGTGATAGCAGTAGGTGTGGAATAATGTTGGAGGCATAAAATAGGGATGGAAAATGGTTATGTCACTCATGATTCTAGAGATATCGCCACATGCTTTTTCTTCTAACCCTTTGCCTTTGACCTGGTAATGTTGACTAAATAGGAATAGCAGACATCCATGATTCATTATTAATCTCAGAGTAAAAGCCTTAAATATTGTAGGGGGTAGTTTTCTCTTTGTTTTGCAAATACTACATCAGATTAAGGCAATTCCCTTCTATTCCTCTCTCTCTCTCTCTTTATATATATATATATATATATACATACACACACTTAATCTTGAATGGATATGAAATTTTGTCAAATGCTTTTTCTTTATTTATGGATACAATATGATTTTCCTCCTTTACTCTGTTAATATAGTGAATTACATTGAATGATTTTCTATACTAAACTACCTCTGCAATCCTGGAATAAATCCAATTTGGTAATGATATATTATCTTTTAAATATATTGCTAGATTTTATTTGCTAATACTTTTAAGATTTTTTGTATTTATGTTAATGGGAGAGATTGGCCTGAATTTTCATATCTTATAGTGCAATGTTCTTGTCAGTTTTTTATCTCAAAGCTATGCTAGCATTAAAATATATATATACTGATATATATGGGAGAGTTTGTGCAAGATTGGTGTATTTCTTCCTAAAATGATTAGAGAATTTATCAGTGAAACCATGTGGGCCTGGAGATTTCCTTGTAGGAATGTTTCTAATAACAAAATTAACTTCTTTATTAGGAAAAAGACTATTTGGATTTTTTATTCCCTCTTGTATCAGTTTGTTAAGCTGCATGTTTTAAAGACTTTTGTTGTTTTACTTACAATTTCAAATTTATTGGCAACACATTACTTATAGTGTCTGTTCCTCAAGTCCTAGCATCTGAGTTGGGGTTGTTTTTCCACTCAGTAAAATTTTACCATGTCTCCTAAGTTCTTTTCTGCATTTCCCACACTTTTTGCTCTCCATGCTTCAGTTTGAATATTTTCTACTGACCTATATTCCAAGTCACTTAGCTTTCTTTAGCTCTGTCTAATCTGCTGTTAAATCCATCCACTGAGTTTTTAATTTCACTTATTGTATTTACCTGAACTAGAAAAGCCATTTTATTTTTAAAATCAAACATATTTTTCTTTTCCTTCGGTACGTGGCCCTCTCACTGTTGTGGCCTCTCCCATTGCGGAGTACAGGCTCTGGACACGCAGGCTCAGCGGCCATGGCTCAGGGGCCATGGCTCAGGGGCCTAGCCGTTCCGCGGCATGTGGGATCTTCCCGGACTGGGGCACGAACCCACGTCCCCTGCATCGGCAGGCAGACTCTCAACCACTGCACCACCAGGGAAGACCCAAACATATTTTTTAAATGAAATTCTCTATCTTGACATCAATTTCTTGGACCAAAATAATTAGCAATGTAAATGTCTTTGTCTGTGAAGAAATTATGGCTGAAAACTTTCCAAACCTAAAGAAGGAAACAGATATCCAGATACGGGAAGCACAGAAGTTTCCAAACAAGATGAACCCAAACAGACCTACACCAAGACATATTTTAATTAAAATGGCAAAAGTTAAAGAGATGATTCTAAAGCCATCAAGAAAAAAAACAAAGAGTTAATTGCAAGGGAACCCCCATAATGCTATATCAGCTGGTTTCTCTACAGAAATGTTGCAGGCCAGAAGGGAGTGGCTAGATATATTTAAAGTCCTGAAAGGGAAAAACCTGCAACCTAGGATACTCTACCCAGCAAGATTATCATTTAGAATAGAAGGAGAGAGAAAGAATTTCTCAGACAAGCAAAAACTAAAAGAATACAGCAATACTAAACCTATCCTAAAATAAATATTGAAAGGTCTTCTCTAAAAGAAGCAAGACTGTATAGGAAAGAGAAAATCATAATTGGAAAGTAAATCACTTAAATAAGCCAGTACACAGATTTAAAAAAAATTTTTTTTTAATTGTGAGAGTGATGATAACTACAAAGAACAGCAAAAAGATAAACATGAAAATATAAAAGAGGACATCAAAATCATAAAATGTTGGGGAAAAGAGTAAGAAAATGTAGACTATTTTTCAGAATGTGTTTGACCAGTCTAAAGCAAATAGATAAGTAATAGGTTAACATACTTGAAAAGCAGGGTAACCATAAAGCAAAAACATACAATAGAAAAATAGAAACAAAAAGAAAGAAGAAATATAAAACCAAGTGAAAAACAAGGTTTAAAATGACAATAAATACATATCTATCAGTAATTATCTTAAATGTCAATGGACTAAATGCTCCAATCAAAAGACATAGAGCGGCAGATTTGACCAAAAAGCAAGAGCTTACAATATGCTGCCTACAAGAGACTCACTTTAGGGTGAAGGACACACATAGATTGAAAGTGAGGGGATGGAAAAAGATGACAAGAAAGTGGGGTAGCAATACTCATATCAGACAAAATAGACTTTAAAACAAAGGCCATAACGAAAGATAAAGAAGGACACTATATAATGATAAAAGGATTGATACAAGAAGAGGACATAACACTCGTTAACATATATGCACCCAATATAGGAACACCTAATACATAAAACAAATACTAACAGACATAAAGGGAGAAATTGATGAGAACAAAATAATAGTATGAGACTTTAAAACCCCACTCACATCAATGGACAGATCTTCCAGATGGAAAATCAGTGAGGCAACAGAGATCCTAAATGACACAACAGAAGAGTTAGATGTGATTGACGTTGTCAGGAAAATACACCCCCAAAAAACCAGAATACACATTCTTTTTTTTTTTTATAAATTTATTTATTTTATTTTTGGCTGTATTGCATCTATGTTGCTGCGCACAGGCATTTTCTAGTTGCAGCGAGTGGGTGCTACTCTTTGTTGTGGTGCACGGGCTTCTCATTGCAGTGACTTCTCTTATTGTGGAGCATGGGCTCTAGGCACGCGGCTTCAGTAGTTGTGGCACGCAGGCTTCAGTAGTTGTGACTTGTGGGCTCTAGAGCGCAGGCTCGGTAGTTGTGGCGCATGGGCTTAGTTGCTCTGTGGCATGTGGGATCTTCCCAGAGCAGGGCTCAAACCCATGTCCGCTGCATTGGCAGGCAGATTCTTAAACACTGCACCACCAGGGAAGACCCCAGAATACACATTCTTTTCAAGCACACATGGAACATTCTCTAGGATTGACCACATACTAGGACACAAAAGAAGTCTCAACAAATTCAAGAGGATAGAAGTCATTTCAAGCATCTTTTCTGACTACAATGGCATGAAATTAGAAATCAACCACAGAAAGAGAAATGAGAAAAAAATGATTACATGGAGACTAAACAACAGGCTACTAAAAACCAATGGGTCAATGATGAAATCAAAGAAGAAATTTTAAAATATATTGAGACAAATGACAATGAAAACACAACAACACAAAATCTATGGGGTAAAACAAAGGCAGTTCTTAGAGGGAAGTTCATAGTGATACATGCTTTCCTCAAAAAAAAAACAAGAAAAATCTCAAATAAACAACCTAACTTACCACCTAAAAGAATTAGAAAAAGAAGAATGAACAAAACCTAGAGTCAGCAGAAGGAAGGAAATAATAAAGATCAGAGAGGAAGTAAATAAAATTGAGATTAAACAAACAATAGAAAAAAATCAATAAAACCAAGAGCTGTTTGTTGCATCCAGCAATAAACCAACTTTGTTCAAAAAAAACCAAACACCAAAAAACACCAAGAGCTGATTCTTTGAAAGGGTAAACAAAACAGACAAACCTCTGGCCAGGCTCACCAAGAAGAAAAGAGAGTGTACCCAAATAAGCAAAATAAGAAAGACGAGAAATCAAAACTGATACTGCCTGAAGAGATTATAGGTAAAACATTCTCTGACATAAATCATACCAATGTTTTTAGGTCAGTCTGCCATGGTAATAGAAATAAAAACAAAAATAAACAAATGGGACCTAATCAAAGTTATAAACTTCTGCACAGCAAAGGAAACCATAAACAAAAATGAAAAGACAACTTATGGACTGGGAGCAAACAATGTGATTGAAAGGGGATTAATTTCTAAAAGATGCAATCAGCTCATACAACTCAATAACAAAAAAACCCAAACAATCCAATCAAAAAATGGGCAGGAGACCTAAATAGACATTTCTCCAAAGAAGAAATACAGATGGCCAATAGGCACATGAAAAGTTGCTCAACATCACTAATTATTAGAGAAATGCAAGTCAAAACTACAATGAGGTACCACCTCACACCAGTTAGAATGGCCATTATTAAAATGTTTACAGATAATAAATGCTGGAGAGGGTGTGGAAAGAAGGAAACCCTCCCATACTGTTGGTGGGAATATAAATTGGTGCAGCCACTGTGGAAAACAGTATGGAGGTTCCTTAAAAAACTAAAAATAGAGTTGCCATATGATCCAGCAATCCCACTCCTGGGCATATATCCAGAGAAAACTCTAATTTAAAAAGATACATGCACCCCAATGTTCATAGCAGCACTATTTACAATAGCCAAGATGTGGGAGAAACCTAAATGTCCATTGACAGATGAATTGATAAATAAGATGTGGTATATATATATATATATATATATATACATACAATAGAATATTAGCCATAAAATGAATGAATTAATGCCATTTGCAGCAACACGGATGGACCTAGAGATTATCATACTAAGCAAAGTGAGTCAGAAAAGAAAGACAAATATTATATGATATCACTTATATGTGGAATCTAAAATATGACACAACTGAACTTATTCATGAAACAGTAATGTTTCCTTCCCTCTAGAATCTTGATCCCTTACATCCTAGCTGCCTCTGTATCTCCATAGCTTCCTGCAGATTTTTGTTTGTTAGTTTTTGTTTTTAATCTAGATTTCCTACTTATCTGGTTGGGTTTTCTTTTGTTTTTTATCTAGCTTTTCTGCTTATTTGTTTGTTCTGCTACAAATTACTCCATCAAAGCCACTGTTAATTTACTTTTAAAAGTAGAAAAGATTCCACATACAGGAATCATACATTTTCTCATAAAGTCATATATTAGTTCTGCTTTATAATAAAACCTCAGTTATACATTTAAAAAAATCTTAAATTCTCAGGTTATTATAATGAACTTGGACATAACCACAGAGGCTCAAATAACTAAGCCTCAGGGCTTCCCTGGTGGCACAGTGGTTGAGAGTCCTTCTGCCAATGCAGGGGACACGGGTTCGTGCCCCGGTCCGGGAAGATCCCACATGCCGCGAAGCGGCTGGGCCCGTGAGCCATGGCCGCTGAGCCTGAGCGTCCGGAGCCTGTGCTCCGCAACGGGAAAGGCCACAACAGTGAGAGGCCCGTGTACCGCAAAAAAAACCCCAAAAAACTAAGCCCCATAAATGGAAACTAAGATGGGAAGTTTATTGACGCTATAGTACCAAAAATGGCTCTGTTTTAGTACAAATCCTTTAAAAATTCATAAAGAGTAAATTTTTACCCATAATTAAATTTCTCACTTTGCAGAACAATAAGTGGAAGAAAGAGAATTAACTCATTGCCTGACACATGTGCACCGGAAAATATTTATAAAATAAATAAAGGAAAATGGGTTGAAACTGACTAGGCTGTAAAGAGGATTCTGATATAGAAAAAAGCATAATGCTTGAGCTCTGTCAAAATAAAAAAATAAATTGATAAAAACTGTGAAGATGATGATTCTTTTGACTGAAGGGACAAGCTACTTTGATCTTTCATACAATGAATAAATTCATAGAAAGATGGTCATATTACTTTTTTTAGGAGGTCACACAACTGAAATTGTTTCTCTCTATTTTCATGAGAAAAAAGAAAAATGACTAGGTAGCAACCGGATGGTAAGGAAAACAGGTTTAAAAATTTCAGGTTAGCACTTAAATAACTTAGAATATAGGTTCAGTTGTTCTGACAGACCTAAAATAGCATGCTTTCAATTATATAAATCAGGAGTGAGAAAACCATGGCCTTGGGGCCAGATCTGGCCCACCACCTGTTTTTGTAAATAAAGTTTTATTAGAACATACCCACACCCATTTATTTATGAATCATCTATGGCTGCTTTTGTGCTATGACAGCAGAGTTAGTAGTCACAACACCAATAATATGGCTTGCAAAGCTGAAAATATTTACCGCATGATCCTCTACAGAAAAAATTTGCCAACTCCTGGTATAGTCATTTTTCTTTTCTATAAACATATAAGCACTTATGGTAACTCTGCTCTGTGAAGTCTTCTGGGGCTCAGAATCTTTCTGTCTTGTCACTTGACCTTCCTTAAGATGTTGATCCTCTCCGTAGGGTACAAAATGGCCCACCGTGTGGTCTGCACCACATCCATGGGGAAGGGGTCATGTAAGTTACAGTCAACCTACACCTACAGCATAATAAGTGAATTATTATATAATAGTCCTTTATTTTTAAAAAAGGGTTAATCTACATTCAGCATATCCTGATTTTTAAGGTAGCAAAACAACATATTCTAGAAACATTTCCATTTAAGGTTTTCTGTGCCTAAGGGGAAAACTTTAGTTATCTTGTATACCTCTCCTCCCAAGCATGAGGGATAAAAGAGCTATTTCAGTATAAAAGCTGTACGGTGAAGTAGACGTTCTTTGAAGTCAGACTGAGGTCAGACAGACTCTGTCCCTAACTAACTTGAGCAAGTTCTTTAGCCCCCTGAGCCTCAGTTTCTTCATCTCAAAAACAGGTTGCTGAGCAAGTAGTTGTGAAGAGTGGGTTAGATGTAAATGCTGTGCTGACAACTAGTAGGTGCTCCATAGCTGTTGGCTTGTTTTCCTTTCCGTGGATTTTCCAGTTCTGTCAATAGGAGCTTGATTCTTAGAAGTGTTAAGCAACCTGGAACCTCATTGTTTCCCTTCCATAGAAATGTACCAGGCCCTACACACATTGTTTATCTCATAACAACTTTGTGTAGTTAAGTCCCATTTATGTTTAAATAATTTGTGAAGAGCCTAGTAGGAGCCACATCTTCTTTCTGCAGATACTGACATTCAGGAGGCCTATGACCATTCTTGGGTAGTGGGGGCATTTGGTTTGAAGAGCATCTTTATATATTCTGCCTCTGAGGCCTGTAATTGATGCCTTAAACTACAGTTTATAATTTAGTGTAACAGACTTCTTTTGTATTAATAAGAAGTTACTCAATAATTCATCTTCTAGTTCTCTCACTGTAAATTATGATAAACTAATGTGGTTTTAATGAGGTTGTAATATGTTTTTCCAGGGGAATTCTGCAGTGCTGCAGCAACGTACCATGATTTTAAGGCACCATTGCCTCAAGAGTGAGCGCAGCTCAATACCAAAGAGATGCCAATTTCAAGGGCCAGTGACAGGAAGTTCACCAAGACACTTTCCACACACTTGTGGTAGAATATGGAGATTAAATTGATCAGCACTTGGAACAAAACAAATCTGAGGTGCTGGCATGTGAGATGAAACAACAGCTTTCTTCCCCTCCCTGAAAACTACTGTCCACTATGGAAAAAAGACGTAGACATAGAGAATGGACTTGAAGACACAGGGGTGAGGGGGAAGCTGGAGCGAAGTGAGAGTAGCATCGACACATATACACTACCAAATGTAAAATAGATAGCTAGTGGGAAGCAGCCGCATAGCACAGAGAGATCAGCTCGGTGCTTTGTGACCACCTAGAGGGGTGGGATAGGGACGGTGGGAGGGAGGCTCAAGAGGGAGGGGATATGGGGATATATGTATGCACATGGATGATTCACTTGGTTGTACAGCAGAAACTAATACAACACTGTAAAGCAATTATATTCCAATAAAGATCTATTAAAAAAAAAAAGAAAACAGAAACACTGATGCTTTCAGCACTAATGGTCTTAAATGCTGTAACTAACCCATTCCATGTGCTTGATAATATTCCTCTACTCTTTGAATTCCTTTGTTCATTTTAATGCGATTAATTTTGTTTTTGATGTTCATCATCCCTTAACATTTTGTTTAATTGTGCAAGATGCCTCATACGTTCTTGATAGGAGGGAGAGAATTAATTCTAAACAGAAAGCCAAATGAACAAATGCATAAGACTTGTTTTCCCTGGAAACATCTGAGAACTGTTGTATATACTACTTAGACTTACCTTCTGTGCTCTAGGTGTTACATTATAAAATTTAGCAACAAGGAAGATAAGTGACCACCAACATCAATTCAATTCAATAAACATTGTTTAAGCACCTACACAGTCAATATCAAACAAGATGCAACACATTATAAGGGCATAAGGATGAATAAATGCTTCTAGGCTCTCGTAGTATAATAAAGACAAATAGCATACACAAATAACATTGATATATGGGGTTGCATGAAAACTGCTATTATAGAGTACTGTGTATTAAGGAACTACAGCAACTTTCATTTGAATTGTACTTTTACCACTTACAAAAGGACTTTATGTGCATGAGTTTTCATTTGGATTTTTCATTTGGATCTCATTTGGATCTCACAAAAATTCCATGAAGTATATGAAGATTATTATCCCAGTTTTACAGATGAGGAAATTGTGGTTCAGAGTTGTTGACTAGCCCAAGTTCATATGGCAAATAGGAAGAGGAGTCAGGCTCCAAGTCCTTCACTTGATTTGCAGTATTATTCTGCTTTTCTTATATAGTATGAAAGGGCAGGGCATTAGTGAGTTCTCTTTAAATAATGTTAAGTCCAATAATATTATATGTGCATTTGCCCTGTCTGGGGAAGGCTGACCTGCCCATGTCACTTAGGAGACAACTAAATAAAGACAGCCTGAAATGTTGAAAAAAGTGAATTATGCTTTTATTAAAAGAGAATAGTAATATTATAAAAAGTTTCACTCAAAGATGCTTTATTCCTAGAAGCAGATAATTAGAGGTAGATGGAACCCAAAAGATTGTCTAGGCCAGTCTTAAAGTATGATGATCTCACACATACTCACACTCACACACACACGTACACACACAGAGCTGAACTTCGCTACTAATGCAAATGATGCATATGACGAAGAGAGAAATCCCACTGGTAGGCACTCAGTACATTTGTGTTGATTGAATGAATGAAGAAGAGTCAGTGAATGAACACCTCACTTATCACACTGGAAAACTTAAAAAGATTAGTAATACTTAGTGGTGGTGGGGATGTGAGGCAATAGCATCATACTCTGTTGCTGGAAGGATAAATTGAGACAAACACTTTAGAGAGCTATTTGGCACTTGGAAATACCCATCAAAATAAAAGATAAATATTCTTTTTGCTCCAGCAACTCAATTTCTAGGAATTTCCCCCATAACAGTACTAGTTCACAAAGATATACGGCCAAAAATAATTAAAGAAGTATTTTTTAAAAGAATAAAATAAATCACAACACAGAGTACTAACCACTAATCTAAAAATTAAAATATACAAATGAACTTATTTAGAAAACAGAAATAGACTCACAGACACAGAAAACAAACTGATGGTTACCAATGAGGAAGGCGGGGGAGATAAATTAGGAGTTTGGGATGAACAGATACACACTACTATATATAAAATAGATATACAGTAGCACAGAGAATTGTGCTGTATAGCACAGAGAATTATACTCAATATTTTGTAATAACCTATAAGGGAAAAGAATCTGAAAAAGAATATATATATGTGTATGTATAATTGAATCACGGTGCTGTACACCTGAAACTGACATGATATTATAAATCAACTATACTTCAATTAAAAAAAGGTAAAAGAAATCAAAACAAGCTTCATGCTCATTAGTAAGGAATTGGTTAAATAGGTTTTGGTGCCTTGGAACATAGCTTTGAAGGTCAGCAAGGCTGATCTATATGTTAAAGCTACCTGGGATGTGCTGTTGAGGGGGAAAATAGTAGGTTACAGAATTGTATGAATAGAATGAGCCTTCTTACTTTTTCAGAGAAGACATGATGCAGACTTACATGTGCAGATTTACATGTGTGCATGCTTACGTGCATCAGACGGTACCTGGTAGGTAGGATGTTATCAAACTGGAGCAGTGATTATCTCTGAGGGGGAGTGGGGAGGTGACTTTGCTTCCTGATTCAAGCACTTCTGTGCTATTTGAATTTTTCCATCAACACCTGCTTTATTTAAAAATTATTTTCAAGTGCCATATTTCCCAGAAGAGCCTAAAAGAGCAATGAAGATAGATACGAAGACTTGTCTGGACATTGGCTCTGCAACTTACTAGCTTGTGACCTTCAGCAGTCAATGTAACCTCTCCAGAAATCAAATCCGTTCCTTGACAAGGAAGCAGACAGCGTATGACTCCCACCTGGCTGTATGAAGGGGGACCTTCTTGGACAGTGAGCCACACACTAAGGAGCAGTAGATAACGGACTAGATGGGATTTGGGGAGAGGGTTAGCATAATGCTGTTTCATGTCATTGGATATTGACGTTAACAGGCTCCATAAAGCTCTTCCCCTTTTTACCCAGGATGTGAACCAGACGTCTTTAAGATTGCAGCAGTTAATTTTATCCATCCAGGCTTCTCAATCGATGCTTTTACTTGGAAGATATTTATGTTTAGGATGCTGAAAATCTTCCCCCTCCACAGTCAGGTCCCCAGGGCATTCTAATACCACTTTCTAGAGTTAAGTGCTGAGATCTTGGATCCTTGATGTGAGAAACAATAAATAATAATGACTGCAGTGCTTGGCAAACATAAAGCTTTGTGCAAAGTTGTAGAAAGAATGCTCAAGCACGCGGAATGAACACGAGAAACAGAATCTAATGCTCCCCGCTCTTGATCCTAGCAATTAGAAGTGAAAACAGCCTCTATAATTTTTGAATGTTGGACCGTCCCCTTCCAAGCATTTTGTATATCAATTGTCACTGCTTATTAGGGTGTGTTTCCTTTTCTTTTCAGTCCCTGTCCCCCTATTCTTCCTTTCCTCACCAACCTCATTATGCTTAAGGTTCAGTTTACTCCTAAAATACTGCAGATGACTCAGTTTTCTCTCTCTCAGGGCCCCCAGTTTCCCATCTTATCCAGAATATTCAACTTTTCATAATACATTTTCAACATGTCCATCTTCTGCTTAAATGCTTCCTACTATGTTCAGGAGTCAGTCTAACTTTCTTAAAACTGGCACTCAAGGACTCCTCTGTAACCTGAATACCGCAGTTTGCCATAAGAGAAAGAGTAGATTATGCTGTGTTAAGAGACTCGGGTTCAAGTTAAAGCTGATTAGCTTATTTGGATTTCTTGACCTCTTTTAGCTTCAATTTTCTCATTTGTAAAGGGGGATTAATAATAATATCTACCTCTCAAGATTATTGAGGAGCAAATGAATTCGTGCTGGTGAAAGCCCTCTGTAAGCAGCAAACATTGTAAAATATAATAGCAGTAATATTTATTGAGCACTTGAACGAAATGCTAGGTGGTGTACTTGCTTACTAAATCCCACAACCTAGGACGCCTATTACTATTTCCACTTTGCCAGTAAGATAACCAGGTACACATGGGTTCTAATGCATCCTAGGGACACAGCGACAGTGGCTGAGCTGAGGGTCCAGCACAGGCTCCAGTCCTCGAGCCCACGCTTTCGCCACTCTATGGCTGTCACAAAGAGACAGCCATTCAGGCAGCGCTCCCCTCTCAGAGTTTCAGAACTTTGCCACACTCATCCCTACCTCCCGTCCGTCTGATCTCTTCTTCCTTCCTTTCCACAGAGCCAAATCCTTCACAGCCCAGTTCAACTCTCAGCCTTTTCAACAAATCTCCCTTGACCACAGTCCCTATTGAAACCTCCATTCGTCCCTAGCCCAGCACTTCATTGCACTTACCTTGTATTTGTCTTCTCTGTGGGCTCCTGCAGGCCAGAAGGATTGAATTCCTCTGTTTTCCCAGCATTCAGCACAACAGAAGGTGCTCAATGAGCAGTTCTTGAATAAGTAAGTATTAACTAATTTGGTATTCTTCAACTTTACACATTTATATAAATTGGAGCAACTGTTAGAAACATTTCTGTGCCCTGTGCCAGGGCTGCTGAATCAGCCGCTCTGGAGGTGGGTGGAGCCAGGGAATCTATGCTCAACAAGCAAAGCAGGTGATTCTCATGATCAGGTAAGACTGAGAAGGGCTGGTCTAATTCAATGGCTGTTAACCAGGGTACACACCTGAATGTCTTGGGAAGCTTTTCACACCAGGCAAGCCCATTTTCAACTCCACCCATCTCAGAGATTCTGATTCATGAAATCTAGAATATGTTTTGAAAAAGCTTCTTAGATGGTTCCTATGCTTTCCTTTCCAACTCCTGCCTCAGTTAAGAACCCATTTCTCATTGGGTTATGCACTATGATGTGCAATCCTTCACCCCCCACCCCAAAAGAGACTAAAATATTGATGATAAGTATCGTGACCCATAATTTTGAATCCAACACAATGCCAAGGACATAAGGGTGTTCCATAGGAAATTGTTTAGTTTAATTAGAAGGTCTGTTCCATTCCCTTATCCATACTCCATTTCCCACCTAACTAGCTTTTGACCCTACCATGTATCCAAACCTATTCCTGGTTTACTTGTGTCTTTTCATTTGCCTGCTTAGCTATCTCTCTACACTGGAATCCATGGTAAGTGACTTCAAAACCTACCCTCATTAGAATCCTATATCCTTTCAATCAGTACATCCTGATCTATTCAGACTATTGACATAAGCCCTGCATCACATTTGAAGCGTACCCTGGCTGCCAGCAAACCTCTACCCTGCCCTTGGTAATGATATATACCCAACAATTTCAATTCTCCTGTAAATGAATCCTGGGTCTCCCTGTGATAGGACTGATTGGACATAGGAGGAGGACTGCTCACCAAGAAAAATTCTCCCCAACAGACCTGCCCGGGTGCCTAGAATTTCTAATAGAACAACTGTACATGTTCTTACCTTCAGAACAATGTAAACATAACATGGAGCATATTAACATCCATAAACGCTCACTAGTTTCTCCAGTAATTTCAGAAGTAGGTCATGAGGACAGAACATGGGTCTAGTCAGCTTTGTGACTAGATGGCAGAAGAGAAGGCTGGTCTGTCTAGCACTGGAGGGCAGGGACTCAGACAAGACACCCTGAAATACTTGTATTTGTGACCACCCAAGACGGGTGTAGAAAAGGGCAGAGATATTTGATGAAGCTGGGAAAGGGAGGCCCCAAACATAGCTCACGTGCAACACTTTTTCTGAGAACATAGGAATGAAATAGGACACTTTCTGACCATTCAGTTTATATAATTTCTAACTTCATGTTCTCCCTCAACCCAATAATTTCAATATGCTGATACTTGTTATGCATCTGTTTTTTTCATCCTCTCCTTGGCCCTCTCAGACCCACTCTCTTTTCACTGCCTTGTCTCTAAGATCCTTTAAACATGCTCTTGCCTCTCAGGCCTTGATTTTCACTCCTTCAACTCTCCTTGGATGTGACATGTGTTGGTCAAGAAGAAAAAGACAGGAAAAAAGGCATCAACTTAGAATCCATCATTTGTCTGTTCTATAGGTGATGTGTGTGTGTGTGTGTGTGTGTGTGTGTGTGTGAGAGAGAGAGAGAGAGAGAGAGAGAGAGAGAGAGAGACAGGCTAATTGATTCTGTATTTTCCTTAAAGAGAATTGGGACCTCCCTGCTGTACTATGAAATTATAAAAGAGGTTTGAATATTTTTCTTCTCTTTCACTTTTTTCTTTCTTTGCTTTCCCTTCCTCCCTTTTCCTTACGTTGCTCTGGATTATAATAAAGGCTAAACAATGCACCATTGTATACAGGGTGCCCACGAGCTGCCAAGCTGGCTGCCGGTTTTAGTCCTGATGTGATCAAGAATGGTTGAGTTACAAAGCCACTGAAAAAACCGGTTTTCTACAGGAAATAGAAATTTATTAAAATCAGGCCTCCTCAGATGCCCTGGCTTAGGCTGGCCGTCTGCCAGATAAGCCTGGCTGGGAGAGGAGGAGGAAGCCAGCAGATGGGATCCTCCTGCCGGGCTGGGGGGCACCGCAGGGGCTGGAGAGGCAGCTGTCATCGTGCAAATAAAAGAATCCCCCTGCAGCTTCTCCTAGGACACCAGAATTACTCTTTTTAATTCCCAGGTTTTCTAGGGAGTGCCATTTGTGGATTGTGGCTATTGGTGGGCTCCCAACCTATATTTTAACTTACCTGTGATCTACTTGCAGCTTCTCCCCAACAGAATAAAATGTTACTAAGACCTTCATGGAGTCTTGGGTTCTAATCCCAATAGAGTTCTTTAACTTCCGATACCCACCTCCATGAATTGTGAACGGAAATGAAATAACACCTAATAACTGACAAGTACTGCTGTTGTTATCACCCCAGCAGCGGGGTACCCAGGACAACTGGCCTCTCTTAGTACCCATGGGTTTGGACACTGCTCCGTTCAGGACCTAAGGGCCTCAGGAGGCACCGGCCTGGCTCGCTAGTCTTTCTGCTGGCCCTGTAATGATGGCTAACATTTTCTGAAGGTGTACTTGGACCAGCAATTGTTCTACCCACTTTGAATCCTCACAGATCCCCTCTGAGGTGATTACTACTCTCGTCTTTACCTTACAGGTTAGGAAGCCAGGGCACAGCGGGGTTAAGTCACTTGACCAAAGCCAGTGTTGGCTGGTAATCAGAAGGGGATCCGGGTTGGGTTTCAGGGCCAGATGCATAAGGGCAGTGCCACAGGACCTGTGTTCTTTCTTGTCGAAGGAAGTTTTTAATATGTAATTTCAGAATATTAGCATCTAATGCGGTGCTGGGAATTTGGGAAACAAATGAAAGACCACTACTGAGGAACAATAAGGGGCAGAAAGAAGCAGGTCGGAATGTGTTTCTGGGGCAGGGAGCAAAGGCATCTATGGTCAGCCTCTCACTGGGATGAAGTGTGTCAGCCGAGATTAAGACAATGGTCTAGGCCTGTGTCCACTACATTTCCTCAGACCCTGTGTTTCCCTCTCCTCCAGGCTCCTGCCTAGCTGACTCCTCCGGATTTTCTGAAGGGCCTCTGGGTCTAGATTTCTTCCTTTCTCTTCCTACCATTTCCAACACAAGAATTGTCGTTAGCGTTTACGGAACTCAACACTGTGTGAAACACTGTGTATATGATTTATTATTTGACTTCAACAGCAAGTCTATGAAATACGCACTATTATTTTCTCAGTATATGCTGAGCGAGATGAGGCTCAAAGAGGTTAAGAGATTTGCCCAAGGTCACATCTCTAGCCCACAGGCAGGGGAGCACAGGTTAGAGTCGAGGCTGGCTTCCTCCAGGACCCAGTTTTATCCATTTGAGATCAAAATGGATATTAAGTTTGACCTTGGAAGGAAAAAAAAAGTGAGAAAACCTGTGGAGATTATTAACAACATCCCAGCCCAAATGTCTTAATCCCCCATCTCAGTAAATGACCCCAGTATGCCTCAGGCCATCCAGAAACCCTGACCCCTCTATCCTCAAGTGTAATTCATCATCCACTCTTGTCAATTCAGCCTCCTATGTAACCCCTGAATCCACCCACTTCTTTGTCTGCTCTCTGCTCTGGTCAGGTCGTCAACCCTTCTCACCTGGCCTGCTGCCTCCTGCATGACCTGGCCTCTGCCTCTTTCTCTTGCCTCTTTTCTTACCTCTTGCCCATCTACTCTATGAAACAGTTATACTGAACCACTTCGAGGTCTTCTCAGGTGTTGTGTCCTGTCACCTGTCTCATGCAGGTCGCTAGATAAACTGTTCCCTCTGCCCATGCACTTTCCCACAGTTCTCCTCGTTGCCTGGCTAACCCCACTAATTTTTCAGGGCTCAGCTTAGATGTTACTTCCTCTGAGAAGCTTTTGCTTAGTCCCCCAAGTCTCAGTTAAGGGTTCCTGTAACACCCACCTAGCTTGAACTTCACCCATCATACCATGTCCATTTATTCGTTTATATTTGCCCTTAAATTAAAAGCTCAATGACGGCAGGGTTCATCACTATCCCCAGTACTTAACGCAATAGATATTTGTGGAATGAATGAATATATACATGTATTAGGATTCTCTAGAGAAACAGAACCAATAGGATGTATATATAGAGAAATACATTTATTATGAGGAACTGGCTTACATGATTACGGAGGCTTTCATGTCCCCAAATCTACAGGGTGAGTCAGCAAGCTGGAAACCCAGAGAGCTGGTGGTGTGGTTCCAGTTGAAGGCCAGCAGGCTTAAGACCCAGGAAGAGCTGATATCTCAGTACAAGTCCACAGATGGGAATAATTCTCTTAGTCAGGGGAAGGTCAGCCTTTTTGAGCTATTCAGGTCTTCAACTGATTGGGTAAGGCCCACCACATTAGGGATTTACTTTACTTCACTCAGTCTACTGATTTATACATTAATCTCATCCAAAAACACCCTCACAGAAACATCCAGAATGTTTGACTAAATATATGGGCCCCCTGTGACCCAGTCAAGTTGACACATAAAATTAACCATCACAATACATGAGTGAGTGAATGAATGAATGAATAAATGAATAAACAAAAGAATGAGCAAATGGTCCCAGTATTCTCTACTGGTCCCCAGCTAACTGTATGCAACTGCTTTGTTCTCTCCCTCCAAAGTCACTGCCATTGGTCAGCAGTGGGGAAGGTAAGATCTAGACTTTTAGTAGCTGAAGAATAAAAATGGAGTGTCTGCTCTTCTGGTAGTTCTCTGCTTTGATTGCCCTATTCTCTTTCGTCTGCAAACATACTGATTCAAATTCCAAAAAAGTATGAGGTCAACCCCCAACTCCCACCTCAATCCCACTCCACTTCCAACCATACCTGGGAATGGTGATCACTGCACCAGGTGGGCAACATCTACTCTACTACACTTCCCTCCTGTTAAATACCAACAGAAAAGGTTAAATATGCAACAAAAAACCCCAGAGATACCTGTGTACACCAGTGAGAACACCCAGAATGATTTTGTCCCCAGCACAAAAGCACCATTGTTATCTGCCTTCTTCTGTCCTTCTGTTCACATAGTTATATTACCAAGAGACTTTATTTTTAAACATCTTTATTGGGGTATAAATGCTTTACAATGGTGTGTTAGTTTCTGCTTTATAACAAAGTGAATCAGCTATACATATACTTATATCCCCATTACCTCCTCCCTCTACCAAGAGACTTTAAATCAACATTCAAACACTTACTGAGTGTCTACTATGTGGCAGGCACTGGTCAAGGCCTGAGTGATACAGCAGGGAAGAACACAGACAAAATCCAAGTCTTTATGGAACATATAGGGAAGGTAAATCTCCAGATCTGATTATTCTGATTTATTTTTTAAAAAATCAATCTATTTACATTATAGCATGCTAGTGCTTACTTTTTACCAAAGAAACTGCTCCTGCTTCGGGCAAACACCTTCCACTTATCTAGCTCAGGCCTATCCTTCCATATTTCACATGGCATAGTATAGCTACTAGAGCATCTCCTGCAAAATCTCTATTACACAGCATGATGCCTGGCACGTGAAGACTTCTTTTTCTAGTAGTAGAAAGGCTTGTATTGATTTATCTATCCTTTCTGTAGTAGATTGCACAAACGATCACAATTCCTCACTCCTCCCCGTATTCACGTCCTGTTCAATGTGGCTTCGCAGGCCTTCCCATTAAGAGATGGAGTCAATTTGTCCTCCCCTCAGATCTGGGCTGAACTTGTGACCTGTTTTGGCTAATAAAACTCAGTGGAAGTAATGGTGTGCCAGTTCTGAACCCAGGTGACAAGAGACCTTGAACATTTCCACTCACTCTGGAAACCTGTCCAGCTGCTGTGTAAACAAGACTGTGCCAGTCAACTAAGGATGAAAGGCCAAAAAGAACAAGACAAGCTATCCCAGCTGGGGTCCTGTAGATGAGACAGACCTCAGCTAAGCTGGATGCTGACTGCAGATACACATGAGTGAGCCCCAATGCTACGAGAAGAACTGAGAAGCTAAGCCCAACCCAAACTGCTATGAAGAACTGTGAGCTAAATAAATGGCTGTTGGTTTGAGCCACAGAGTTTTAAGGTAGTTTGTTACACAGCAGAAGCTAACTGATACACTATTTGGTTCCTTCCTCTTGTGAGCAACAAATCAACTACCACATTCTTACAGATGTTAGGATGGCTACAATGGGGATACCATCTGTATGCAAAAATAGATAACCCTGGTCCATAGAAAGACTGTACTCATAACTTGACTTCAGAACAAATGGAACTAACAGATTTTGGCAAAATCATGAGCTGCCATTTTAAAGTGCAGAAATTCATATTTTTCTTTAAATTCACATATCTCTTTTTAAATTGGAAGACAAATTGAATTTGGAAGACTGTATCTATTTGGATCTACATTTACCAAGCTTCTTGATGAAATTCAGCCTTTTTTTTCTCAATCCTAAATCCTTTACTTTAATAGTAATTGTGTTTATTTACTTATTTTTGCCAAAGATAGGATATCTTTTAAGTGCTCTGACCAAAACAAGATAGCACATTCCTTGAGTTTACTTCTTTGTAAGTTAAGTAAAAGTTCACTTCCATTTAGCTATCTTGAGAGTCTGAACATTCTTTAGATTTTCTTTGATAAAGTTCTCTTTTAATTTTTGGCCAAATTGTATTCAATTCCAAGTTAAAGATAAAGAAGAATTCTTGAGCTCTTCTAGTTCTCTCTTTGTACAAATCAGACTTTTTTTTTTAATATGGAACAATGGCACTGGACTTATTTATCACTAAAGTAATCAATTGAAGGCCCAAAGCTGGAGGGGCTGGATATGTAAGTGTCAGAATGCTTTTATTTATAGAGTGACATCAGTTCTGCATGTCAATGTCTTAAATGCTGAATCCTACTCCTCTCCACTCCTCCATCAATTCCCCAGCTCCAGGACATTGTAGTTTACTGCTCTTAGATAACTACCTAAATTGCTCTTGAGCACCAGTACGTTGTTCTCCCTGGGCCCTATCTAGGTCTCTTGAATTCTAGACTGCGGTTTATAGTGGATGCTGATATAGTCACCTCTTTCTGGGGCCATCCTGGACCTGACCATCCCTAACTGGTGTTACATGTGTTGCAGTGTGCCAAGTTCTAAGCACACCCTAGTTTATGAGATGTCAATGGACTGTCTACATCATCGTAGCCTACAAATTCTGAAATACAGAATGGGCCTAATCATCTCACGATCCCTTCATTCCAAACTATTTTATGACTGAGAAGAAATTACTTCAAGGAGGACCCAGTATTAGGACTCTTTTTATATCTGCTGGTTTCACAGAAAATGTTAAAAGCTCCTGTCCTAGGCCACCCAGGGTATTTGGTTACCCAACCAAGATATAAACGCCTAGATTTTCTGCAGTCTCAATTGCCAGTCTCTCATTTGCTTCAAAGTGAGAAGGACATTTTTCCAAGTACAAAATTATAAAAATAAAAATTGATATATAGAATCAACCATTTCCTTCCTTATCAATTTATGCATTTTAAAATGTGGCAGAAGATACTGTGAACTACCTATTGAATCAACCGTGAATGAAAAAGGGAAGGTATAGATAAATTGTATTATTAACAGAACTGACTGTAAATTTGCCAGCAGTTTTATTTTCTAGCATTGAAGACACTGAGTCATCTTGAGGCAGCCCTTTGCTCTGGAACAGAGGTAGCAGCCAGCATCACTCGCCTTTCTTTTCCTCCCCTTCTTTCTCTCTTAAACACAGAGATGCAGCCTGGAGCATTAGAAGCCATCTCGTAATCATGAAACAAAAAGTATGGAGACAAATGCCAACACTAAAAATGGCAGGGAGGAAATATAGAAAAAGCGTGGTCTTGGATGGCATCATTGCACAACTAACTGGACCACGGCCAGCAACTTCCCACCTCAGGATTCCTTGTTTTGTGAGAAAAATGAACTCTATTCCTTTAATCCTGTTAGGTCTTCTGTTATTTGCAGCTGAATATAGGGAAATTTTTACTTCTAGTGGTCACACAATGTTAGGAATCAGTTATAATTTGAACATTAAAGTGGTATTTTATTAATAGCCCTCACTGGTGACATAGACTGAGGTTTATTTTAGACATATTATAAATTAATTATTATACATACACTTAACCAGAACAATACCTTAATTATGTAGTTTGACCTCAACATGTATAACAACTTTTGAACACATCTATTATATATGATTTTCTCCTCTACAGGAAACATTTTTCTCTATCAGTAATGCACTATTAACATGATCTAGTTGTTGAGACATGCAAAAAAGCCTCAAGAGATCAGATTGGATGTTGTCATTGTTTTTGTTGAAATGGAATTCAACTTGTAAATATAATTATCCTTGGTTGTTAGAACGATCACTTTTCATTTGAATTCTAGTCGTGTCTCTAGAACTTAAAAGGAAAGTGAAGAGTCTGAGGCAGGGTTTGGACATTCAGGTCATGACAAAAAGCAAAAAGGGCTGGGGTTGGTTAGTACAGATAGTAGATGAGTGTGGAACACTTAAAATTAGCCTTCAGATCTATTAAGGGATATTGTTCAGAAAATGAGAGTCAGCTGTTCTCTGTCTTTTATGATGAAAACCCCCTATCAAGTGGGCTTATGTTTTTGCATCTGGAATTCAGAGTAGCCAAAAAGTACTCCCTCTTGGAAGGTGAATATTGAATATTCCGCCTGGAATTGAATATTTAGATAAGATTTGGATCTTACTCTCTGGAGATAGTGGCTTAAATTTAATTGATTCTCCAAAAAAAAAAAACCAAAAGCAATTAAATTCTGGGTCTCCTTATACCTTTTATTAATAAACAAGTAAACAGGGATGCATAGGATAGGGTCTCCCATGAACCCCATCACATGCAAAGATGCTGAGCATTTATTCTTTAGGGACACCCAGGGTCTGTAAGTAAGAAGCAAGGAGGCAAAGGCCATCTAAGGTGGGAGACAGGCCTTGAAGCCTTTTGGCTCTCTGCCAGCCCCTAGAGAACTGCCCCTTTCCTCAGGTAGGAGGTAAAGCAGCTCTCAGTGGATGCAATGGTGTCTCAAGTCATTAAACAAAACCCTGAGCTTCTCTAGTTCTCTCTCTGCACTCAGTCTCATCTCTGAGAGGGTGGTGTCTGTGTGGTCCTGCCTGAAGGTATTGGTCAGAACTGACTGATTTCTCCAGGATGGTTCTATGATTTTATCAACACGCATAATTTGTAAGCTCTGGATTACTATCCTCTTAGTAAACCTTTCCTAGTACTGAGTAAACATCTTCCTGGGGAGGGAAAGCAAAATATTCCCACTCTCAAATTATGTTCATGTGCTATGCAAACCTTTAAAGTCTCAAGGAAGGCTGGGTGCCTGACTTCCAGGGAAAATGTCAGTGCACCTTGACTTGAGTACATAAAATAACAGTTAACTGGCGCCATCTGGAGGGAAAGAGGAGTCTAAACAATAAAGAAAATTTGAAAAACTTAACTAAAAATATGACATAGAGACATACCTCGGAGATATTGCAGGTTCCAGACCACCGCAATAAAGCGAGTGATGCAATACAGCAAGTCCCATGAATTTTTTGGTTTCTCAGTGCATATAAAAGTTATGTTTATACTGTAGCCTATTAAGTGTGCAATAGCGTTATGTCTGAGAAAGCAATGTACATAATTAATTAAAAATACTTTATTATGGTAACTAGACTTATCACGATGATTATTTTGAAATGTACAGAAATGCCGAATCACTATATTGTGTACTAGGAACTAACACAGTGTTGTAGGTCAATTATACCACAAAAAAAAACACGCACACTCATAAGAGATCAGATTTGTGGTTACGAGAGGCAGGGAGTCGGGGGAGGAGGAACTGGATGAAGGTGATCAAATGGTACAAACTTCTAGTTATAAGAGAAATAAGTACTAGGGATATAATGTACAACACGATAAAGATAATTAACACCGCTGTACATTATATCTGAAAGTTAAGAGAGTAAATCTTGAGTTCTCATCACAAGGAAAAATTTTTTTCTATTTCTTTAATTTTGTATCTGTATGATATGATGGATGTTCACTAAACTTATTATGGTAATCATTTCATGATGTATGTAAATCAAATCATTATGCTGTACACCTTAAACTTATACAATGCTCTGTGTCAACTATATCTCAATAAAGCTAGAAGAAAAAAATTTTAATAAAGAAAGAACTCCCAGAGATTTTAAAAAAACTTTGTTGCTAAAAAGTACTAACCATCATCTGACAATGCAGGGTTGCCACAAACCTTCAGTTTGTTAAAAAAAAAAATTATCTGTAAAGTGTAATAAAGCAAAGCACAATAAAATGATGCATGCCTGTAAGTCCAAACATTATAGGAAAAAAATTTTTTTCTTTTTAGGAAAAAAAAATTTTAAGAGAATTTCCTGCTTTTCTCCTTCCTTCTCTGAATGCACCCATGCCAGTCACAAGGGGGCTAGGGGACCTCAACATTAAACTAGATATTTTTCTCCAAATCAGGCTCTGCACTCAGTCATGGGTCTTCATCACACATGGTGACACTCCCATTACCAACTTGTACCACTTGTTGTGCCCTGTTAGTCATATTTGAAATAAATCTTGGAATTATACCGTGTCTCAAAGTGTCATCCACTGATCATTTCCATCAGAATCACCTGGAGTATTTAATAAAACTGCAGATTCATGGGCTTCAGTTTAGGCCTTCTGAATATGAATTTCTTTCATACTTTATTAGAATGATCAGTGGAAGGAAGTAAAGTTTGTTTTCTTATTTTATCAAACATTTATATAGAGAGCACTTGTTATGGGTTTGGTATTGTTCTGAGCCCTTTACAAATATTAATGTATCAATGCATGAGGTCTTCTCAACAACTGTAGGAATCTAGGTGCTATTATTATCCATCCCTGACTGATGATGGGAAAACCAAGATGCAGGGAGGTTAAGTAACTTCCCCAAGGTCACATGGCTAGTAAGCACATAGGGGATCCATTCAGGCATTCTGGCTCCGGAATATGAGCTCCTAACTACCATCCCAGGCTGCCTCACTTAGGTTAAATAATAGGAAATATTCTCATTTGGATTTTTTTAAACACTTCTATTTTGGCCTTCACATAATTTTAGTATATTTTTTCTATTTGCATCTAAAAATAGAAAATATAAATACAACTGTACCCAAGTAGTGAAAACATACTGATATATTAGGGACTGTTCTCATTGCCTTGAATATAGTGATGAGAAATAGCAATTGGTTATAGTAATTAACATACACTGAATATTCACCATGTTTTATGTTCTGTTGTAAGCAATTTATTTTTTAAAATGTTTATCCCCTCCCCTTGAGTGTGGGCTGGATCTAGTGACTTGCTTCTAACCAATAGAATATGGAGAAGGGAAAGGACATCTGTTAGTAATTTATTTAATTTTTTTGAGTGTTCTAGAGATAGGTACTATTGTAACAGATAGGTTAAAAGTAATAGAATAGAAAAAGATATACCATGTTAATACTAATCACAAGAAAACTGGAGTGGCTATATGATTATCAGACAAAAGAGATTTCAAAGCAAAGGTCACTTCATAATGATAAATGGGCCCACTCATCAAGAAGACACAATAATCTTAAATGTTTACAAACCTAATAACAAAGCTGCAAAATACACGAAGCAACAACTGATAGAACTGATGGAAGAAATAGATTAACCCACAGTTATAGTCAGAGGGTTCAGCATGTCTCTCAATAAATGATAAAACAAGCAGACAGAAAATCAGTGAAGATATAGAAAACTTGAACAACACAATCAACCAACTTGACCTAATTGACATTCATAGAACTATCTACTCAACAGTAGCAGAATATACATGTTTTTCAAATGTACAGGGAACATTTGCCAAGATAGATCATACTATGAGCCATTAAACAAGTATCAATAAATTTAAAGGGATTCATATCATACACAAGCATGTTCTCTTTCCACATGGAATTACAGTAGAAGTCAACAGGAGAAAGATCTCTGGAAAATCTCCAAATATATGGAAAGTTAATAAAATACTTATAAATAATATATGGATCAAAGAAAAATCAAAAAGGAAATTAGAAGTATTTTCAATTGAATGAAAATGAAAATGTAACACATAAAAACTAATGGGAAGCTGCCAAAGCAGTACTTAGAGGGAAATGCATGGTATGAAATTTCTATATTAGAAAAGAAGATCTCAAATCAATGACCTCCATTTCCATCTTAACAAATTAAAGTGGAAAAAAAGAGTAAATTAAACCCAAAGTAAGCAGAAGACAGGAAATAATAAATATTATAATGGAAATCGGTAAAATAGAAAACAGAAAACAATAGAGTACATAAATTAGACCCAAAGCTAGTTCTTTGAGATCAATAAAACTGATAACTCTCTAGCAAGGCCGATAGGGAAAAAAGAGAGAAGATATAAGTGACATAATTACAGAGTTTACAGATATTAAAAGGACAATAAGGGAATATTATTAATTACTTTATGCTAAAAAAAATTAGACCCCTTTGATGAAATGGATAAATTACATGAAAGATGCAAACTACCAAAGGTCACTCAAGAAGAAATGGATAACCTAAAGAGCCATAAAGCCATTACAAAAATTAATTGTAATTAAATGGCATCCCACAAAGAAAACTACAGGCCCAAATGGCTACACTGGTGAATTATACCAAACATACAAGGAAGAAATAATACCAAATCTTCAAAAACGCTTCCAGAAAATTAAAAAGAAGGGAATTCTCCCCAGTTCACTCTATGAGGCAAGCATTACTCTGATACCAAATCTAGACAAAGATATTTGAAGGAAACTACAGCTGATTTTCCTCATGAACATAGATATAAATATTCTAAATGACATGTTAACAAATCAAATTAACCACATATAAAAGGATAACATACCATGACCAAGTGGAGTTTACCCTAGGAATGCAAAGTTGGTGCAATATTTTAAAAAATAAATCAATGTATTTTACCATACTAATGGACTAAAAAAGAAAAATCATATGCTTATCTCAATAGACACAGGAAAATCATCTGACAAAATCTAACTTCCATATTCAACACATTGACCCATAGAGTCACTGCAATCCCAATAAAAATCTTCACATGATTTTCCTGGTAGAAATTGATGGGCTTATTCTAAAAATAAGAATATTTTTATTCTTATCGAACATTAACTTATTTTAAGACAAGAAATTAAAACTATAGTATAATCAAGACAATATGGTATTGATGTAAAGATACACAGGTTAGTGGATCACAGAGTCCAGAAATAGACCCACATATATATGATTAACTGATTTCTGACAAAGGTACTAAAATAATTCAGTGGAGAAAGGATAGTGTTTTGAGCAAATGGTGAAGGAAAGAAAGAAAGAAAGAAAGAAAGAAAGAAAGAAAGAAAGAAAGAAAGAAAGAAAGAAAGAAAGAAAGAAAGAAAGAAAGAAAGAAAGAAAGAAAGAAAGAAGAAAGAAAGAAAGAAAGAAAGAAAGAAAGAAAGAAAGAAAGGGAAAGAAAGAGGTAGAAGGGAAGGAGGAAAGGAAGGAAGGAAGGAAGGAAGGAAGGAAGGAAGGAAGGAAGAAAAGAGGTAGGGAGGAAGGAGGAAGGAACACACACACAACTTTAATCCATTCCTTGTACCATATACAAAAGTTAACTCAAAATGCATCATAGACCTAAACGTAAAACCTAAAACTGTAAAATTCCTACAAGAAATAATAAGAGAAAATCTTTGTGACCTTGGGTTAGGCAAGAGTTTTTTAGACACAACACCAAAAGCACAATCTATGAAAGAAAAAAAATATATGTTGGACTTTATCAAAATTAAAAACGTCTGCTGTTTGAAGACCCTGTTAAGATAATGAAAAACCAAGTTGCAGACTAGTTACTAGTTTGTTAATGATAAATCTGTAATTTATCTGATAAAGAATTTGTATGCAGAATACATAAAGAACTTTCAAAACTTAATAACAGGAAAAAAAACAACAAAAAATGGGTAAAAGATTTGAACAGATACTTCATCCGAGAAGATATAAGGATGGCAAATAAGCACACGCAAAGATGCTTATCATCATAGTCTTTAGGGAAATGCAAATTAAAACAACAATGAGATACCAATACACACCTTTTGGAATGACTAACATTCGAAAGACGGGGCATACCAAGAGTTGACCAGGATGTAGAGGAACTAGAACTCTCATACACTGCTGGTGGGAATGTAAAATAGTAAAATCCTTTTGAAAAATAGTTGGCCATTTCTCAAAAACTTATACACCATATGACCCAGCCATTTCAATTCGAGGTATTTACCCAGGAGAAAATAAAGCTTGTGTCCATACAAGGATACATAAGTGTTTCTATAGGCTATATTAATCTTCCATTGCTGTGTGACAAATGCCCACAAATTATAGCAGCTTAAAAACAACATACACTTATCTCAGTTTCCATGAGTCAGGAGCCCAGTCATGGCTTAGCTGGATGCTCAGGATCTCACAAAGCTGCAACCAAGGTGTTGGTCATGCTGCAGTCCTTTCTGGAACTCAGGCATTTTTCCTAACTCACATGGTTGTTGGCAGATTCAATTTCTTGTGGTTATAAGGCCAAGGTCACTATTTTATTGCTGGCTGTCACCCAGAGGCTACTCTCAGCTCCTAGAAGCAGTGAGCAGTTCCTGGCCATGCAGCCTTCTTATTCTTACAACATGGCAGCTTACCTCCTCAAAGCCAGCAGGAGAATCTCTCTCCAGTCTGCTAAAATGGAGTCCTATATAATGTAACATAATTGACAAAGGTGGCTATCCAATCACCTTTGTCATATTCTATTGGCTAGAAAAAAGTCACAGGTTCTGTTCACACTCAAGGAGAAGGGATTATACAAGAACATGACTCACTGTGTCATCTTAGGGTGAAATTCCACAGCAGTTTTTATATTTGTAACAGTCTCCAGCTGGAAACAACTCAAATGTCCATTAACAGGTGAATGGATAAACAAATTGTGGTATATCTATATAGTAGAATACTACTCAACAATAAAGAAGAATGATATACACTAAACATGAATCAATCTCAAAATAATTGTGCTGAGTGAAAGAAGCTAGGAAAAAACAAGTATTTACAGTGTGATTCCATTTATATAAAAATCCGAAAAACACACACTAATCTATAATGACAGAAAGCAGATCAGGGATCGTCCAGGAATGAGAATCAAGGGCAGGAAGGCCCAGACAGGAGACAGACATTACAAAGAGGAAGGAGGAAACTTTTGGGGTTGACAGATATATTCACAATCTGAATAGTAGTGATGATTACATGGCTGTATCATATACCAAAACTTATCAAACTGTACACTTGATCCCGCATGCAGCAACTAAAAAAAAAAATAGATCCCGCACACTGCTACTAAGGATCCCGCAAGCGGCAATGAAGATCCCACGTACTGCAGCTAAGACTCAGCTAGCCAAATAAATAAATATTAAATAAATAGTTCAATTAATTGTATGTCAACCATACCTTACTGAAGCTGTTTAAAAAACAAAACAAAAAAACCTCTAACATCTTCTTCCAGAATCAATTCTCTCAAGATATTCCTGCTTGCTAATAAAAGCTTCCCTTTTTGTCACTTTTAAATTACCAATTTGCTAAGTTTTCCAAATTTATTTTTTACAGCAGATTCTAAGACAGTGAAACAGGAGCTTTTGTTTGAGGTGGAAAAACTGTGGCAACTGTTGCTATGTGAGTCTTATGAGATATCCGGAAATGGAGTCTATCTGGTTGGCTTATACTTTGAAGGTTTAGTGGGAGAGTCAGATGTGCAAAGGGACAATTTCAATATAATATAACTGCACACACCTACACACACTCTATGGAGAGCCTGGGGTGGGTATGTGGTGTGCAGAGAAGACTTTGTGGAGACAGCGCCTGAATTAAGTTTCAGGGGATGAATGGGAGTTGGCCAAGTGAAGAAGGGAAAAGGCATTCCAGGTACAGAAAATGGCATAAGCAATAGCAAGGAAGCAGGAAAGAGCATGTTACACATGGGAAAGCAGAAGGAATTTAGGCACAAGGTGGGGAGTTGTGGTGGATCAGGTTGGAGAGGGTGGGTGATGGCTGACATGATGGACATTATGATTTGGACATTACCTTTCAGGCAGAAAATTTCAGCACTCTGAAGAATTTTAGGCAGGTAAATGATATCACCGAAGAAAAGAATAATCTCATCTGTGGACGAAAAAGACTTCGTAATACACAGTGATGGTAAGGACCGGAATGAGAAGATGGATTTAAGACATCTAAAGGGCTTACAATATTTTGTAAGTCCTCGTGATCAACTGGCCATAAGTGAAAGAGAGAAGTCTATAGTGATCCCCAAGGTTTTATCTTGGGGTCCTTCCATTAACTGAAAAGAGGAGCACAAGAGGCAGAAGGAGGTCTTCTGGGGTGGGATGAAGAGAAAGAAATGAGTTTAAGCTGGGCTTATTGAGTTTCAGATGCATCGGGAAGTTGAAGCAAAGATGCCTTTTAAGGCAGGTAGAAAAAGGTCAGAGAATGAGAATACGCGTGGGTGGTACAACCCTCATGGTGGCGGGACTGTCCCAGAAAAATGTGTAGAGAAGAGCATTGGACTAGAGCCCGAAAAACCTTCCACTAAGGGCTAGGGGTAGAAGGGAAATCCCTACTGAAGACCCCCAATGAACGGCCAGAGATACAGTGAAGGTAACTAAATTAACTATCCTGTTCTGTTAACTAACGTCTCCATTCCAAAGACTTGTTCTCTCCCTACCTCCCCCCACCACGCACTTTTGCTCCCAGTCTTCTGGTTGCAGGAAAAGTCAGCAACAAATGTAACTTCTTTGTCCTGAAAGAAAAGATTAAATAGACAAGACAAAATACAATATGAGGCAGGTGATATCACGGAAATATTTTTCGTTGACTGTTCCGGTCGTTTCGGGTTCGATTCCTCAGTGACTGCTATTTATCTGTTGACACTCCGCATGCTTGTCCTCCTAGAAAACCACCAGAGGAGTCAGAGGCCCAGCCTCTCTCGTTGTGACCATCAGCAAGATGCATCTTTGAGCTACGGTCTATAGTTTCACTGAGGTACAAGATAGGTCATTCACAGTGGCTCTTTTATTGGTTGTAGAAAGAACGGTAACTGTTACCGAGCTGGGTGGGGGTTGTGAAATTGGCTCTTGACTGTACTTTGACTCTGATAAAAGGAGGGGGAGATCCAAGCTGGCTGCCGGAGTTTTGTGGTCCTGGTTGGGGAGGATAACAACTGTCCGGCACTACAACCCGCTGAGGCCTTATTTTCCGAACTACCGCAGGCAGACTTGGAAATATCTACTGGGCAGGGAAGTGCCCAGACATCAAAGTACGTATAACAGAGCTTCTGTCTTTTTTTTCATAAATACTAAAATCAGTTTCTCTAGAAATGAGGGACAGACCTATTTAATGCCTAGATCCAAGGTTGGATGGATGGATAGATAGATAGATAAATTTGTGGTGTTTGTAGGGAGAACTGCGTGTGTAGGTAGGTAAACCTCAAAATAAGTCTCTCTTAGGGCAAGGCCATAAACATTAAAAAAGAGAGAGAAAAGTGATCAATAATATCCAATATAGCCTAGAGGCCCAGTAAGATATGGTATCCATTGAACTGGGGCAATATGGAAGTTTTTGGTGATCATAGTGAATTTTAATCTAGTAGTATAAGCAGAAGATAGATTTTATTGTGCATTGGGTGCAAACATGAAGTGAACTACAGAAATACAGAGAGCAAATGACAGATTACTATTAATCTGAGAAATTATGAATGATATAGTGTTGAAGGAAGTAGAAATGCAGAGTCAAAGGTAGAGACACAGTTTAGAATAGGAGAGAACCGAGTATATTTGCAGATTGGGGTAACACAGCAAAAAGAGAGAGAGAAAATAAAGATATGAGAATCGGAGGGGATGGTTAGTTAAGGTCGAAGAGAAAATAGAGCATGGACTCTGGGAGAAAACAGAAGAGGAACACTGGTGGACTGGACAGGTGACATCTTGTCCCTTGAATCCAGAGGAAACAAGATACTAAACCAGGCACATCGAGATCAATGTATAGATCCCCTACTTGGGTTAATGTCCAGCCTCTGAAGCTCCTGAGTGTTCCCCTCCAATACCAGCCTCTTCCTCACCCAAGTTCTGCCTGCAAAAATGTGTGTCCAGTAGCCTAACAATGCTGGGTATAACACCACTGATTGAACACTGCTGCTTGGCTAACTTAGGGTCAAACAATGAAGGAGAGCTCAAAAAATCTAAAACAACATATTCGCTGATTTGCACTTATATTTCTAATTTGTTCTTGCAGTGATAGGATGAGACCAACTTGAAAAGAAAATGGAATCCAAGTTGTGAGAGCCTTCCAAAGTTGCTCCATGAAGCTGAGCTGTGGTTGAGGCTGTTAATTTTTTAAATCCTCGAGCATTAGGCTTAGTCTTCCAAAGCATCTGTATCAAGAGTGTTGGTCCAGGCAACCAGATCTTCCACTTCTTCTTCCCATGGCTCATTTGTGCTAACATCAACTGGTAAAACTTTTCTCTTCCACCGCTCCTTTGTTTCATCCGTCTTTGTGACGATATCTGTTTCAGTTTGTGAATCAGGAAAAGTTTGAACTATAATGGGAAATACAAAAAACAGCAATTTAATAGACATGGGCAGGAAAAACAATAAAAAGAAAGTGTCCCTGCATTTGTAGCATAATGCCTAAGATCATCTAAATGAATACAAGTAACCTTTTTAAAGTTTCTAAATTTCGCATTTTGCAATGAACTTATTTGTCATGAATCATTCTTTCCCTTTTGGTCAATCTTTCTATGCTCATACATGTACTGAGCCCCTGCTAAGTGCCAGTAGATGTGTAAGGGAAAAGGTGTCCATGAGTGATTCGGCAGCACAAGGACGGAATCACCATGTCTAAGTGAAAAAAGACTTGGACTTTGACAGGGAAGGAGAAATTTGCTAAACAGAGAGGGGCAGAGAAGGGAGATGGGAGCGCTTTAGATCAAGGACACAGCACAGACCAAGGCACAAAGGCATGAGAGAACCTGACAGCGTTGGAGGTAAACAGAGTTGACGCTTCAGTATTTATGCTCTGCCAGGTGCTGTGCTAAGCATGTGCTACATGTAAAATATAACTTAGACACAATGCTTATGATGGGCAGGTATTATTACCTTTATTTTAAAGATGAGGAAATTGAGACTGAGTGGCCTGCAGTAACTTGCCCAAGGACGTCCAGCTAATAATAGTTAATTCTAGGTCCAAAGGATCCAAAATCACTGTGTTACAGTGTGTGGACAGTTCAGTGGAGCTGGCTAGTCAGGCTGAGACCAGGTTAGGAAAGCCTCATATATCACACAAAGAAGTTTCATCTTTCTTGCATGGGTCTTGTAAACAGGGAAATAAATTGATTTTAAAAGAAGAATATAGATACAGTATCTGTATTTCTCAATACTTCCACTCAGCGAGGGGAACTTGCTTTCTAGGGGTGAACCCTAGCTGGTGCTATTTATGTTCTGCTACCCCTAAAACCCCACTGTACTCTCCCCTCCCTGCATAATTATTGCCACCTAATTCATTGCCCTGCATGCGGTCAAGGACAAATTCTGTTGGTTTCATATGTTTATTTCCCCAATTATGTACCAAATGAACCTTGTAATATCCATTGTCTTCCAGTTGTGCTATAGACAAGGGTTATGAATGAATTGTTCTCTCGGTCTCTTTGGTTTATGGAAAGATTTATAGAGGGATTTGAGTTTAGACAGCTGCCATCAGCCTATAAGAGGTCTGAGGTCTCTAAAGATTGAGTTCTTATTTTTATACTTTAATATTAATCTCTAGCTATTTTTTGTTAGTTTCTGCTTTATAACAAACTGAATCAGTTATACATATATATATGTTCCCATATCTCTTCCCTCTTGCATCTCCCTCCCTCCCACCCTCCCTATCCCACCCCTCTAGGTGGTCACAAACCACCTAGCTGATCTCCCTGTGCTATGCAGCTGCTTCCCACTAGCTATCCATTTTACGTTTTGTAGTGTATATGTGTCCATGCCACTCTCTCACTTTGGCACGGCTTACCCTTCTCCCGCCCCATATCCTCAAGTCCATGCTCTAGTAGGTCTGTGTCTTTATTCCCGTCTTACCCCTAGGTTCTTCATGACATTTTTTTTTCTTAGATTCCACGTATATGTGTTAGCAAACGGTATTTGCTTTTCTCCTTCTGACTTATTTCACTCTGTATGACAGACTCTAAGTCTATCCACCTCACTACAAATAACTCAATTTCGTTTCGTTTTATGGCTTAGTAATATTCCACTGTATATATGTGCCACATCTTCTTTATCCATTCATCTGTTGATGGACACTTAGGTTGCTTCCATGTCCTGGCTATTGTAAATAGAGCTGCAATGAATATTTTGGTACATGACTCTTTTTGAATTATGGTTTTCTGGTATATGCCCAGTAGAGGGATTGCTGGGTCGTATGGTAGTTCTATTTGTAGTTTTTTAAGGAACCTCCATACTGTTCTCCATAGTGGCTGCATCAATTTACATTCCCACCAACAGTGCAAGAGGGTTCCCTTTTCTCCACACTCTCTCCAGCATTTATTGTTTCTAGATTTTTTGATGGTGGCCATTCTGACTGGTGTGAGATGTTCTCTCATTGTAGTTTTGATTTGCATTTCTCTAATGATTAATGATGTTGAGCATTCTTTCATGTGTTTGTTGGCAATCTGTATATCTTCTTTGGAGAAATGTCTATTTAGGTCTTCTGCCCATTTTTGGATGGGGTTGTTTGTTTTTTTGATATTGAGCTGCATGAGCTGCTTGTAAATTTTGGAGATTAATCCTTTGTCAGTTGCTTCATTTGCAAATATTTTCTCCCATTCTGAGGGCTGTCTTTTGGTCTTGTTTATGGTTTCCTTTGCTGTGCAAAAGCTTTGAAGTTTCATTAGGTCCCACTTCTTTATTTTTGTTTTTATTTCCATTTCTCTAGGAGGCGGGTCAAAAAAGTTCTTGCTGTGATTTATGTCATAGAGTGTTCTGCCTATGTTTTCCTCTAAGAGTTTGATAGTGTCTGGCCTTACATTTAGGTCTTTAATCCATTTCGAGTTTATTTTTGTGTATGGTGTTAGGGAGTCCTCTAATTTCATACTTTTACATGTACCTGTCCAGTTTTCCCAGCACCACTTATTGAAGAGGCTGTCTTTTCTCCATTGTATATTCTTGCCTCCTTTATCAAAGATAAGGTGACCATATGTGCGTGGGTTTATCTCTGGGCTTTCTATCCTGTTCCATTGATCTATATTTCTGTTTTTGTGCCAGTACCATACTGCCTTGATTACTATAGCTTTGTAGTATAGTCTGAAGTCAGGGAGCCTGATTCCTCCACCTCCATTTTTCGTTCTCAATATTGCTTTGGTTATATGGGGTCTTTTGTGTTTCCATACAAATTGTGCAACTCTTTGTTCTAGTTCTGTGAAAAATGCCAGTGGTAATTTGATAGAGATTGCATTGAATCTGTAGATTGTTTTGGGTAGTAGAGTCATTTTCACACTGTTGATTCTTCCAATCCAAGAACATGGAATATCTCTCAATCTATTTGTATCATCTTTAATTTCTTTCATCAGTGTCTTATAATTTTCTGCACACAGGTCATTTGTCTCCTTAGGTAGGTTTATTCCTAGATATTTTATTCTTTTTGTTGCAATGGTAAATGGGAGTGTTTTCTTCATTTCACTTTCAGATTTTTCATTATTAGTGTATAAGAATGCCAGAGATTTCTGTGCATTAATTTTGTATCCTGCTACTTTACCAAATTCATTGATTAGCTCTAGCAGTTTTCTGATAGCATCCTTAGGATTCTCTATGTATAGTGTCATGTCATCTGAAAATAGTGACAGCTTTACTTCTTCTTTTCTGATTTGGATTCTTTTATTTCTTTTTCTTCTCTGATTGCTGTGGCTAGGACTTCCAAAACTATGTTGAATAAGAGTGGTGAGAGTGGGCAACCTTGTCTTGTTCCTGATCTTAGTGGAAATGCTTTCAGTTTTTCACCATTGAGGACAATGTTGGCTGTGGGTTTGTCATATATGGCCTTTATTATGTTGAGGAAAGTTCCCTCTATGCCTACTTTCTGCAGGGTTTTTATTATAAATGGGTGTTGAATTTTGTCGAAAGCTTTCTCTGCATCTATTGAGATGATCATATAGGTTTTCTCCTTCAACTGTTATTATGTTGTATCACGTTGACTGATTTGCGTATATTGAAGTATCCTTGCATTCCTGGAATAAACCCCACTCGAACATATTGTATGATCCTTTTAATGTGCTGTTGGATTCTTTTGCTAGTATTTTGTTGAGGATTTTTGCATCTATGTTCATCAGTGATATTGGCCTGTAGTTTTCTTTCTTTGTGACATCTTTGTCTGGTTTTGGTATCAGGGTGATGGTGGCCTCACAGAATGAGTTTGGGAGTGTTCCTCCCTCTGCTATATTTTGGAAGAGTTTGAGAAGGATAGGCGTTAGCTCTTCTCTAAATGTTTGCTAGAAATCGCCTGTGAAGCCATCTGGTCCTGTGCTATTGTTTGTTGGAAGATTTTTTCTTTTTTTTTTTTGCGGTATGCGGGCCTCTCACTGTTGTGGCCTCTCCCGTTGCGGAGCACAGGCTCCGGGCACGCAGGCTCTGCGGCCATGGCTCACAGGCCCAGCTGCTCCGCGGCATGTGGGATCTTCCTGGACCAGGGCACAAACCCGCGTCCCCTGCATCGGCAGGCGGACTCTCAACCACTGCGCCACCAGGGAAGCCCTGTTGGAAGATTTTTAATCACAGTTTCAATAACAGTGCTTGTGATTGGCCTGTTCATATTTTCTATTTCTTCCTGGTTCAGTATCGGCAGGTTGTGCATTTCTAAGAATTTGTCCATTTCTTCCAGGTTGTCCATTTTATTGGCATAGAGTTGCTTGTAGTAATCTCTCATTATCTTTTGTATTTCTCCAGTGTCAGTTGTTACTTCTCCGTTTTCATTTCTAATTCTATTGATTTGATTCTTCTTCCTTTTTTTCTTGATGAGTCTGGCTAATGGTTTATCAATTTTGTTTATCTTCTCCAACAACCAGCTTTTAGTTTTATTGATTTTGCTATCGGTTCCTTCATTTCTTTTTCATTTATTTCTGATCTGATCTTTATTATTTCTTTCCTTCTGCTAAATTCAGTTTTTTTTTGTTCTTCTTTCTCTAATTGCTTTAGGTGCAAGGTTAAGTTGTTTATTTGAGATGTTTCCTGTTTCTAAAGGTAGGATTGTATTGCTATAAACTTCCCTCTTAGAACTGCTTTTGCTGCATCCCATAGGTTTTGGGTTGTTGTGTCTCCACTGTCATTTGTTTCTAGGTAGTTTTTAATTTCCTCTTTGATTTCTTCAGTGATCACTTCGTTATTAAGTAGTGTATTGTTTAGCATCCATGTGTTTGTATTTTTTACAGATCTTTTCCTGTAATTGACATCTAGTCTCATAGCGTTGTGGTCAGAAAAGATACTTGGTACGATTTCAATTTTCTTAAATTTACCAAGGCTAGATTTGTGACCCAAGATAGGATCTATCCTGGAGAGTGTTCCATGAGCACTTGAGAAAAATGTGTATTCTGTTGTTTTTGGATGGAATGTCCTATAAATATCAATTAAGTCCATCTTGTTTAATGTATTATTTAAAGCTTCTGTTTCCTTATTTATTTTCATTTTCGATGATCTGTCCATTGGTGAAAGCGGGGTGTTAAAGTCCCCTACTATGATTGTGTTACTGTCGATTTCCCCTTTTATGGCTGTTAGTATTTGCCTTATGTATTGAAGTGCTCCTATGTAGGGTGCATAAGTATTTACAATTGTTATATCTTCTTCTTGGATCGATCCCTTGATCATTATGTAGTGTCCTTCTTTGTCTCTTGTAATAGTCTTTATTTTAAAGTCTATTTTGTCTGATATGAGAATTGCTACTCCAGCTTTTTCCTGATTTCCATTTGCATGGAATACCTTTTTCCATCCCCTCACTTTCAGTCTGTATGTGTGCCTAGGTCTGAAGTGGGTCTCTTGTAGACAGCATATATATGGGTCTTGTTTTTGTATCCATTCAGCCAGTCTGTGTCTTTTGGTGGGAGCATTTAATCCATTTACATTTAAGGTAATGATCGATATGTATGTTCCTATTCCCATTTTCTTAATTGTTTTGGGTTTGTTATTGTAGGTCTTTTCCTTCTCTTGTGTTTCTTGCCTAGAGAAGTTCCTTTAGCATTTGTTGTAAAGTTGGTTTGGTGGTGCTGAACTTTGTCTCAGCTTTTGCTTGTCTGTAAAGGTTTTAATTTCTCCATCAAATCTGAATGAGATCCTTGCTGGGTAGAGTAATCTTGTTTGTAGTATTTTCTCCTTCATCATTTTAAATGTCCTGCCACTCCCTTCTGGCTTGCAGCGTTTCTGCTGAAAGATCAGCTGTTAACCTTATGGGGATTCCCTTGTGTGTTATTTGTTGTTTTTCCCTTGCTGCTTTTAATATGTTTCCTTTGTATTTAATTTTTGATAGTTTGACTAATATGTGTCTTGGCGTGTTTCTCCTTAGATTTATCATGTGTGGGACTCTCTGTGCTTCCTGGACTTGATTAACTATTTCCTTTCCCATATTAGGGAAGTTTTCAACTATAATCTCTTCAGATATTTTCTCAGTCCCTTTCTTTTTCTCTTCTTCTTCTGGAACCCCTATAATTCAAATGTTGGTGCATTTAATGTTGTCCCAGAGGTCTCTGAGACTGTCCTCAGTTCTTTTCATTCTTTTTTCTGTATTCTGCTCTGCAGTAGTTATTTCCACTATTTTATCTTCCAGGTCACTTATCTGTTCTTCTGCCTCAGTTATTCTGCTATTGATCCCTTCTAGAGTATTTTTAATTTCATTTATTGTGTTGTTCATCATTGCTTATTTCCTCTTTAGTTCTTCTAGGTCCTTGTTAAATGTTTCTTGCATTTTGTCTATTCTATTTCCAAGATTTTGGATCATCTTTACTATCATTATTCCGAATTCTTTTTCAGGAAGACTGCCTATTTCTTCTTCATTTGTTAGGTCTGGTGGGTTTTTACCTTGCTCCTTCATCTGCTGTGTGTTTTTCTGTCTTTTCATTCTGTTTATCTTACTGTGTTTGGGGTCTCCTTTTTGCAGGCTGCAGGTTCATAGTTCCCGTTGTTTTTGGTGTCTGTCCCCAGTGGCTAAGGTTGGTTCAGTGGGTTTGGTAGGTTTCCTGGTGGAAGGGACTAGTGCCTGTGTTCTGGTGGATGAGGCTGGATCTTGTCTTTCTGGTGGGCAGGTCCATGTCTGGTGGTGTGTTTTGGGGTGTCTGTAGCCTTATTATGATTTTAGGCAGCCTCTCTGCTAATGGATGGGGCTGTGTTCCTGTCTTACTAGTTGTTTGGCATAGGGTGTCCAGCCCTGTAGCTTGCTGATCGTTGAGTGAAGTTGGGTCTTGGTGTTGAGATGGAGATCTCTGGGAGATTTTCGACATTTGATATTATGTGGAGCTGGGAGGTCTCTTGTGGACCAGTGTCCTGAAGTTGGCTCTCCCACCTCAGTGGCACAGCCCTGACGCCTGGCTGGAGCACCAAGAGCCTGTCCTCCACATGGCTCAGAATAAAAGGGAGAGGGCTTCCCTGGTGGCGCAGTGGTTGGGGGTCCGCCTGCCGATGCAGGGGACGCGGGTTCGTGCCCCGGTCCAGGAGGATCCCACATGCCGCGGAGCGGCTGGGCCCATGAGCCATGGCCGCTGAGCCTGCGCGTCCGGAGAGGTCACAGCAGTGAGACGCCCGCATACCGCAAAAAAAAAAAAAAAAAAGGGAGAAAAAATAGAAAGATAGAGGATAAATAAAATAAAGATAAAATAATTAAAATAAAAAATAATTATTAAGGAAAAAAAATTTTTTAAGTAAAAAAAGAAAAACACCCAGACAGTCAGAACCCTAGGACAAATGGTGAAAGCAAAGTTATACAGACAAAATCTCACACAGAAGCATACACATACAAACTCACAAAAGGAGGAAAGGGGGAAAAATAATATATCTTCTAGCTGTTATTAATTTAAAATTAAATTCTGTCTTTCCCTTGAGAAAATCTTCTCTATGAACATATCATTGATGGACTAATGATACTTCTTTCTAACCATGTTTGAGCTGTTCTAAATGCATATGCTTTTGGTCACAAGAAATACAGAGCCCAATTCAAACCAGTTTAAACAACAGAGTAATGTCTTATCTCACAGAAGGAGATCAGAGGTAGGGCAGGGCTGAATGATACAGTGACTCAACAATGTCATTCAGGACAAGTTCTTTACACTACTCTGCTTTACCATCTCTGGCATTGTCTTCATCTTCAGAGTCACAGCAAGAGACATGTGGCCATTCTAGTACTCATATCAGACACAGCAACATCCAGAGGAATAAAGGCGTCTTTTCTCCAGGGTCTCATTTTTAAGAGTAGGAAAACTACCCCTGGAAGGACCTAGTATATTTCCTCTCAGGCTGGATTGTGTCACACCCTACTCCTAAACTAGTCACTGGCAAGGGAAATGGGATTACCATGATTGGGTAGTCAGTTGTTGGAGTAGAATGAATGTTGGGAGTCAATGACCTTGACCATTTGCCCTCTTAGTTCCTGTGCTTCTAAAAAAAAACAAAACAAAACAACACTCCTAGGAAGCATAAAAAGAAATCCTAGCTAGATTAGCAGAGCATAATGCAAAACAAACATAAAAATATTTCCTCATGACACAGAAGAAGTAAACATTATTTTGAACCTTTTTCCTCCAGAAAATCTTAAGCATTACAAATCGCTCTGAGAAACCTTGGATTTACTGATTGGAATCAATAACAATAACATTTGTTACTATGTTAAAATAAGTTACAGAAACACAAATTCTAATTGCCTTACGGTTTGTATGCCTTTCTTGGGATGGATCCTCAAAACCCTGCTTCTTAAAATTTTTTCTAATCCTAAAATAATTTAGTTAGTGAAGATACTAAGTTCTGTTCTGATTGGTGGGCTCTGATTATTGCCCAATGGTTTATTTCCATTCACTTCTGTATTAGTTTCAGTTCAGTTAGAAAAACAAAGCCCTGGAGGGTGGATTCAAGATGGTGGACTAGGAGGATGCAGAATTCGTGTCTCTGCACAACTAGGGCACCTACCAATCACTGGTGGGGGACCACAGAAACCTAAGAGGATGGGAGGAACCCCCAACAACCAGTTGTTTCAATTATATTTTTATTTTTCCTAATATATTTTTTATCTTTCTAATTTTATTTTGTTTTTTATTCTTTCTTATTGTACTGCTCCTTTTTTGCTTTTTTTTTTTTTTTGCCTCACCACACAGCTTGCAGGATCATGGTTCCCAGGCTGGAGGTCGGGCCTGAGCTCCTGTGGTGGGAGCTCTGAGTCCAAACTGCTGGACTAACAGAGAAACTCAGACCCCAGGGAATATTAATTGGAGTGAGGCCTCCCAGAGGTCCTCGTCTTGGCACCAAGGCCTGGCTCTGTAAAACTGTCTGCAAACTCCACTGCTGGACGCCTCAGGCCAAACAACCAGTAAGACAGGAATACAGCACCACCCATCAAAAAAAAAATGAAATGACAAAAAAATACGTTACAGCTGAAGGAGCAAAGTAAAAACCTACAAGACCAAATAAATGAAGACAAAATAGGCAACCTACCTGAAAAAGTATTCAGAGTAATGATATTAAAAATGATCCAAAATCTCGGAAACAGAATGAAGAAAATATGAGAAATATTTAACAAGGATCTAGAAGAACTAAAGAGCAAACAAACAGTGATGAACAACACAATAACTGAAATTAAAAATACTCTAAAAGGAATCAACAGCAGAATAAGTGAGGCAGAAGAACGGATAAGTAAGCTGAAAGATAAAATGGTAGAAATAATGGCCAGGGAGCAACATAAAGAAAAAACAATGAAAAGAATTGAGGACAGTCTCAGAGACCTCTGGGACAACACTAAACACACCAACATTCGAATTATAGGGGTCCCAGAAGAAGAAGAAAAAAGAAAAGGTGTGAGAAAATACTTGAAGAGATTATAGTTAAAAACTTCCCAAACATGGGAGAGGAAATAGTCAATCAAGTCCAGGAAGTGCAGAGAGTCCCATACAGGATAAACCCAAAGAGAAACATGCCGAGGCACATATTAATCAAACTATCAAAAATTAAATATAAAGAAAAAATATTAAAAGCAGCAAGGTAGGGGCTTCCCTGGTGGCGCAGTGGTTGAGAGTCCGCCTGCCGATGCAAGGAACGTGGGTTCGTGCCCCGGTCTGGGAAGATCCCACATGCCGCAGAGTGGCTGGGCCCATGAGCCATGGCTGCTGAAATAACATACAAGGGAATCCCCATGAGGTTAACAGCTGATCTTTAAGCAGAAACTCTGCAAGCCAGAAGAGAGTGGCAGGACATATTTAAAGTGATGAAAGGGAAAAACCTAGAACCAAGATTACTCTCCCCAGCAAGGATCTTATTCAGATTCGATGGAAAAATCAAAAGCTTTACAGACAAGCAAAAGCTATAAGAATTCAGCACCACCAAACCAGCTTTACAACAAGTGCTAAAGGAACTTCTCTAAGTGGGAAACACAAGAGTAGAAAAAGACCCACAAAAACAAACCCAAATCAATTAAGAAAATGGTAATAGGAACATACATATCGATAATCACCTTGAATATAAATGGATTAAATGCTCCAACCAAAAGACACAGACTGGCTGAATGGATACAAAAACAAGGCCTTTATATATGCTACAAGAAACCCACTTCAGACCTAGGCACACATACAGACTGAAAGTGAGGGGATGGAAAAAGCCATTCCATGCAAATGGAAATTACAAGAAAGCTGGAGTAGCAACACTCATATCAGATAAAATAGACTTAGAAATAAAGACTGTTACAAGAGATAAGGAAGGACACTACATAATGATCAAGGGATCAATCCAAGAAGAAAACATAACAATTGTAAATATTTATGCACCCAACATAGAAGCACCTCAACACATAAGGCAAATGCTAATAGCCATAAAAGGAGAAGTCGACAGTAACACAGTAATAGTGGGGGACCCTAACACCCCACTTATACCAACAGACAGATAATCCAGACAGAAAATAAATAAGGAAACACAAGCTTTAAATGACACAATAGATCTGATAGACTTAATTGATATTTTTAGGACAATCCACCCAAAAGTGGAAAAATATGCTTTCTTCTCAAGTGCATAAGGAACTTTCTCGAGAATAGAGCACATCTTGGGTCACAGATCAAACCTTGGAAAATTTAAGAAAATGAAATCGTATCAAGCATCTTTTCCAACCACAACGTTATGAGATTACTAATCAATTATAGGGAAAAAAACAGTAAAAATCACAAATACATAAAGGCTAAACAGTGCTCTGCTAAATAGCCAAGAGACCACTGAAGAACTCAAAGAGGAAATTAAAAAATACTTAGAAACAAATGACAACAAAAACACGATGATCCAAAACCTACGGGATGCAGCAAAAGCAGTTCTAAGAGGGACATTCATAGCAATTCAAGCTCACCTCAAGAAACAAGAAAAATCTCAAATAAACAAACTAACCTTACACCTAAAGCAACTAGAAAAAGAACAAAGAAAACCCAAAATTAGTAGAAGGAAAGAAATAAAAAAGATCAGAGCAGAAATAAATGAAATAGAAACAAAGAAAACAATAGCAAAGATCAATAAAACTAAAAGCTGGTTCTTTGAGAAGATAAACAAAATTGATAAACCTTTAGCCAGATTCATCAAGAAAAAAAGGGAGAGGACTCATATCAATAAAATTAGCAATGAAAAAGGAGAGAATACAACTGACACCACAGATATACAAAAGGCCATAAGAGACTACTACAAGCAACTGTATGCCAGTAAAATGGACAACCTGGAAGAAATGGACAAATTCTTGGAAAAGTACAAGTTTCCAAGATTAAACCAGGAAGAATTAGAAAACATAAACAAACAAATCACAGGTAATGAAATTGAAACTATGATTAAAAATCTTCCAACATGGGACTTCCCTGGCAGCGCAGTGGTTGGGAATCCGCCTGCCAATGCAGGGGACACGGGTTTGAGCCCTGGTCCGGGAGGATCCCACATGCCGCGGAGCGGCAGAGCCCATGTGACACAACTACTGAGCCTGCGAGCCACAGCTGCTGAGGCCCGTGTGCCTGAAGCCTGTGCTCAGCAGCGGGAGGCCACCGCGGTGAGAGGCCCGCACACCACGGCAAAGGGTGGACCCCGCTTGCCGCAACTGGAGAAAGCCCATGCACACACAGCCAGAAAGACCCAACGCAGCCACAAATAAATAAAAAAATAAGTAAATTTATAAAAAAAAAAAAAATCTTCCAACAAACAAAAGTCCAGGACCAGATGGCCTCACAGGCGAATTCCATCAAACATTTAGGGAAGAGTTAACACCTAACCTTCTCAAACTCTTCCAAAAAACTGTGGTGGGAGGAACACTCCCAAACTCGTTCTATGAGGCCACAATCACCCTGATACCAAAACCAGACAAAGATATCACAAAAAAAGAAAATTATAGACCAGTATCACTGATGAACATAGACACAAAAATCCTTACAAAATACTAGCAAACAGAATCCAACAACACATTAAAAGGATCATACACCATGATCAAGTGGGATTTATCCCAGGATGCAAAGATTCTTCAATATACACAAATCAATCAATGTGATACACCATATTAACAAATTTGTTATACAATTATTATACAATTAACAAAGTGAAGAATAAAAACCATATGATCATCTCACTAGATGCAGAAAAAGCTTTTGACAAAATTCAGCACCCATTTATGATAAGAACCTTCCAGAAAGTGGGCAGAGAGGGAACCTACCTACCTAATAAAAGCCATATGTGACAAACCACAGCAAACAACATTCTCAATGGTGAAAAACTGAAAGCATTTCCTCTACGATCAGGAACAACAGAAGGATGTCCACTCTCACCACTATTATTCAACATAGTTTTGGAAGTCCTAGCCATAGCAATCAGAGAAGAAAAAGAAAGGGAATACAAATTGGAAAAGAAGAAGTAAAACTGTCACTGTTTGCAGATGATATGATATGATACATAGAAAATCCTAAAGATGCCACCAGAAAGCTACTAGAACTAATCAATGAATTTGGTAAGGTTGCAGGATACAAAATTAATGCACAGAAATCTCTTGCATGCTTATACACTAACAACTAAAGATCAGAAAGAGAAATTAAGGAAACACTCCCATTTACCACTGCAACAAAAATAATAAAATACCTAGGAATAAACCTACCTAAGGAGGCAAAAGACCTGTATTCAGAAAGCTATAAAACACTGATGAAAGAAATCAAAGGTAACATAAATAGATGGAGATATATACCACGCTCCTGGATTGGAAGAATCAATATTGTGAAAATGACTATACTACCCAAAGCAATCTACAGGTTCAATGCAATCCCTATCAAACTACCACTGGCATTTTTCACAGAACTAGAACAAAATATTTCACAATTTGTATGGAAACATAAAAGACCCTGAATAGCCAAAGCAATCTTGAGAAAGAAAATTGGACCTGGAGGAATCAGACTCTCTGACTTCAGACTATACTACAAAGCTACAGTATGGTACTGGCACGAAAACAGAAATATAGATCAATGGAACAGGATAGAAAGCCCAGAGGTAAACTCACGCACCTATGGTCAACTAATGTATGACAAAGGAGGCAAGGATATACAATGGAGAAAGACAGTCTCTTCAATAAGTGGTGTGGGAAAAACTGGACAGCTACATGTAAAAGAATGAAATTAGAACACACCCTAACACCATACATAAAAATAAACTTAAAATGGATTAAAGACCTAAATGTAAGGCCAGACACTATAAAACTCTTAGAGGAAATCATAGGCAGAACACTCTATGACATAAATCACAGCAAGATCCTTTTTGACCCACCTCCTAGAGTAAGGGAAATAAAAACAAAAATAAACAAATGGGACCTAATGAAACTTAAAAGCTTTTGCACAGCAAAGGAAACCATAAACAGGATGAAAAGAATGGGAGAAAATATTTGCAAACGAAGCAATGGACAAAGGCTTAATCTCCAAAATATACAAGCAGCTCATGCATCTCAATATCACAAAAACAAACAGCCCTAACCAAAAATGGGCAGAAGACCTAAATAGACATTTCTCCAAAGAAGATATACAGATGGCCAACAAATGCATGAAAAGATGCTCAACATCACTATTTATTAGAGAAATGCAAAACAAAACCACAATGAGGTATCACCTCACACTGATCAGAATGGCCATCATCAAAAAATCTACAAACAATAAATGCTGGAAAAGGTGTGGAGAAAAGGGAACCCTCCTGCACTGTTGGTGGGAATGTAAATTGATACAGCCACTACGGAGAACAGTATGGAGTTTCCTTAAAAAACTAAAAATAGAACTACCATATGATCCAGCAATCCCACTCCTGGGCATATACCCTGAGAAAACCATAATTCAAAAAGAGTCATGTACCAAAATGTTCATTGCAGCTCTATTTACAATAGCCAGGAGATGAGCAACCTAAGTGTCCGTCAACAGATGAAATGGATAAAGAAGATGTGGCACATGTATACAAGGGAATATTACTCAGCCATAAAAAGGAACGAAATTGAGTTATTTGTAGTGAGGTGGATGGACCTAGAATCTGTCACACAGAGTGAAGTAAGTCAGAAAGAGAAAAACAAATACTGTATGCTAACGCATATATATGGAATTTTTAAAAGCGGTACTGATGAACCTAGTGGCGGGGCAACAATAAAGACACAGACCTAGAGAACGGACTTGAAGGCATAGGGGGGAAGGGGAAGCTGGGATGAAGTAGCATTGATGTATATACACTACGAAATGTAAAATGGATGGCTAGTGGGAAGCTGCTGCATATCATAGGGAGATCAGCTCGGTGCTTTGTGATGACCTAGAGGGATGGGATAGGGAGGGTGGGAGGGAGGCTCAAGAGGGAGGGGATATGGGGATATATGTATACATATAGCGGATTCACTTTGTTGTACAGTAGAAACTAACACAGCATTTTAAGGCATTTATACTCCAATAAAGATGTGAAGAAAAAAAAAGAAAAAGAAAAACAGAGCCCTTACAAGTAATACAAGAGTGAGAGGTTCAATATATGAAACAAGGATTATACACGTGTGGGAAGACCTGGAGCAGTGAGGTCTGGAAGGCCATAGCTGGAGAACCAGAGGAATATCACTGCCTATGTTAGCCTGATGCACTATGAGTGGGGAAACCAGAACAAGATGCTGCACACATCTAACCATCCCAAGTGGGACAAACACTGTGAGCTCATGGAGATTTCTGTGAAGCCATCACATCTGTAAAGCGAGAGTCTGTGAAGAGCTGCATGAAACTTTTGTGTCTGAGGAAGCTGCCATGTATGATACACACTTCTCAAGAATGACGGCCTTTTCTCCACTCCCACCTCCAAAATCTCAGATGAATTTTTTCACATTGGCGAACTATGACATGCTAACCCTCTCTGCAAAAGGGAAGCACGGAGTTCATTCCTTTTCCAGCTGAGTCATATTTTCCTTTGGTATCCTGTACAAGTTCACTCTTGCTATATAATAAACAATCACAAGATCTCAGTGACATAGGACAGCAAGCATTTGTTTAGGTCACGCACCTGCAGGTCAGCTGTGGGTAAGCTTCTGTGGGTTGCGGATGGCTGGGAAGCTTGGCTGGGAAGCTTGGCTGGGAAGCTTGGTGACCAGAGGGCTAGTCCAGGCATGTTCTTGTGATGATGGCAGGAGTGAAAAAGAGCAAGCCAAACTGCACAAACCCTTCCCAAACCCTGAGCACATCATACCCACTAATATTCCACAGGTCAAAACAGTCACATGGCAAAGCTCAAAGTCAAGGGTCAAGGGAGTACATTTTGCCCACGGTGGTGGAACAGGATAGGGAGTGAATATTTCTGAACACTAATCTAATTGGCCACAACGTCTTAGGTACAGTCTCTTCTCTCAGCAGTAAGATTAGACACAAAGGAGAGTCTATTCCAATTTCAAAGAGGACATGACTCAGAACTAGAAATCAAATGAGCTTCTGGACATTCCTTAAAATGTTCTCTTCCAGCTCACTTTTCTTACTTTTTCTCATTCATCATGAGTTTATCCCCCCTTTTTCTGAAATCACAGGGTTGCTGAAACAGTGACAACTTTACTCCATCCTATCATTCACTCATTTGTTCACGAGCATTGAATGACTACTATATGCCAAGCACCATGCTGAGAGGTAAGCAGCCCCTTCCCTCAAGGAGGTCACATTCTTTTAAAGGAGACTGGCAGTAAAGAGACCACTATAACATAGCACGTGTGGTGGACAGACTCTAAGCTGGCCTGTCATGATCCCCACATTCTGCTGTTCACACCTTTGTGTAATCTCCTCCCTTTTGAGTGTGGGTAGGACTTGCTACTTGCTTCTACTCAATCGAATATGACAAAGGTAATGGAACCTCACTCTCATGATTATGTTATATAAGTTTCTACCTTACTATCAGACTTGTTCTAAAGAATTTCCTTGCTGGCTGGCCGAAGTAGGAGGCTACGCTGGGAAAGCCCACAAGGCGATGAACTGCCGGAAGCCTTAAGAGCAGAGCGAGGCCTCCAGCATACAGCCAGCAAGAAGCTGGGCCCTCGGTCCTAAAGACAAAAGGAAGTGAATTTTGTCAGCAACTTCAGTGAGCTTACAGCAAGCAAATTCTTCCCTGTTCCAGCCGCCAGATGAGAATGCAGCCCAGCTGACGCCTTGATCACAGCCTTATGAGATCCCAAGCAGAGGATCCTGCTACATTGTGCCTTGACTGTGGGCACATATAAACTGTGAAATAACAAGTGTGTGCTGTTTTAAGCCATTTAGTGTGTGGTAATTTATTACATAGCAATAGAAAACTAATAGAGCATGATAAGACATGATAGTGTGCTATGATGGCTTACAGGGAAAGTTTCCTAGAGAAGGTAATACTTGAGCTGAATCTCAGAATGAGTAGGTACTAGAAAGGAAGAAAAAGGAGGGAATGATGTTGGGAACTGCAGGGTGGGTATATGAGAAAACACAGAGCACCTCTCAAATTTTTTTGAAATGAAGGAGGGAATAAACAACGATGACCTACTAGGTCAGTGTGGTGTTTAGGGTGTAAGTAGGACAAAGAATTTTAGATTCGCTTAAAACATAAGCAGATTTGAGCTATAGAAAGTAGTCTGACAAAGCATGGACAGAAATTGTTGCAATCATCAACTTAACGAAATGATCTCTTCCACTGGTGAAGATGGGGTGGGGGGATGTTGGAGGCGAGAACTGCAGAGAGGAGTAGAGAATTCATGGAGGAAGCAGAGAGTAAGGCTGGAGAAAGCAACACTTCTTACCAATTCTTCCAGGCACCTTGAATCTGGAATAAGGCACAGTTGAATGGAGAAGACTGAGGCTGGTAATTTAGAGGATGAATCTGCATGACACACCAAAACAAGTAGGAGCAAGAGAAGTAGATACTGAGTGGGGAAAAGAAAGAGATGGGGGGCAGGACCTTGAACAATCACTGAATGAAGGTTACTGCCTGTGTCTGGCATTTGTAGGCTGTTGTGTTTCAAGGACAGGCAACAGCAAAAGCAGCAACGAATAGTTCAGAGGAGTTCCCAGTTCACAAAGAATTTTTACCTCCATGGAGTCATTTAGTCACAAGAATCCTCTGACATAGGGAAGGATATTAGAAACAAATATTTACTGAACATCTTCCATGTACCCAGTACTAGCTGAGGATGAAGAAACTGAAGCTCAGAGGTCAAGAGACTCTCCTATAATTACATAGATGTGGTATCTAAACCCAAGTTCTCTGACCCCGAATGTTTTGCTCTCCCTTCTATAGTAGCTGATTTCCATAAGTTACCAGCTCTCTCTTCCTGCTCAAGACCTACCCCCAATCTGTACCAAATGTTTCTTTGAAAAAATTTTAATTCTAAAAATAGTACCTGAAACATCTCAACTAATATTATTCCTTTCTTTTCAACCATATTGCATGTATCTCTGAATTTAAAATGAGCTCTGGGAATCCGTTTATTTAGTGTTTTGCTTATTTTTGCTGCTTTTATACATTTGAAACTTAGCCTTAGATTTTCAAATTGTGTATTCACCTATCAAAGGCTACAAAACTCGAAAGTATAACTAATTCATTTTTTTCAAAGCTCCAATTCTTATGTAAGTAACTTACTGAATTTATTTTGTTAGAAGGAGTTAAAGCAGCTTTAAAAAGGGAACACAAGATTAGGCCTCACATATCTAAAACTTATTTGAACTGAATAAAAATTTAAATTTATTATTATGACTAGTATTTCACTTCTAAAAACAAAGTAAAACAAATAGATTGAACTCAGTTTACCCGGAGTTGTACAGAGATAACTTCTTTCAGTTGGATAATTGGTTTTGTGAGGCTTTTTATTTTCTCTAGCAATCCGAGCCATGGCAGCAGCATACCTAGAATAACAAAAAGAAGAAATTATCACCTATGAATATAAATGGAAAGGCCAAACACAATTTTTAGAAAAATAATATAAAAAATCACATCATTGTTAAGTTTTGATGTCAACGTGTTGAATGAGTTAGTGAGTTTTTCTCCCTGTTTTCTCAGAGTATGTATAAGGTTTGAATGACCCATCTTGAAAGTTAGGTAGAAAACACCTATTAAAAACATTTGTACTTAGTAAAGAAGAAGAAGAAAAAAGAAGAAAGAAGAAAGAGGAAAGAGGAAAGAGGAAAGAAGAGGAAAGAAGAAAGAAGAAGAAGAAGAGGAGGAAGAAGAAGGAGGAGAAGGAGAAGTGGAAGAAGAAGAATGAATTTTGGGAAGCGTATATTACTTTTGAGAAAAATAAGACAAATCAAACGAAACAGACAAGCAGGGCAATGGGCTTTGACAATGGTGCCATGCTGAGTATTGACTAATGCAATGGTAAACTGAAATTATTCCAATATGTGTTTTCCAACAGAATAGTACTTAGAAAAGTAAACAAATATGGTGTTTGATTAATATTTTAAGAGTAATAAAAACATCATTTGGTAGAGCAAGGTATGTTAGCTTCCTGGGCGTGCCGTAACAAATTACGACAAACATGGCGACTTAAAATAACAGAAATTTAATCTCTCCCAGTTTCGGAGGCTAAAGTCTAGACCCACGGTGTTGGCAGGACCATGCTTCCCCTGGAGGCTTTAGGGAAGAACCCTTCTTTGCCTCTTCCTAGCTTCTGCTGGCTCCCAGCAACCCTTGGTGCCCCTTGGCTTGCAGCTTCGTCACTCTGGTCTCGGCCTCCACTGCCACATGGCCTTCTTCCTGGTGTCTCCCTGCCCTCCTCTTCTTAGAAGGACACCAGTTACTGGACTTAGAGCCCAACTTAATCTCCTATAGATCATCTTAACTAATTACATCTCCAAAGATCCTATCTCAAAATAAGGTCATAATCTGAGGTTCTGGGTGGACACGAATTTCGGGGGAACACTGCAACCCTTACACAAGGGAAAAATTCTACCAGAAAAATTCATGACGTATCCTGGAAAAAACCCACCACCTGGTAGGAGATATCAAGGAGCCCAAGTCAAGCTACAACAGCATTTCCTTAGAGAAGGAGTTCATATATGGAAATGAAAATTTTTACAAAAATTTCTTTTGGGGATGACTAAATTTTTTAATATATTATGACAAGAAAACTTTTGGTGAAAATATTGTTTATTGTAATTGAAATTAAAGTGGAATAGAAATGCTTTTGTCTCACAGGTGTACCTCACTTACACAATACTTCTGAAAAGTTCATTCATTTGAAAAATATTCATTGAGCACATACCTTGTGCCAGGCACTGTTCTAGGAGCTAATGATACAGGAAGAACAAGACAGACAAGGTCCCTGGCCCCATTGAGAGGAGAAAAAAATAAGCGAATGTGAAAATCAAGATACATCAGCAGTGATATGTACTATGATGAAAATAAAACCTCCAATAACATGCTCTATGGAGGTGCTGAAAGCAGACATCCTTGCATTGCTCCTGACATGAGGGTCAAAACATTCAGTCTTTTACTATTACGCATGTTGGCTGTAGTATTTTCATAGATGTGCTTTAACAGGTTGAGGAAGTTCTTTCCTATTCTTAATTTACTGAGAGGTTTTTTTTTTTTAAATCAGGATTTGGTGTTGAAATTTTCTTCACCTATTGAGATGATCATATGGTTCTTCTTTCTTATTCTATTTTGCACTGTTTGAATTTTAAAAATATTAAACCAAGGTTACATTCCTAGCATAAACCTCACTTGGTCATGTATAATCATCATAATTATTTATTATAATTAATTGTGACCAAGTGGGCTTACACCAGAAATGTAACCTTGATTTAACATTTTTAAAAAATCAATATTTAAAATGTTTAAACCATGTTTAAAATGTATATATTTATATTCAGTTTGCTAAACTGTTTTCATCTATGTATAGAGGGTGTACTGATTTGTAGTTTTCTTCATTTGTTTTTGCTTTTCTTATAGTGTCTTTGGTTTTGTTATTGAGGTAATGCTGACTTTATAACATGTATTGGGAAGTACTCCCTTCTCTTCCATTTTCTGAAAGAGTTTGTATACATTGGTATTATGTTTTCCTTAAATGTCTGGAAAATTCTCCAGTGAAGCCATCTGGCCTTGGACTTGTCTTTGTGTGAAGGCTTTTAGCTATCAATTCTATTTCCTTATTAGACATAGGATTAGTTAGGTTATCCATTTCTTTTTAAGTGAGCATTGGTAGATGTCAAGAAATTTGTTCATCTATGTGGTTGAATTTATTGGTATGAAAAGTTTTTATCTTTCTTTTAGAGAGATTTTCACAGTGTATAAAACTCTAGGTTAACCATTTCTTTTATTTATTTATCTAACCATGGAAGAATGATGGCCTTTATTTTCTTCGGAAATAATTTCAAACTTACAAGCATGTTGCAAGAATACTACCAACTCCCATATACCCTACACCCAGATTCCCCAATTGTTCTTTCTTTTAAGCACTTTAAAGTTGCCATGCATTACCTCTTGGCTTCCAAGTTTTCTGACATGAAGTTATTGGTTGTTCTTACCTTTGTTCCTCTACATGTGTGTGTGTTTTTATCCTTTATTGCTTTTGAGATTTTTCTCTTTATCACTGAGTTACAGCAATTTGATTACGATGTGCCTTGGAAAGGTTTCTTTGTACTTCTGCTTCTTGGGACTTATTGAGCTTCTTGGTCTCTGAGTTTATATTTTTTATCAAATTTGGAAAGTTTTCAGCCATAATTATTTCTTCATTTATTTTTTTCTGTCAGTTTCTTTGGAACACCAATTACATGTATCTCACACCACTAAACTGTGTCCCATAGCTCACTGAGGCTTTGTTTCTTAGTCTTTTTTCTCTCTACGCTCATTTTCAAGAGTTTATATTGCTACATTTTCAAGTTCATGAGTCATTTCTTCTTCAGTATCTAACTTGCTGTTCTTTCCATACACCATGTATTTAAAACATTTTTTATTTATTTTATCTCTAGCTGTTCCATCGGTCTTTTGTATATCTTCCATTACTTTTCATCACATTCATGACTTTCTTTAGATCCTTGAGTATATTTTATAAGATGTATAAAAGCTGCGTTAAGGTCCATATCTACTAATTCTATCATCTCTATTATTTATGAATCTATTTATATTGATATATTTTCTTTTGGTTATGGATTATATTTTCCTGTTTTTTTGTACGACTTGTCATTTTTGATGGGGTGATGGACAATGTAAATTTTATGTTGCTGGGTGCTGAATTTTGTTATTTTCCTTTATATATAGTTGTCCATTGTTCTGGCATGAAGTTCAGTATCTTACAAATCAGTTTAGTACTGCAAGGTTTGTGTTTAGCCTTCCATATGGGTCTAAAATAGCCTTTATTTGGAGACAAATACAGCCCTACTCCTAAGGCATGACCCTTCTGAAGTCTCCATCCAACGCCCTTTGAATTAAGAGTTTTTGCCACTCTAACTAGCAGGAACGCAAACTATTTCTAGCCTCTGTGAGCCTTGTGTGAATTCCAAAACAAACAAGATCATTAGAATCTTATTTTCCTCAAGGCAAACATGACTTTAGTTAGAAAACAATATTACTTGATCTATACCTTTTCTCCTATGATAACTCTTTGTCCTCAAAGAACTACATACTATTGATATTTCCTTTTTCATTCAAACATTTGCCTTTTTCTAACTGAAAACATAAATTATAGAAACAAAACTGTTTATTGTCACCATTTTTAAATTGCAATTAAAATGACTATAAGGGAAGGTGCCATAATTATTAAGTTAAAAGTAAAAGAGGGGCTTCCCTGGTGGCGCAGTGGTTGAGAGTCCGCCTGCCGATGCAGGGGACGCAGGTTCGTGCCCCGGCCCGGGAAGATCCCACGTGCCGCGGAGCGGCTGGGCCCGTGAGCCACGGCCGCTGAGCCTGCGCGTCCGGAGCCTGTGCTCCGCAACGGGAGAGGCCACAACAGTGAGAGGCCCGCATACCGCAAAAAAAAAAAAAAAAAAAAGTAAAAGAGAAAACCCTAATGCTTGTTCATATTCAATTCTCATATCATTTTGGGGGCTCTGTAAACTGTTACACGTTCTTGAGAAGTCACTCTATGAACATAACAAGCATCATAAAACTTATTGCATCTAGTAACCAGATTTCTGGTAACATGTTCTAAGGGAACTTCTTGGCCTCCTTTTTATTCTTCCCTTCAGGTAAAATATAATCTAATATGCCTATAGGGAACCTTAGCTCTCCTTAATCTCAGCCCTGCTCAGGCCAAGGCCTAAGCCGATCCATGCATCACATTTCTGTGCCCACGAGGAGTGGGAGGCGTCAGGGGAAACGGGGGGAATGGGGTAGGTTGTTGCAGGGGTGGGCAAGGGGGAGAGGGAGAGAGGGCAAGAGACAGAGAGACCCCTCCCTCAAAAGAGTATTCTACGTGGGAGCAGAGCCAAAGAAGAGATTCCCTTGGTGGGGGGAAGCCCAGTATGTGTTTTTGACTCAAAACCCCTCATTCTGAAGAGAGATGTAAGGGGACGCAGCCTTAAGCCATGCTGTTGGTAATAAAGGAGGATCCAGCAGATTCTGTGCTACAACCAGAAATCCATGGTAAAATGTGAGGGCAACATTCTGAGAGAAAAACTGATTAAATGAATCATATCCATAAAAGGGAAACAATAAAGAGTATTAAATTCATTGGAAAAAATAGTTGAGAGAACTGGGTGTGTTTATTCTAAAAATAGAAAACTTAAGAGGAGGTGGGAGAAAGACATGATGGCTATTTTCTGAGACTTAAAGGGCAAGTCCACAAAACAGAAGAGCCTTATTTGTGTTGTTCCCCAGGACAAGAGGCAGTACTTTCTTTTCTGCCACAGCAGCACCCCTTGAATCATGTCTTCTACCCATATCCAAAGCCAAGCCTGGATCCTCAGTGTCTGAGCTGATTCTGGATCTAATCAAACAAAGCATTCATTGTAGCATCTGGTAGGCCTGGATTTGAATTTCAGCTCTGTCACTTACTGAGTGTGTGACCTTAGGGAGTTTTTTTTTAAATTTTTTCTGTTAAAATATTCTTTATCAAATGGAGATAATTTCTCATTTTCTGGATGGTTTTGCAGACAAATGTAAAAGCACATGGTAGGTGTTCAAGAAAGTCTGTTAAATGAATGAAAGAAATGTGGAATGGTTGAATATCACAAGGTGCTGGATTTAAGCTAGAAATAAGGAAGATTAGAGCTATTTGAATGTTCCTGAAGTACTGAGCTTCCTGTCTCTAAAAACATCTAAGCAGAGATTAAGCAAAATTATTTTTTAAAAGGAATTTTCCTCTTTGTCTAATTTGTTCCATGTCTTTATTTTATTTTTTATTTATTTATTTTTATTTTTTTAACATCTTTGAGTATAATTGCTTTACAATGGTGTGTTAGTTTCTGCTTTATTACAAAGTGAATCAGCTATACATATACATATATCCTCATATCCCCTTCCTTTTGCGTCTCCCTCCCACCCTCCCTATCCCGCCCCCCCTCAGGTAGTCACAAAGCACCAAGCTGATCTCCCTGTGCTCTGCGGCTGCTTCCCACTAGCTTTCTATTTTACATTTGGTAGTGTATATACGTCCATGCCACTCTCACTTCATCCCAGCTTACCCTTCCCCCTCCCCGTGTCCTCAATTCCATTCTCTACGTCTGCGTCTTTATTCCTGACCTGCCCCTAGGTTCTTCAGAACCATTTTTTTTTTCTTAGATTCCATATATATGTGTTAGCATACGGTATTTGTTTTTCTCTTTCTGACTTCACTCTGTATGCATGTCTTTATTTTAAAAGGGACATTTCCCATGCTCATTCTAATGCCAATTCTCTCTTTAACCACTAGATGGCATTCAAGGTTTAATCTTTGGGGAATAAAAAAACTAGCATTTCTCCTTAAAAATGCATTAAATATATAATTATGTAAACCTACAAAAACAATGTTTAACTTCAATAGCCCTGAAAGGATAGCATAAATATACATTAAGTTAATGTGCTCATCATAAATATTTTCTATATAATTGGAGAAACTGGAATCAAACGTAGCTATGCTAGAGGAAGATCACATATTTTTGTGAGTTAAAACACACACTCAAAAATCAGACACTAAAAAAAAAAAAAAAATCAGACACTACAGGAACTTAGAAATAATATATATTAACTCCTGAATTTGAAACACAGTACAACTAAGAGTTTATTTTATAAATATAAGAATATTTTATGTTGGTATTTGATATAACACATGCTAATTGCTTTATATAGAAGGAAAAAGGAAATAACATTGCTTAATAATAGAATTTAAGATTGACTGAAAAACTGCAAAACGTTTCCGCAAAAGCAGACTTTGTGCTAGCAACTGGGTGGGCAATATTTTTACATTTACCTGAAAAACTTAAGCTTTTAATCAGCACATATTAATGGCAGATAGGAAATAAAGTTTTAGTTTTCAAAAACAATATGTGTTTATCAATAACTGGGCAAGTTGGTTAATCTCTTTGTGCCTCATGTTTCTCTCATTAGTAAACTACAGATAGAGCTACCTCTAGTTTTCCACAATTTCTGTACAGAAACCTAGGGGTGACAATCCAGTTGAAAAGGGAGGCCAGGAACCTTCTCTTGAAGCTATGTCTGTATAATAAGGGAAGTGGTCTGACTTTGAGTGTAGGTTGATTTGTTGTGTCTTTGAAGGAGGCTGATAGATAGTCTCGTGGGTTACATTTAGAGGCGTGTGCTTACACTTAGAAGTATAACTGTCCACTCCACAGTGTGGCCAGTATTATGTTAGGAAATGAAGGGAGAATGCCTGGCACACAGTAGGTGCTTCGCCATATTAGTTCTGGTTTCCTTTGTATAGATACTTCAAAGTAGGGACAAGGGCAATATTCTTTCCTGAAGCTACATAGAATGTAAAACTTCTCCAGAATTGATAACTTTTATTTAGATAACTTGCTGCCTGACAAAGCTTAGACAACTGGCATAGTTCTTTCCATGACCATATTAGCAATCACTGGGTATAGAGTATGATGTAAAGGTAGTGTTATATGTGCTTAAGTAAGGATAGTCAAAAGAATAGCCTCCACTGCTTTCTGACTTTGTATCTTTCACTTTCTCCTGAGAAAATAAATATGAACTACTGATTAGATTCTAGATTCATATTCTTTCCCATGTCTTGGTAGAAATAAAGTATTTGCAGGAATAGCCAGAAGACCGGCAAGGCAATAGGAAAGAAAAAAAAGGCCTTAGAAACGAACGCCAAACCAAATGATCAGTTCATGAATATTTATGAGTTGCCTATAATGCCAATGAGTTCCTATTAATACTAACTAAAAACATGTGTAAAACTTAAGAATTTGCATAAAATATTCATGACAGTCATTTATATTTCCAGTTTTCAATCACTGTTCGTTCTATGACTATACCCTTAGAATACCCAAAGTATAACCATAATCTCTACATTAGAATGGGCACCTTCATTTTACTTTTCCTAAAAGTAACTGCCTTCACATTTAATCCTCCTGTTAAGTGGGGAAACAGGGTAAGTATGCATCATTCAAGAAACACTAAGTGAGTGCCAGGTACCAGGCTAAGTGCAGAGGATACAAAGCTACAAGAACAGTCCTGCCCTGGTCACTCTGCACGAACAGATGAATCTCCCCACCACAGGCGCTGAAAGAGACAGGAACAGACTACTACAGAAGGAGAGGATGGGGGGACATGGGAGCCTGAATCATGGACCATTCCACAAGACACAGTGGAGCTGGATCTTCATGCCATCCTTGTGGAGCACTTTGCCAGGCTGAAAAGATGACAGGACGGAGAAGGGAAAAGAACCAAGGGCATAATGGGGCTAAAATAAATGTGGTTATGATAGGTGCTGTTTTCTAGACTGAGAAAATTTCACAACTTTTTACACTTCTATTTTTATTCTCTGAAAACGTTGGGGGACATGGGCTTTTGTCACCCCCTCTCCTTGGGAACTAATATTTATTGAATGTCCATGCGTCAACACTACGTGGTTTATATATATACATATGATCTCATTCAAGAGAACCAATGCAAAACAAGTTTGCAAGGTAGGTAATATCTCCTTTGAACAGATAAGGAGACAAGCTCAGAGAGGGTAAGAATTTCTCCAAGATCTATCTGACACTGCAGCCCATGCCCTTTCCCATGCTGCCTCCAAAGAAAGATTTTCCATGTGAGAACTGAACTAGGGCCACAGTAGGAAAAGCATGAATAATAGCGAACCTTGAGTACTTCCTATGTACCAGATACTGTTTGAAGCAATTTATGTGTAGTGTAGTGTATTTATGTGTAAAATAGTGTATTTAATTGTCACAATCTCCTTGGGAGGTGGGTAGAGTTATTACTGCCATTTAACAGATAAGGAAACTGAGGGACAAAGCAGTCAGATAACATGCCCGAGGTCACAGAGTTGGTAATTGGCAGAGCCAGGATTCAGATGCAAAGAGTCTTGCTCCTGTGTCCCTGCATTTAAGCGCCCCATGTTCCACCTTTTAACTCAGACTGAATCCTAACTTGAGACTCTGCTGGGAAAGATATCCCAGACAGAAAGCACAACGTGGTGAGAAGATTTTATGTTCCCAAAAAATAGTGGGGGGGAAAGAAAAAAGAATTTAGGGTAGCTTAAGAATCGGGTCTTGATTGATGAGGGGATGGGAGGACAGTAGGAGGAGGGGTGTGAGGCAGGAGAGATATGTCTCTCTTTTTCCTGAAGGCTCTGCAGATGAAAGGCTCTCAATTTGCATTTTCTGGGTTTTTTTAAAGGGGACATTTCAGCGCGAGGAAAGTTTTCTCTGTTTTCAAATATTAAAAACAGAGAGATGCAAAAGGTATTATATTGCATGTACACATAGACCAATTACTCACTTGCATAGATTCCCAAACATTTCCTACTTGAAACTCTGAATTGACCACTTTGCTATACCTCATGTATTTGATGAACATGAGACTTTTAATAATTATTTAAAAAGAAGTTGATTCCACCATACTTTATATTTTTGCATGCTCAAATATTTATGCTGTAATAAAATTATGTAGATAAATGTAATATCTTTTAGACACTTTATTTAAATAATGTTTAAATTAATGTTTTGTTATCATCTGATCTAAATATATTCTCTTCAACCACCAGATGGCATAAGGTGTGAGAGTTTTATTCTGACAGGGTCACCACGCACATGATAGACCTATAACTTCAAATAATGTATTTAGGAAAATGTTCTAGCATTCAAACAGTTCACAATTATTTCAGCCATATGGAGAAGTGGGTGGATAAGTTGAAAATGACATGGCCCTACTTTTTCTACATTTTGGGGTTCTGTGGGATGCTGGCCTTACATAATGAATCAATAATCAAACAAATAAAACAAAGCAGTTCTGTTAAAGGAAATCAAAAAGGAAGTCATGTCACAGCAAAATTAACCTTATATTCTAAGTAGGTTTCTTTAAATGAAACTTGAAACATGCCTTCAAGAAAAAAACCATGCTGACACTTCTTCAACTTCTGCTTCATAAAAACTTTTCTACTGCTTATAATTTACTCTGAAAGCAGAAAAGTTTCTAATGCAAAAGCTTTCCTCCCCTTTGGCTTGAAGGAAAGTTGCTGCAGAAATCAACTGAAAAAAGAATATCTAACCAAAAAATCCAATCTGAACTATGACATTAAAGGATAGGAAAGTCTATTTTAAGAGCCTTGATTTCTACACAAATTCAAAATACAGCACATTGTTTTTATTAATCCTATTATTTTCATCTAGAAAAGAGGTCACAATGCTAACAAGGAGCTAATAAAAATGATGTAAATACAAAAAATAGGAACTTTAATTCCCCTAGCTTTGTGGTAGCACATTCACTGAACGCTTTGCAATAAGCCCTCCAGAATAAATGACCACTGCAACACAGCCAGTACCACAGAGCTGAGATGGAATCTGTGCTCTAACATGATGAAGCAGAAAAACTGCCTTTAGGAGTCAAGAGACTGAAGATGAGATTAAGGTCCCTTCCTTAATGTGGTCCAAGAGTCAATCATTCCAAAAGATATTGTAATAATTTATCTTTGTATTTAATTACAGACTTCCTCACTAGATTTAATATATTTGGTTCCTGAGTGAGAAATCCATCTGTGAAAAGAGGAAAAGGTGTTTGGAACCAGGAGAAGAAAGAAATACTAACTGGTGATATGTAAACAGGCTGGTTTTTCTTTCTTCCTGTTTCTAAGTTCTATTTTGATAAGGTTAAGAATGGAAATAAGAAGATTAATAGGAAAGGTATTGTGGGATTCCTTCACTGTGGCTCATGTTCTATCCCCACCTTTGGCAGCCGCGAGATAGCAAAGCTGTTTCCCACCTGGGTTCATGTGAAAGGACAAAATGATACCTCTTATTTTTGTTCTTATGTTTAAAAGAAATCCGATGGGTTTCCTCTGATAGTTCAGTTAGTAGAAAGTGAATAATAGATATTTCAAGTTCATAGGATAATATTCTAGACAGTTAAAATTACTTACTTTAAACCCCATTCTTTAGGTCGTCTTAGCTCATTTTTCTTCCATTTGTAATACTCTCCAATGAAATTTGGATCTTCAAGCACTGAAATTAGAATATTTTTAAAAAGAGCTATGCATACATTCTTTAATAATAGTTTAAAGTTTACAATAATTTATTTCTCCTTAAGTTAGTATGTGGCAATAACACATACTATTATCGTTCAAGTCACATTACGATCCTCAGACACTCTCCAAATTTCTTCTTTTAATTTAAACTTTGTGATACTGGATATTGTTTGAAAGAAACAGATTGTGACTTTGTAACTTATCATGGTATTTGTTTATATATCATTTATAGAAACGAGGATAGTTTTAAAATAACTCATACAGAAACTGATACCATAGGTTAACAAAATTCTAATGCAGCACTTCAAGGGAAAAAATAAAATCAGGGAGTTTGAAAGTGACATTACAGATCTTGATCTTCTACAAAGCAAGAATCTGCAACAGATGATCATCCAGCCTCTAAATGAATCCCTTGTCTCTCTTTTTTTTTTTTTTTTTTTGCGGTATGCGGGCCTCTCACTGTTGTGGCCTCTTCCGTTGTGGAGCACAGGCTCCGGACCCGCAGGCCCAGCGGCCATGGCTCACGGGCCCAGCCGCTCCGCGGCATGTGGGATCTTCCCAGACCGGGGCACGAACCCATGTCCCCTGCATCGGCAGGCGGACTCTCAACCACTGCGCCACCAGGGAAGCCCCCTTGTCTCTTTGTTATTGGGAGACTGCCGGTTTCATTGACAGTTACCGAGGTCACAATGTCCTTCCTTAATCTGAGGGCTGAGTTTCCACTGCTCCTCCTTCTGACCTCCTCAGCAATTCTGAGTAAATTTATCCCTCCCCTATGGAAAGGATCCCTCTAATATTTGAAGATAGCTCTCAGGGCAGCCTCAGTTCCTTCAACTTTTTCTTAAGTCATGATTTTCTAGAGACCTAACCATCCTCATCCTGGTGGTGAACTTTGTTGATATTCCTATTAAAGTTTTCATCCCGAACTGGCTCAGAATCTTGATTTCATATCAATAGCAAGATGCAGGTGGGATTGCTACCTCCCTCCATCTGTGTGCTGGACTTCTCTCAATTTAGCTCAGATATGCATTAGTATTTTCAGGAAATCACATTATACCACCGGCTCATATGTTTGTGGTTAATTATAAGCCTTAGGCCTTCAATCAAATTCACATAAAATTTACGGAAAACCTACTATGCTTAAGCACTGGCAGTTTTTACACAAAATACTATTAATCCAGATCATTCACACACGCACATATATATCCTTCCTTTTCTCCCCGCTCCCTCCCCTGTTCGCTTGTGTGCTTTCTCTCTCTCTTTCTCGCTCTCTCTTCTCCTTCTAATTGTCCTGGGTTTATAGTCCTGATCTATTTAACCAACCAGATGCTCCCCACCAGTCCTGTCTCTATCTGGAGCTTCTTTTTTTTTTTTTTTTTTTTTTTTTTTTGCGTTACGCGGGCCACAGGCTCCAGATGCGCAGGCTCAGCGGCCATGGCTCACGGGCCCAGCCGCTCCGTGGCATGTGGGATCTTCCCAGACCGGGACACGAACCCGTGTCCCCTGCATCGGCAGGCGGACTCCCAACCACTGCGCCACCAGGGAAGCCCTGGCGCTTACTTCTTAACAATGATAAATTAACCCCTTCCAGCTTGAGGAAATTTGTCATTGATAGAGAAAACTTTTAAACTGAATAATTCTCCTTTTCTTCTATTAATATTACATGATATTCACCAGCAATGTTCCAATCTATTCTTTATCTTCTTCAAACACACACAAACACACATACATACATATTCTTATAGACTTCATTAATACTCTTTATTATTATTTGGAATATATTCCTTCCTTCCTTTAAGGAAGCAGATCTGTACTCCCCAGAGTTCTTAGCAGGATTCATTATTTCCTTTAGATGATTATAATAATTAATATTAATAGAATTCTTACTATATATGGGGGTACTTGTAAAGTAGATATGCAGTGCTTACCATTATAATACCCACTTCACAGATGAACAGACAGACACAGAAAGGTTGAGTAATGTGTTCTCACATGTACTATTCATTACTACCTAAACAAAATTTAAAATTTATTTGATGTTAAGTTCCCTGACCAGGTATTGAACCCAGGCCATAGCAGTGAAAGAGCCAAATCCTAACCACTAGGCCACTAGGGAACTCCTGAAATTTACTCGATGTTTCTACTCAAGGATAATCCATGTCTTTCCTTAAGTTTTTGGAACTGCTGTTCCTACATTTTCTATTTGAATATGTATGGCAGTCTCTTCCTTCTATATTATGAAACCCCAAATGGCATGATTATCTTTCCTGAATACAGTAAGTCCCCGACATACGAACCTTCAAGTTGGGAACTTTCAAAGATGCAAACATGCATTCGCATGTCCAATCATGTAAGTTAGTTCATGTGTCTGGTGTACACTGTCACATGCGTGCATACTCTACAAGTGGTTGTGCTTTTGTGTACTTTTGGCGTAGAGTACAGTAATACAGTATCTTTATTTCAAGCCCAGAATATCTGGAGGCAAGCATAAAAGCAGCAGTATGTAGCTGATTGTGTTAGTTGGGTACCTAGGCTAACTTTGTTGGACTTATGAACAAACTGGACTTACGAACACGCTCTCGGAACGGAACTCGTTTGTATGTAGGGGACTTACTGTATTCTCATTTCTTTTATATTATTGACTCATTTTCTCCAACGCTTTCTCTATTATCCAAGAGATGAGATATGCCACAGTATCTGTACAAACTTTTAACACTTCCTATTTTATCCCCATAATTTTTTCACTTATCTGTCTCCTACCATCTGACTGTAAATGCCTCAAAAAGCTTATCATAATACTTATGTTCTTGTCTTCAGCAAAGCCCATTGATAGACATAGAAGATGCTCAGTGGATGATGTTGATGGGAGGGAAATAATGAAGAAATGAGGACCAGTGAAATTTTGTCAGAACTTCTTGAAGTTAAAATCCCCCCCCCATCACTATCATACCTTGCCCTTGTGGCAGTTTTGTAATCTGTGTAGAAAAGCATCCTCTATTGCCTCCATAGTATACTTCTTCCTTCCTTTCCTTCTGAGGATTACTGGACATTGCTTCTACTCTGCTTTTTCTATGACACACCTATTGTCCAACATCTGTATAGGTTGATCTGAAAATTTTTCTTCCACTCTGGGACTGTCATGTCCAAAGAAATATATAAGCACTAACTTACCTTGGCATGTTTTATTTTCACATATACTATCTTATGCTAACCATAGAGGAACTTAGAGTTGAATATTTTTGTCAATGAATAGAAATGAAAAATGAGGTACAAAGACTAACCTAAATTAGGTTAAATGACTAACCTAAATTCACTTAACTGTGTCTGCAAAACTAGTATAAGGCTAGGAGTCTCTAACTTCTGATATCAGGTTCTTCCCACTAGGGCTTTTCCATTGGCTTGCACACTGTAACCACCTGGGCAGCTGTAAAAACTACTACTCCCTGGTCCTGCTCCCAAAGATCCTACTGTAATTGGTCTGGGGGTGCACCCTTTACACGGGGAATGTGCACGAGCTCCTCTGGTGGTTCTAAGGAGCAGTCAAGACTGAGACCACTGCATTAGGAGTCGATGATACTGCTTCTTGCATCTAAATGCATTTCTGGAGACATTTGCCCTCACTGCTGGCTCAAAGACTCAAGGAATGAAAGTATCCTAAGGTGAAAGCAAGCATTCCCATGATGCTTCAGGCTGTTTGGTCTGTCCTGATGACAGCAAAGAAACATCAGGAAGCCTCCGCTCACTATTACAGGGTACACTGGTCTGAAGGAATTCTTTTTGTATAACATAAACATTTCCTTATGGGGATCATATTCTGTCATTAAGCTGCTGTTGCCCCACAGCCAGATGTATTGGTTTGTTCTCTGCCAAACTTTTAATTTGCCATTCTGTAGTGGTGGACAGAGAATAGTGGATCATCAGTACATTTTCCCATATGATTGTCTATGATTATGAGCAAATCATTGTAATTACTGAAAACGTACTGCACATACTTCAGAGTTTGAATTTAAATCTCAAGTTATACAGAAATTACAATTTTATATCATATTATGGAGGCAATATAATATAGAGGGAAGAACAAATATGGAGTCAGAGGACTTGGTTCAAGTCTTTGGGCCACAGCCCGCTTGTACTAATAAATATTAGCCACACTTACTGAGCACTCACTATGCACTAGGCACCATTATAGCGCTTCAACGTTATGATGTACGTTCTGTGATTATTCTCATTTTACAGATGAGAGAACTGGGACATAGAGAGGTTAAGAAACTTATCCAAGGTCACACGGCTAGTAAATTGCAGAGCCAGGATTAAACCCTGGCAATATGTATCCAGAATTTACACTCTTACCAATATATGATAGTCCATGTGTGACCTTAGGTAAATTACTTAGCTTCCTTTGGTCTTGGTTTTCTCATGTGTAAAACAGAGTAATAATAATGCTGAGCTCATTGGGTTGATATACAACTCTGCATGACATATACTAGGTGTTCAATAAATATTGGTTGATAAGTGAATAAAAGGACAATAAGATTGGGATGATTAAAAAATACAGATTAAGAGGTACAAACTACTATGCATAAAATAAGCTACAAGAATATATTGTACAACACAGGGAATATAGCCAATATTTTATAACTATAAGCAGACCGTAACCTTTAAGAATTGTGAATCACTAAGTTGTATGCCTGAAACTTACATAAGATTGTACATCAACTATACCTCAATTAAAAATAAACAAGAAAAACAATACGGAGTATACTCTGTAAACTGTGTTATACAAGAATAAACTTACTAGTATTATGGCATACATGACTATGTATAGATTTGTGGCACAAAGATATGCAATACAGTTAATACTCAAAAGCATAATATAGGGCTTCCCTGGTGGGGCAGTGGTTGAGAGTCCACCTGCCGATGCAGGGGACACGGGTTTGTGCCCCGGTCTGGGAAGATCCCACATGCCACGGAGTGACTAGGCCCGTAAGCCATGGCCGCTGAGCCTGCGCATCCCGCAACGGGAGAGGCCACAACAGTGAAAGGCCCGCGTACCGAAAAAAAAAAAAAAAATCATAATATAACCTTACTCATCACTATTCGTAAAATGAAAAGCTTTTAAAAATATGCACAAGAGTTTAATAATCTTTCCAGTGATAAAAATATAACTGTAGAAAAGGAAGTTATTAGAAGTTCCCCCTTTACTTCTGAGTAGTTAAAGAAGCATTCTATAATCTAACAGCTTCATCTTTCTTATTGCCAGGAAATTAAGCCATTAAAAAAGATAGTATTGGATCTCATCCAATTGAACTATCCAAAGACAAAATTGGCCAGCAGCACATGTAAGGTTTACATTTAATTTTTTTTAATTAAGTGCCAGTTATTATCGAAGGAAAGCTTTTGAAACATTCTTATGACAAATCTCTGTAGGAAAGAGAGGCAGAGTGATTGTGAAATCTTGCACCAAGGGCTAGAATCAAAGTCTCCGAAATTCTTCTGGGCTAGAGGTAACCATTACCAGCTATTGCCTTCATAAAGAGAAATGAATTACATACTAGGTTAGTGACAGATGTAGAAACAAGAACCAACTTAAATATTTTGGTGTCAAACTCTTTTGAAGAAGAAATTGTAGCCAGTGATACTTCATTATTACTTCCATTTTAAAATTATTCTTTATTATAAGACAATCATTTCGGAATTTCTTTGTTTAGGCATGTGCTTCTGTTTTTTTCCTAGCAGTTTGGAGTTTCCAAGAGCCTTCATATATTTACACGTTATTCCATAAAGCACCATCCTATAACAATCTGTTTGTTTTTTGGTTGAAGGAGTTGGACGCTGAATCATTCCCTGGAGCATGCCAACTGCCTCTTGACACCACATCTGTTAAGGGTTATCACCTCCTGGAACCCATCTGAGCTCCTCAGAGCCTCTTACATAGCAAGTACTCAAGATGTGTTTGCTGAATTGACTAAGAAGCACTCAATCAAAATATTTTAAATGAAGTAAACGTTCATGTAATCTGGTATCAAAATCAATAAAACTCTTTTACACTGATAGTGTTGTTAAAGACTACTCCTTAAAGCACCTTGAACAAGTTATTTTTCTTAATCACTAATCTACGAGTCAGTGAGGAAGATAATGTGTAATCACAAAATAACTAATAACCAACATCCTGAAAGAACAAGTAATTTCTTAGAAATTATTGACCTCACATTTTCGTATTTATTAAGCTTAGTACTCCTTTTTGCTCTAATTTGTGTCTTAAAACTAGATATGATTTTTTTTTCCTGGGTGATATTTTGTTCTCTTAAAACCAATTAGTAGACTATCACAATGATGAGATGAAACACGATGAGACCACAAATTAAGGCAGTGGTCATGGAGGTGGGGTAGAGGGGAAACATTTGTAATGTTGCAGGAGATAAAATCAGTAAGGCTTAATAAGGGAGATAAAGAGGACTAGGGAATGTCTATGATTCTGGCTTGGCAAGTAAATGCAAGAACGGTGATCTACCACTAACCAAGAGAGGTAATGAAGGAGGGAGAATAGGTTTTGGAGCAACATAATGAATTCACTTTGGGACATCTTGGGTATGAGGTGCCTTATTACACAGTTGTAAATATGCATTCAGAATTCAGAAGAGAGCCTGGCTAGAGATGAGGCTTTAGGAATTACTGGCGTGTGGGCTAATGAAAATCATAGTGATGGATGAGGTCTCTCAAAGAGAGCTGGGCAGAGAATACTGAATGAAGAAGTTATTGCTAAGGAAAGAGGCAGAGGAGCGCTTAGGAAGGTAAGAGGAAAACCATGTATACATGGTGTCTTCTAACTCAAGGAGAGCATAGTCAATAGGATTTCAAGTAAGATAAAGACTAAAAAAATGTAATCACTGAATCTGGGAATTCGGAAGTCACTGATAACTTCAGACTGTACCATTTTGCAGGATAGCTGAAGCAAAGTCGTATTTCAGTAAATGTGTGCCGACTGGCTAACCTACTTTGATACAAATAATGAAACAGTACTCTAAAGATTAGATTAAATGGGACCAAAAAGTTGTCCAGCTCTCCTATTCCATCTTTCTAGTTCTTAATGTATGATGGTAACAGATGATTTTTCCTTCGACTGATGTAATTGAGCATCCCCAGGTTTTCTTGCTGTCTTTCTACTTAATAATATCTCTGGCTTTGGGGATAATTGTGTTTAGCACCAAAAAGTTTCCTCCTGCTATGAAGGTTTCCTTCTGGGGTAAAGGGCGTAAAGTAAAGCTCAAAAGACTGAGAACTTTGTCTTTTATTCGTCCAATTGCCTATCTTTCCTTTGGGCTTTTAATCAGACTTCAGTCCAGGACTCTTTACAAAAGAGGGACTAAATGAACAGTTGTTGAATGATTAGTATATAGAGCCAACAAAGAAGTTTATCACCCTCAGATTCCAAATATGTGTCAATTAGTCTTCGAAAGCAAGACAAGCTGAGAATGTTGAGATTAATATACCAACCCCCCTCCCCTCAAAAATACGACAAGGTTAGATCACCTTACATGGAGTTCTGTAATATTCTGTGGCTTTTGATGTGGCTATTCCAGACCATGTCTTGTAGTAATCATAAAATGAGACTGATTTAATTGATCTGAAAATACAAAATAAGATCAGACAGTGAGTAGCATGAAAGTTTGCTTTTTAAAATTATTTTTATCAGAGTGGACTCTTTCAGATACCTTGTCACAAGACATCAAGCTGATCTGCAAATTCTCACATAGTTATTTCTAACAAATGAATCTAACATAATTTTCCACGAGTACATGCAAATCACAAAAAAAGGTCCAACCAAACCAGTTTTCTATAATAAGTGTAAATGTGCATCCATGTGTATACTATAAAAAGAAAAATATAGGTTTAAGATAACTGTGCCTTTCGTGACTAACATTGAAAAGAACTTTAAATAAAACATCATAGCTGTACATTTTCTCTTTCTACGATAAACAACTTTCTTAAATTTCTATGCCAAATTTTAGTAAAATCACCTTTATTTTCTTTTTATTATGAGGAGAAATGAAACACCAGAATTGAGATTAGTTTAATCTTTACACAGAATCTGGCCACTTTCAATGAGGGAAAATAAACAACTCTTTTCTAATATTACTGCCAGCACATTTCCTTCCCTGTGCTAATATTACCAAATCCTAATGGGAGAGCAAAGACTGTTACAAAGTATTAAACGGGACCTATGAAACAGTCTCTTACTCTTAAATAACTGCATTTCCAATTTTTTTCTTACAGTCTTCTTGAATGCAGAGATTCTCAACACTCCACAAACAAAACATTACTTTCAGATATTTTTCAGACATGTGAAATCATCTATTAACTGACTTAAACAGATGCTTAAACATCAAATATAAAAGACTTTATGTCTGTTTTAATTTTAAATTCCTAGCTCTTTGGAGGAAGAAGCAAATTTTCAGTTGTAATAGGTTATTAGCATTAATTTTTATAGGTAAATCATAGGTACCTTAATATCTGACTCAATTTTGAAATTAATGGGGGCAATATCTAAATTTGTTAATGCATTCATTTATTTAAATGATAATTACAGACACCTAATTTTAAGACTAACATTTTTCAAGTGTGTTATTGCTTTTGTAATCACACTTAAGTAGAAATCTGAAACTTGGTAAAGATAAATTAATCACTACTATTATTGCTTCCAGAGCTACATGCGTGCTTTATACTACTAAATGATATACTAAACTAACATTAATTTGCCAATGAAATGTTTCAGCATTTGGCAACGGAGGTAACAAAATGAAAGGTTGCATTATATCTCCTGCATGAAAAAGCTTGTGATCAATTTGCTGTCACAGATCACTTAGCAGACAACAATGACCCAAGAGGAAGGAAACTGTCAACATACTGTCTCGTGAAAAAAAAATACACCATCTTCAGGCACAATCGTCTCCATTGTTTTTTGACTGTTTGAGGACGACCCATGACCCTCTCCCTTCCCAATGGTGTCCTGTTCAATTTCAAGCTGTTAGCCTTCAGGGGCTTTCTTTTATTCCCCTAGAATAATTAAAAATATTACCCTAAAAGGTATAACTTTAGTATAGTTTGAATATACAAAACAGAATGCCTCAAACATTTGGGAATATCTGCACTTTCAATTCTATAAAGGAAATAGCCTCTTAAAATAAGAGAACAGTAACTATTTACTATTATTCAGATAAACTATGAAGGGATGTATACAGCATAAAAAAATACATGTCTTTATAGTTTCAACCAATAACAGGAATTTATTGAGTATTATTGTTGGCATTATGAATATGAAAAAGTAGAAGACATAATTTTAAACTGAACCTCACAGCTTATTATTATTCTGTTGGGAAAATAAGATATATATCTGAACTATTAAATAGAATAGCTTTATATATTAACATAATAAACTGTTACATCATTTAACATAGACATTTGGAGACTACAATGACAGATACTTCTTTGGCAGTGGCAATAAGCAAAAAAAAATTGGAGGAGGGAGCTGTAACTTTGTTTTGGAGCCATTAGGGAAAGTGTCACCTGGATATGGACCGGGGACAAAGGAAGGAGGCATTTTAGGCCAGGGAATCAGTATTAGCAATAGCTTAGATGGCAAGGAGCATGGTGTGTGCATGCCTACATACAGAGGATGTTGGGGGAAGAGGTGAGAGTAACAAGATAATTGACTAGAGTAGAGAGTTCCAATTTCAGAGGAATTGGAATTTGATAAAAAATAGGTGAAACTAGGCAATGCTGGGTCTTCAAATTTAGGCAGAGAATGGATTAGACTCGATTCAGTAACCTTGATTTATTAGGTGATAAACAGTAATCAGAAGTTCTCAAATAAGGCAAGTAAACTATGAAATCAGTGATTGAGTAAGAGTTTTCTCTGGCATTAGCATGCAGAGAGGATTATGTGAGAGATTAAATGTAGGGGGACCAGTTAGGAAATAAATTCAGTAACGCAGGCAAGAGATTCTGAGAGCTAAAACTCGGGTGGGAGCAAAGATCAGGAAGGGGAGGAGATGAATCTACGAGAATGCTAAAGAATTGACTGAACCAGTTGCCTGATAGGGTGTGAAAAGTGAAGGAATTTGAGGGTCAAATATTCTCCTAAAACCCAGAAGACCACTTAGCTTTGCTATTAATAGAAAGCGTCTAGAGAAGCCGAAGTAAAATATGAATTTAATTTTAAACATGGGTTGTAGGTGATGACCTTTAGGAGTGTGAATGAGAAATTGGGACTGGAAATAAGAAATGTAGGTCAAATCAACACAAAGGTTGATAGATGATGCCATTAGGGAAAACAAACTCCAAAAGAGTAAGTAAGTGTTTAGAAAAGAGTGAGCAGAAACCAATTCACAGTTAAGGGGGGCCTGTGAAAGAAACCAAAAGGATCATTAAGGGAAGAAGAGAATCATGGCAGCGCTATTTCATGGAAGCAATATCCCAACCATCGCCAAAGCCTAATGACTAAATTCTTAAATATCTCTGGATATTTAGTCACGTATTCAACAGTATCATGACTAAGAGCACAGGCTCTGGAATCAGTTGGCCTGGGTTAAAACACTCTGGCACCATTTCTTATTAGCTGTGTAACTCCGGGCACGTAGCCTAACCTCTCCACGTTTCCAGAGATAGAACTTTCTCCAGTAGTGGTTGTGAACATGCATAAAAACAGCCAAGGAAGGGTTTAGCATCCCTCAGCACTCAGTGTCAGCTGGTCTCCTCAACTGCCTTGGGTAAGTACCTCATCATTCTTCTCCTGTAAACTCTAAACAGCTTCCTAATTGTTCATCTACCTCAGTCTCTCCCTATTCCAGGTTATCATGCCTCTGCTTGAAAGCCACAGTTGGTAAATACTTCTGTAGGATGACATATAAACAACTTTTAAATAGAATTTGAGGTTCTTCATCATCTGGCCATTTCCAACCTTTTCTTCCATCATTCATCTACACATCCAGAGGCTCCATCACATGGAACTTCCTGGTGATCCTGAGTGTACCAAAATATTACATTTCCATGTCTGTGCAAGCAGTTCTATTAGAGAGTCTTTTGCCCTCTGTGCCTGTCAAAGTCTTACTTATTAAAGTTCAGGTACAATAAAAATAATACAGACATGAAGGTTGTCACAGTGGATATTGTGGTTGCCTCCCCGATAGCTGTTCCATTCTTCTCCCATTCTGTACATGCCCTGTGGTCTGATGGGACTGACCCCACCCCTGGCTCTAAGTCAGTTGAGTGATAACTAGTTTAGGGACAGGAATCTGACCTAAATAGCTTCAATCAGAGTGAAACTTATTCTAGCTTTCTAATACATCTTGATCTCTGAGAGTGTTGATGCTCTTTGTTCTTCTTCAAGATTGCCTTGTTATTCTAAACCTTTGCATTTCTAGATACATTTTAGACCACCTTGTCAGTTTTCAGAAAAAAATAAGGCTGCTGAGATTTTGACTGAGACTGAATTGAATCTATAATTTGGGAAGAGTTGACACTGTAAGAATATTGAGTCTTTCCCAAGACACAAATTTTGTATATCTCTCTTTCTTTATGTCTTTTAAAATTTCTCTCAGATATATTTTGTGATTTTTCAGTATGGATACCTTATTCATCTTTTGTTACATTTTGATGCTGCTGTAATGGTATTTTTAAAATTTCATTTTCTATGTGTTGATTGCTAGTATATAAAAATATAGTTGATTTTTAAATATTCATCTTGTATCCAGGATCCTTGCTAAATTTACTGATTAATTTTCAAACTTTCAAGCTTTGTATATTCATTTGGATTTTACTATGTATATAGTTGTGTTGTCTGTGAATAAAGATGGTTTACTTTACCCTTTCCACATTTTATAACTTGTTGTTTTTCCTTCCCTCATTGCACTGGCTAGGACTCCAGTACAATGTCGGATAGAAATGGTGATAATGGGCATATTTGCATTGTTCCTAAACGCAGGAGAAAAGCACTCAACATTTCACATTTAAGTGTGAGGTTAGCTGCTGGATTTCTGTAGACTCCTTTTATTGAAATAAGGAAATTCTATTCTTAGTTTGCTGAGAATTTTTATCATGAATGGGTATTAAATGTGTCTCCTGGATTCACCTAGATAAGTCTATGTTTTTTTTCTCTTTATTTGGTTAACTAGGTGAGTTACAAGGATTAATTTTCAAATTTTAAACCAACCTGGCTTTCCTGAAATAAAGCCCACTTAGTCATGATGTACTATCCCTTTTTATATATCAGTGGGTTCAATTTGTTAATATTTTGGTTAGGATTTATACATTTCAGATTTAAGAGGTACTGACCTATAATTTTCCTTTCTTGTAATGATCTCTGATTTTAGAATCAGGGTTTGGAAGTTTGGTAGCATACTCACTGTCTCTATTTACCGGAAGAGTTTGAATGCCTTTTTAAAAAAGATTTTATTTGAAGTAAATTTAGATTTCTAAAAGAGTTGTAAAGTTAGTTGAATACCTTCAAAATTCAACTTTGTTAAAGTTTAATTTACATTCAATAAAATGCATAGGTTGAGTACAGACTGATGAGTTTTAATAAAAGCAGACCCCTGCATAACCATAAGCCCAAACAAGATATAGAATATTTTCATTAGTCCTGAAAGTTCCCTACTGCCCCTTCCCAGTCAACCTCCCTTGACACTTTGGGTAATCACTGATCCAATCTCTATCACCATAGATTAGTTTTGCCTGTCCTAGAACTTCATATACATTGAATTGTACAGCACGTACTCTTTTATAACTCTGGGTTTTTTTTTTCTCAACATAATGTCTGCATTATTATTCCATGTTGTTGCATGTATCAACAGTTCTATTGCTGAGAGTATTCAATTTATAACTATAACACAATTTATTTATATATTCAACTGTTGAATATATAATGTTCGACTGTTGAATATATAATGTTGATTGTTGATGGACATTTTAGTTGTTTTCAGTTTGGGATATTATGAATAAAGCTCCTAAGAACATTTGTGCACAAGTCTTTTGGTGAATATATACTTTCATTTCTCTAAGATAAATACTTTAGGAGTGGGTTAGAGGGCAGGCAAATGTTTGACATTATAAGAAACTGCTAAACTGTTTTCCAGACTGGCTGTGGGCGTGTCAAATGGTACAACAATGTACACAGCAATGTAGGAGAGCTACAGTGCAATCACAGCCTCATCAATAACTGGGATTGTTAGTTTCAGCCAGTGGTGTGATCTTCCAATCTCTCCCATCTCAGTAAGTCACCGCAGTACCCATCCAGTTCAAACTACAATCTAGTAATAACCCTTGGTTCCACTTTCTCTCATTCCCCACATCAATCAAACTAAGTCTTGAATCCATCCAATTCATCCACTTATCTCCCTCTCCATATCTATGTCCTCAGCCCTAGCTCATACCACCCCACCTCTCCCCTGGTCTACTAAAATAACCCAATAATTCTTCTCCTTGCTTCCACCTTAGATCCTTCACAATTGATTCCCCACATCGAAGTTAAAGTAGTCCTTATAAAATGTAAATCTGATTATGTCTTTCACCTTCTTAAAAGCTGTCCAGCTGTGTCCCGATTCCCACTGAAAGGTTAATGAAATGCAAATTCCTTACCTGGTTTATAAAGCTCTAAGTGATCTGGCCCTGTCTACATCTCTTACTCTATCTCCTACCCATCTCTTCTTTCCCCCTTGCTGTGTTCCAGCTGCATTGGCCTTCTTTCGGAGCCTCTAACACACCACTCTCACATCCAATTTAGAATCAATACCCTAGTTACTCCCTCTGCCCTGAATCTCACTGTACCTGTTAAGACATCACTCTCTCCCAACTTTTCACCCCCTTTTTCTTCCTTTCATTGTCACGAATCTCGATTTTTCAAGATAACACCATTTACAAGTTTATCTCACCATGGCTCTCGAGTTGTTTCTGACTAAAGTTAAAAGTTTAAAGTTAAAGTTAAAGTCTTTCTCCCAGACCCCAGATTTTATAATCCTGTGATCAGTGCTGGATCCTTATGTTGCCGTCTGGTTACCTTGCTGCCTGTCTGATGAGGGACTCATTGCCCCAGACAAAGAACCAAAGGGCCAAAGTTTTCTCCCTGTAATGGGATTTGCCCTTCCTCCTGCTCCTGCCTGAGACAGACCCCACCACTGCTACTGGCTGGTCTTCATCTGAGTGCTAGGGGACAGACAAGGTCAACGTTCTTTCTGTCAGGTCCCAATTAATCATTCTGTCGGTTTTTCTGGGTCTTCTAATTCTGAGCTTCTAACACTTCCAGGCACAGAGTCCCTTGACATAACATTGTCTCACATTCTGGGACAGAGCCCCGATCTGAGGGTTCCTTTTGATTTCAGTCCTTTGGGAACATTTTACTATCATTAATCCACTAAGAGGATCCTTGTTTTGGAGCATGTATAGTATAAAACCAAGATAGATCAAGTATTATGTCAACACTAGCAAGCTGGCTGTTTTCTGCATCTGATTAACTATCAGAATAAGGCTGATGGAAATGCTAGAGAAGCTGAATGCTGCAGAACCTACACCTTGTCCAGGTGTTCAAGGCTGAATTGATGTCACATTGTCAGGTGGTCTCCCAAGTGTACAATGGCTTTAGCCCTAACTCTCACCATTTTCCTCCAGGACTTTATTGTCTCCTAAATTGCTTGGATTTTTGTGATCTGTAATGGTTGGATCTATTATGTAGACAACATTTTTTTTCCTTTTCAGAAATAAAAACTAAAAGAATAGGCAACTAACATAGTTACATCAATTTTAATTCAATAGACTAGAAAGAATTCAAGATTCTCCATATTCTTCCTGAAAACATCATTTTTAAAAGGTATTGGAAGGGAAAATATACTTAAATGAAAAATAATTTTTCTAAGCTAAAAAAATGAAAATACAATTATGATAGAAAACACAGTTTAAATCAATAGTTCTTTTAGTGTATAAATTGGCAAAAACTTGTATAAAGAAAAACTTACCTGTTAACTTTATCTGGCTCTTTAGGTGACTCAGAACTGTCATCTTTTGCTGTAAAGAAAAATATGAAAAGATTCTAGTTTACTTGGAAGACTGAATATATGGCCTTATGTGCATTCTTTCCAAAGCCTCAATAAGATGGTAAGAAAGGAATAAAAATAAAGTATAAAACCTCAAGGAGCGCAAAAGAAAGATGGCAAGAAAAATTTTCAAGACGGAAAGCAGATGTCAAGTGGTAACTATCTTAACAGGCCATAGAAATTTGAAACCTAACGACCTGATGAGGGGAGGCCAATAAAAAGCAAGCAGATTTACACTTCAGAACTTGAGAAACACTCAGGAATTGGAGGTACCAGATACCTCTGAAAACTGACAGGTATAGCATGGACCCCAAAGACATAGCCTTCATCCTATGCAACCAGAAGACCACCACTGCCCAGGCAGGAGGGAGTATGTCTAATTCTGGAGAAACTGAACCAGAGAGATTCAGGAGATAGCAGAAGAAGAGTATGGTAAGCGACTGAAGGCAGGGAATAAATCAAATAAATCGTATTGGATAAGAAAGATTCCTCATTCTCACTCTCTGTCCAGCTCCTAGAGTGTAAGTAGTTAACATCTCTCTCCTCAGGCATAAGACTGGAGGATCTGTCTCAGAAAAAATAGTCAAGCCTAGCTAGAGGTAAGGTCAGGTCCCCACTGAATAACCCTATAACGAAACAAAACCATCAACAAGTCCAATCTGTATCCAAAATTTCCAACCTTTTCAATGAATGAGTTTCATTCATTGTGTGTCCATCATACAGATACACAGTCAAAGATCAGTAGATATCTGAGTAAAGTCATTATCATGAAGGATGACAACCAAAACAAATAAGCAGGAAGAAAATAGGAACTAGGAACATACTTTTCTGGACATTTTCCAGAATACAGAACAGAAAAACAAAGAGATGGATAATAGGAGAAAATAGATTTTAAAAAATCAGAGTAACAGATCAGTAGATCCCACGTCTAAATCTTTGGAGATTTAGAAGAGAGAACAGGGAAACTGGAGGAGACAGGTATTATAAAAGAAATCATATAAGAAAAAAGTCCAGAACTAAAGAACTAGAGTTTGAGATTTAAACAGCCTATGAAATGCCCTACATGATGAATGAGGAGGAAAAACATTTTCAGACTAAAGTTTAACCAAATTATGAACATACGAGAGTGGGAAAAATACATTTTTAGGCATGTGAAGTAATAAAAGATTTAGCTCTCATGTACTTGGAAGCTCCTGGAGGAAGTGTTCCAACAAAATGAAGGAGCAAACCAACCAAGAGGAAAAGGAAGGATCAAGCAAGAGCTCCAATCCAAGAGGCAGATCAAAAGGTCACTCCAGGATCCCTACGAGAGAACTGCCAATTCAGAAAAGGAGGAGGCGCATGAGTGCCCCAGCAAAGACGTCTTCCAGGGGAAACAAGGAAACTGACTGAATACCTGGTGTGTGTGTTTTGTTTGTTTGTTTGTTTGTTTGTCTTTACAGCTCTGTCAGAAAGCTTAGGGGAAAAATAAATGGTAGATATTTTTAAAAAGAACAAATAAAAATCCAAAAAACAAAAACAAGGGAATGAAAAAACAGGCCATTTGTACAAGAAAAATAATCATTCGTGGCTTACCTATGACGAATATTTACTAAGTCATATCAATGTAAACGAACAGTACTAGGAGAATGGGGGAGAGAAAATGTGAGTGGAAATGGCACATAAAAACTAAATCTTTCTCTCTCAGAAGAAGCCCATAAGTAATATCTAAACTGAAAACCCCAGAAATTTAGTACAGAATAAATTTAGAAATATAGTGGTGAATTCCAAAAGAAACAGATAAACGTGTTGAAAGCTGTTGGTACCCTGTCGGGGTGGGGACAGCTCTCAGCCATGGAAGGTGTGGCTTCCAAGGTCTGCTATATTTCCTTAAAAACCGATTGGTGTTATCTGTCCTTTAAAGCTATGCACAAATACTTCTTTGATAGAAAATAAATACCTAACATCTTTAGTAGAGACTTTGCTGAAAAGTTCCTGGAACATCTGGTGCAGTGAAATACAAAAAAGGACAAAAGAGGTCTGTAACTCCAGCAAACAGATCCATACAGGCCATCCTGTTAAAGTCAGGTTTTCCACATCTCCTGCCATCTGTAGACAGCAGAATATCTGGAGTAATACTGTAATCATCGACAACAAAACCGGCTCTGAATGATGGTGCTAAAGCTCATGTTCCTTAATGAGAAGCTACTGGACTAAACTTCTCTTTCTCCTGACATCAAGAATCTTTTCCAAAGGAAAGGGTATTCCTATACCTAACAACCAGTACTCCCTTTAAGATAAAAAAACCCAACACCTGAAATCCTACGAGACATCACCTGCTTCAACTGTAGAAACAAGTTCCTCTAAAATCGTTCTATTGTTAAGAGAACTTTAAAAAAAAAAGTGAACAAATTGAGACCTTAAATTGAAGAAGAATCAAATGCTTATCACAACATCTTCCTAATTGCAAGGAGGATGGGATGGATTTGCACAATCATCAGGGTTTTTTTAAAAGTACCTAATGTGAATTAGTTGTATAATCTCCCTAATATTTTTATAATTCTTCTCTATTCTTGTATTTTGACTGTCATAATATCTGTCAGTAATTATATTATAGTTTGTTTTTTTTTTTTGCAGTACACGGGCCTCTCACTGTTGCGGCCTCTCCCGTTGTGGAGCACAGGCTCCGGACGCGCAGGCTCAGTGGCCATGGTTCATGGGCCCAGCCGCTCCGCGACATGTGGGATCTTCCCAGACTGGGGCACGAACCCATGTCCCCTGCATCGGCAGGCGGACTCTCAACCACTGCGCCACCAGGGAAGCCCTATATTAGAGTTTTATTTAGATAAGAATCTGAAACTTAGTAGAATGATTCTCCTGTAACAAAAGCTATAGGAATATACACATGGCTAAGAGAAAAATTATTACCTTAGGCTTGGCTACCATTATTCAGTTTCGTTATTTTTATATTCTTGTATTTTCTTTCAACCAAAGTTTTTAAAATTATGTGAACCCTATGTTTTAAATATCAAAACAAACATGATAAACAGAAAATAATATAATTTGACCACATAACCATATAGAAATAAAAATTCACGAGGACAAACTGGAAAAAAGAAAAGATGTATAAGTTTACAGTAGTTCCCCCAGCCTCCCAGTGGGTGCCTAAAACCACATAGAGTACCAAACCCTATATATACTATGCTTTTTTTCCTATACGTACATACCTATGATGAAGTTTAATTTGTAACTTAGGCACAGTTAAGAGATTAACAACAATAGCTAATAATAAAATAGAACAATTTTAACAATACACTGTCATAAAAGTTATGGGAATGTGGTCTCTTTCTCTCTCAAAATATCTTGTACAAATTCAATGCCTTTTCCATCTTAACTAAGCTCTTATGCATTGTGGCCGTATCTTTTGCAGTTTGAGGTACAAAAACAAAACAAGCACAAATTTCTTTTTCTTTCTTCACAGTTTCATGGATAGGAGATTCGTTCTTACAACCTCAGATATGATTTTTTTCTTTCCTTATTTAGTTGAGAACTTTCACCTTTTCACTTAAAGGAAGAACTTGTGACTTCTCATTGGCATATCTGAATGGCCAGTGGCACCACTCTTGTGCTTTGGGGTCATGATTAAGTAAGATAAGGGTCACTTGAACACAAGCACTGCAATACTTCAGATATCAGACAGTTTATTTGATAACCCAGATGGCTACTAAGTGACTAACAAGCAGGAGATGCTGGACAAAGAGATGATTCATATGCCGGGCAGGATGAAGCTGGATGGCAAGAGATTCTACCACACTACGCAGAATGGTGCACAACTTAAAACTCATGAATTGTTTATTTCTGGAATTTTCCACTTAATGCTTTCAGACCATGGTTGATCACAAGTAACTGAAAACTTGGAAAGTAAAACTGAAGTTAAGAGGGTACATGAAATCCCTTTGTAACAAATTAGGAAGTAGCACTACTCAGAATCTCGGAGGCAAAACAGTTGTTATGCACTGTCTCCTCCCAGACCTCCAAGTTTTCATAAACAGATAGAAGTATAACTTGGAAGGCACTTGAAAGATCCCCTTGTCCAACTCCCAACACTGGGCAAAAAGTTCTTTGACAACATCCCTGAACAAGTCATTAAGCTCTGCCAAATGAACACTAGTTATGAAAGCACACCTTTAGTGATAGGGTGTTTACTACCTGTCAATGCGGCCTTGCCCATTCTTAAGCGACTTGAATTGTTGGAAAATCCTTTCTCATGTTTGGTCAGCTGGGACCTTGATGGACTTTACCATTAGTGATGCTGCAACTACAGTGGCATTTGCTTCTAGAAAAGATCAGTTACCCCAACTGACTATACAATTTATTTAGTCAACTGGAACACAGAATGAAAGGGAAATAATTGTATCAGGACTGTTCCAGGCAGTCTGGTATGTGTGAGCACCCAAACTATAAGTAAGGGAGTCAGGGTCCAGGCCACAAGAAGAAGAGGCTTGCAGGACATGGGAAGGTCATCAGGACCTCCACCAATCGTTTTTCTTTTTTTTTTTTGTCTGTGTCGGGTCTTCACTGCTGCACACAGGGTTCCTCTAGTTGTGGTGAGCGGGGGCTTATTCTTCGTTGTGGTGCATGGGCTTCTCATTGCGGTGGCTTTTCTTGCTGTGGAGCATGGGCTCTAGGAGTGTGGGCTTCAGTAGTTGTGGCACGTGGGCTCTAGAGTGCAGGCTCAGTAGTTGTGTCACATGGGCTTAGTTGCTCCGCCGCATGTGGGATCTTCCCGGACCAGGGATCGAACCCATGTCCCCTGCATTGGCTGGCGGATTCTTAACCACTGTGCCACTAGGGAAGTCCCCACCAATCGGGTTTGAACTCAGAGTTTGTGCATTCTTGTCAACACACCAAGGAAAAGGCTGGTATTCCAGAGAAGGGCCCACCAAACCAGAGTCGGGCAAGTTATCATTTTGCACATGCTTGGTAGAAGGGCACTTGCTTTTCACATTAAGCTTGTGTTCAAATAGCTTCCCAAGAATTTTTCATAGACTAAAGGTCTGCTATGAAGTCAGGTCTCTTCTCTTCAGTACTTGGAAATTTTAATTCTTTGATCCCAAATGAATGACTTTATGTTCACCTCATTAAATTGGAGGCGGGGGCGAGGGGCAGGGGGAATGCCCAGGGTGGATCTCTGGCCCTGCAGCTTGCTGTGTGTGGCCTTGGGCTAATCCCTTCATCACCGATCCTCAGCTGCCTCAGGGGAAGAGGCTAAGGATCAGATGAATAAATGTATGTGAAAGCATTTTGTAAACTATGAAGTAAAATCAGGATCTAAATTTATGTGGGGTATTTTTTGTTTGTTTTTTTTTTTGCTGTACACGGGCCTCTCACTGTTGTGGCCTCTCCCGTTGCGGAGCACAGGCTCCGTACACGCAGGCTCAGCGGCCATGGCTCACGGGCCCAGCCGCTCCGCGGCATGTGGGATCCTCCCGGACCGGGGCACGAACCCGCGTCCCCTGCATCGGCAGGCGGACTCTCAGCCACTGCGCCACCAGGGAAGCCCTTCATGTGTATTTTTTTCATTCATTCAATCTACAAATTTTTATTCAATACTTATAGCCAGAGACTGCTACCTGGGCACTGAGGATATTGCTGTAGCCGAAAATTAATGCCTACGGATATGATACAATCACCTGCCTCTTGAGTTTCTCATGTACACAAGTAACTATCTGTTCCACTTTTGTCTTATCCAAAAATGGGATAATTTCTCCTTTGCATTTTCCAGACCTTCTTATTAATATATTAAATGTACATGAAAGTTGATTCTTGCAGCACTGTAGTGGAGACCTTTTCTTTTCAAAGTTGTTACAGGAAATGAATTCTCATTGGATGCAGTTTTTCACAGAAAACCACATGGTACTATGCTACCATCTAATTTAGAGTGAACGCATTTTTCTGCACTTCATTTCCCACCACAGCCGCTGCCTCTGCTGTATCACGGCACTCTTCCCCTATGAAGCACAGAAAGTCATTTTCTTCCTGGCGCTATAGGTACCACTCCAGTCCTGCTGTGATGGCAGGCAAGCTGAAAACTATTTGCTGTCTTGGATTCCCACATATTTCACCAACACAAATAAAGCATATAGTGAAAACCTACCAAAGCACTATTTGCTTTGTCACTCATTTGTTGGGTGATTTGGCAACTTGGACAGCTTTCCTGTCTGGTTTGTTGGCAAAGCAGGAGGACTGAAAGGAGTGAAGGGTGATGTCAGTCTGAGAGAAAAGAAGAAAAGAAAGGGCGAACTTGTCTTGCGGTTTCTTCTCATCCTTCTCTCTGCAGGGCAAAACCAAAGTCATTTACCATAGAAAATTCTTTAAAACCAGTTTTAAAATTTGCATTCACCAGAATACGGACATAGCTTTGTACAGAATATTTCTGTGTAATGACAGTATTGTAGTGCATGACAAAAGGGATACGTATCATTCATTTGCTCATTCCACAAACACTTCCTGAGTGCAGAGGACACAGGGGGGGATGCTACAGTATTCTGGTTGGTCAGAAATATGATCAGAGTGAAGCGGTACCATTCCTCTGTGGACAGACCAGCCTCAAAACTGTCAGGGAATTTTGAGGAACTCTGCGACAATCATGACATATTTGAAGATACTGGAAAAGATGCCTGATCAATATTGCATCTGACCCAGATGCCCTGTGGAGGAGGACTTGAACTTGGCCACAGACTGTACAGACCTGACTAATGCGCTGGCAGGTCCTAGAAGGGGATGGAAGAAGAGATCGTGGACATCTAATGGAGAGAAAAAGCACAAGAGACATCAGTTTGGCAGAGTGAGTCTGAACAGCAGGTCCTGCTGATTGGGGAGCTAATAATGCCAGTTACTGTGTGAGGCTGCTGTGCACTGCTGAAAGGAGGGGCAGCATGTAAAGGAAAGAGCTATGTCACTAGGATCCCAAACTTCACTTGTGGCAAACACCCCTGGGCATAAGGAGCCAACAGCATTGCTCCGCTAACTGCAGAGAGAGCACAGGAGCAATAGAGGCGATGGAATTAAGAGTCAAGAAAAGGTTGCTGGCAGGATGAGAGGGAGCAGACCAACGGTATCAGGAAAACATTGGTCAATAGAGCAGAAAGACTGAAAAGGCTCAGATGTCATTTCCACATGGATTCTTTGAAGGAATACCTGGAGGAAGAACTCTCCAGAAAGAAAAATGCTGAAAGCTTTCCTAATCAAGGGGAAAGGAGCCCCAGATCAGTAAGATCTGGGGGGTGCTAAAGGTGAAGTCTGAGAAATATCCATTACAGATCAGAGCGTTAAAACTGATGTCATATCTTTATGATGGGTAGACTAGTTTTGATCAGCACCATCCACCCATATGACCATTACTTTTATTTATTTATTTTTGCGGTACGCAGGCCTCTCACTGTTGTGGCCTTTCCCGTTGCGGAGCACAGGCTCCGGACGCGCAGGCTCAGCGGCCATGGCTCACGGGCCCAGCCGCTCTGCGGCATGTGGGATCCCCCCAGACTGGGGCACGAACCCGTGTCCCCCGCATTGGCAGGCAGACCCTCAACCACTGCGCCACCAGGGAAGCCCGACCATTACTTTAAAGATACTAAGCCTATGGTTTTTGGTAATCTTTTAAAAAGGACCACACTAAACCAGCCAGAGAAAGACAAATATCTTATGATATTGCTTATATGTTGAATCTAAAAAAATGATAGAAATGAACTTACATACAAAACAGAAATAGACCCACAGACATAGAAAACAAACTTATGGTTACCAAAGGGGAAAGGGGACGGGCAGGGGTAAATTAGGAGTTTGGGATTAATATGTACACACCACTATATATAAAACAGACAACAAGGACCTACTGTATAGCACAGGGAACCCTACTCAATATTTTGTAATAACCTATAAGGGAAAAGAATCTGAAAAAACAGATATATAAAATAGATATATATGTATGTATAACTGAATCACTTTGCTGTACACCTGAAACTAACACAACATTGTAAACCAACTATTCTTCAATTAGGAAAAAAAAAGGGATCACACTGATGGATTTGAAAAAGAGGTATAGTAGGAGAGATCTTAGTATGACTTCATTACTGAAAATGGATACAGAAAATATTGCCGTATACAAGTTACTTGCTAGATCATTTACTTGGTATAAATAATTAATAACTGGCAAATAACAATAAGTAGGCACTTCTTACATTGTAATGGCTGGTGGAAAAGTCTTAGAATTATTTGCCTGTACAGAGTTTCATCTTTAATCAGTATATGGGCTGCTTCCAAATTCACTGGATTTTCTAGTACTGGATTAGAAAGCATAACCTACAGGAAAACATATAGAACATAAGAGTTTTTAAAGTAACTTTTTTCTTAGAGCAAAAAGACAAACCAATACATACAACATTCAAGAAGCATTCATTAAATGCCTACAATGTATCCACCTGGAGATAGAGACAAAGACAAAAGAGACATGGTCCCTACTCTCAAGAAACACTTGATCTATCTTGGTTTTATACTGTACATTCATGAGCCAAACGTTAGGATCAAAGCAAGTTACAAGTTCCTTCCTGTAACTTATTTCTTCCTATCACATAAATTTAAATTGATTTTTTATGGAAAGGGAAGTAAACATTAGAAAACATTGAAACATTTCCATTAAAAAATACATTACGTTTTAACATGAGATCATATTTAGATCGTGAATAAACAAACACATGTATTAAAAACTTGCATGCAATTCAATATCCCTCCAGATCACTGAATGCTTAACTTGGTATCTGTAGTAGTTTTCTATTGCTGCTATAACAAATTACCACAAATTTAGCAACTAAATCAACACAAATTTATTATCTCACATTTCTACAAGTAGGAAGTCAAGGTTGATTGGGCTGGTTTTTCTTTTCCAGACTGAACAAGACTGAAATCAAGTCGTCGGTTGGCTGGGCTCTTACCAGAGGCTCTGGGAAGAACATGCCTCCCAACTCATTCAGGCTGTCTGTTAGCTGAATTCAGTTCCTGACTTCAGTATTTGTAGGACTGAGTTTCCCGTTTCTTTGCTGGTGATTAACTGGGGGCTACCCTCAACCCTGAGATGTCTCTCGCCAGTCCTCACACTTGGACCCCTACGTGTCAGAGGCAAAGGTGTGAAAAATCCTTCTCGTGTTTGCTCCCCTCCTGTCATATCCTTTCTCCGTCTTTACTGTATTTCTCTGAGTGGCTCTTCTGTCTTCCTTTTCTGTTGTTAAGAGCTCATGGGATTACTTTGGGCCCCCTGCATATTTCAGGAATGACCTTTCTATTTTAAGGTGAGCTGATTAGTAACCATAGTTCCATCTGCAAAGTTCCTTCACACCTAGATTAGTGTTTGACTGAGTAACCAGAGAATGGGAGTCTTGGGGGACATCTTCAAAATTCTGCCTACAATAGTATTTGCACATCTGGACAAAATAGGTGACCAGTAGTAACTAAAACTTAATAGTTCTGCTAGACCATGATCTTGTTTATCTGGCATCTCAAAATTAATATTAGCCCAAATTTGAAAAATTTATTCAATAATTCAGTATACTGAATCTTACGTTATAACATACAAATTAGATAATAAAATATAGCCAAAAGAACAACTACCAGAATGTCTTAAGTGTAGATACAGGTCAGAGTGGATTACTGTGGCTTAAGAGTCATGGAAATGATAGCAATCTTTCACTAATAAAAGCAGTAATCTGACATCTGATATTTCAAAACCAACAAGAATTTTCTGCTGTTTTTTTTTTTTTTCTATTTGGAAAACACATTGGGCTATATTTCCCAGGATATTATAATTGCTTAAATAAGGATTGCACTACATCTTTCAAAGTGGGTGGGAAGCAGATGAAACTTTTCTTCAAGAGCGAGCTTTTGCTCTTTGGCTGGAGAGATAATCTTACTCAGAGAGGCACATCTGGTAAAGTTTATTCAATAGTCTTTGCATTGACCACTGTGCCTAAGACCTTTTCATATAATATATACACAAGCTATTAAGTATATTTAATGATTTTTTAAGAACTAGAATGTAAGGAATAATTAAAATATACAAATCAGACACCCTGCTAAAATAGTAAAAAAATAAAATAACCGTCCAACTTTTAAAGTCACCATGTGATAGTATGAAATAATATAAAAAGCCATCTGGAGGATAAATACAAAAATCTGAAACATCAATAAACAGCTGTACCAGTGGGTACATTTTGTAATATCCAATTAGTTATAGCCCATGCAATTGGAATTTCTTCTGTGGATGAGTGTTGGTACTTACTTTTTCATTGTATATGGAAGTACAAGTTTTCAAAGAAATCAAGATTATAAAAATTTTAGGAGGAGATGATTAGCATATTTAGACTTTAAAATATTTTAAACACCATTTCAAGTACCACCCCCTTGTATAACAATGTGATAATTATAAATGTGTCTCACCTGTTATTCAAAAGGTAGTAGTCAGAAAGCAATCTAAATTTAAATTACTTACATAAAATGAAAAACTCAGTTCCTCAGTTACAGTAGCCACATTTCAAGTGCTCAGTAGAACATGAGACTAGAGGCTACTATATCGGACAGCACAGATATTGAACATTTCCGTAAGCACGGAAAGTTCTATTGGGCAGCACTGACCTTCAAAGTACTATTAAATAGCCATTAAAATATTAATTGTAGCAATCTGGAAATTACTCGAGATAAAATGTTAAGTGAAAAAGAAATAGGCTATATAATTTGAACATATACACCATCATTGCAACGATGTAAAAATTCAGATTTGTTGCTTCAATCGTGTTACTTAGTACCTATCACACAAATTAGACTTGTTTCCTGACCTCAGGGAGCTTACAGTCCAACAGGGGAAGACAGATAAGGAAACAGTATATGCATTAGAGCATTATAGCGCTCTCATAGAGATCTGCTTAGGGTACCACTTTGCAAAGAAAACCTCCTTCCCGCCAAAACCAAAGCCATCAATTTCACCTAGGAAAGGAAATCAGGAAAGGCATTGCAGAGGAGGGCTCTATTGACCCGACTCTTACAATGTGAGCAGCTGCTTGCTGAACAGACTGAGAAAGAGGGAATAAAATGGGCTGCTAGTCAGATGCGGAACTGGACTGAGCACTTTTTAAAGTGTAAGACTGACTTAGGTTTGTAACTTTAGAGTTTAGAACTCTATAAATGCTTTTTAACATGAATTGAACCAAGCACTGTGAGTGGAAAAAAAAAAAAAAAAAAGAATATATCAATAGGAGCGGGATCCCACAGTGTGTTTGGGAGAGTTAAAGCCGAGGTGTGAGAAGTAGATCATCATTTGTCAGGCAACAGAATTTGGGCTTGACCCTGCAGGAAATGTGGAATTGAAGATTTAAAACCAAAACACAGGAGACAAAATTAGAAGAAAATGCTAATAACAATAGGGTAAGGAATTTTCTTTATGATTACCAGTGATTTTCTTTTCCTTTCCACTATCTTAAAAACCTCTAATGTGGGCATATTTGTTTTATAAATCTATTTGAAAAATAAAAACAACTGTGTAATCTACTGGCTTTCCATGATGTATTTGGCAACACTTTGTTGTCATTTTGTATTACAGGTTAAAACTAAGAACAATCAAAATATTAACTAGATTTTATTGAATTCTTTTCTTGGACAACTCATGGTTCTAAGTACTTTACATGTTACTTATTCATTTAGTCCTCACAAGTTATATGAGGTAGCTACTAACAGCCCCATTTTACTGATGAAGAAACTGAGGCAATGAGAAGTGAAGAAACTTGTCCAACAGTGCAAAGGTATTAAGTGGCAGAACCAAGATGTGAAGCCAAGCTATCTAAACTTACAGCCCTCAATGTACCTTTTATTAAATTATTCTGCTATTCAAATTTTTCACCATTTCATTCTGGTTTGCCCACACTCATTACATTCCTGAGAACATTCATTTTCACTATTTTTAAGGCCAATCCTATTTAGGTGGAAGAGACAGGATGACTCAGTTTGAAGGAATCCAAAAGATCAATCACAAATCTCTGCACAACACGCTCACTTACTTCCTCAAAGTTTTTGCTCCAGTCTCTCTCCCAGAACATGGCCTGGCACTGCTATATATGCTCAACACAATTTGTAGAATGAACGAATAAATAAATTGAACATTGAATTTTTAAAAATATTAAATTTTACTCAGCATACTAAGATGACTAGACAGAAAGTTAATGATTAGTTTTATTTTATTTTCAAAAACAAGAAATGGGAGAGATGAAATTTGTGTTATAATTCTATGTTACAGAGAAAATTCAATTAAGCCAGAATACTTTATTCTCCAGGTATTCCAGATGATCAAAATTTAACAGTTTATCTCCACATATTATGAATGATAAATAGATAGAATATCGTGGACAGACTCTAGAGGATAGAATCTCACTGAGCCAGATGTAAGTGGTCAAAGCAAGTGCCACTCAAATCATTTATCTTAGCATTTCAGGATGAGAAGGGAGGCTCTTTGAGGGTCGGGAATAACACAACACTGAGGCATGCTTCTAAAGACCATGGATCTAGGAGGTGAAGGGTGCATTCTAGAAACAGGCATCTACTGAGGAGAGGAGGAAATTCCTGATTTAATTGTTCACTGGGTTTGATATGAAAGCTTATAAAAGCAGGTCTCTAGTACTGTCAGAAACAAAGGATAAAGCTGAACATTTTACGTTGTAGTCACTTGATTCACCTCTCGGAGGAAGGCAAGGTTCATGAATGCGGAAAGATCCAAAAGGCCTGTTCAACATTATAAAGTGAAGTTAGGAGCCAAAAGCAAACCTAAGACTATATTTCCAGAGTTGAAACCATCCAAACAGTTCTTTTCTTCTTTTATAAAATACATATTCTTTGGCTGGGAAGGGCCTAATCTATCGATTTCACTTTAAAAATAATCGTTTTTATAATTCAAGTTCCATTTTACAGTCTTGATGTAGAAATGTTATTGATTTATATAAGTTTACTCAAATCCTTTAAACATTTAACTATGCATTGTACATTTTATTCGTTATATTTTGAGTAATTGGGGTAATTTATTAAAGACAGCATTATATTAATCTGTTCTTACCTGGAGGGTAAGTAAGATGCTGCTCAATGTATAGCTTCTATTCCACTTATGAGTGTTGTCCAAAAATTCTATACAGGGACGGCCAGTATGTGGGTCTACTGTATTAAAATAATACATTAATATTAATACATAAAATTATTATTTAAAACTTATGAACATCAACAGGTCATAGCAAAGTTAGAAAGCAAATGACAAAGCAGGAAAATTATTTGCATTGAATGTGACAGACACTTAATACAGAGCAGCTGTTAGAGCACGGACTTTGGTGTCAGACACACAGATTTGACAGTTGACCCCTCCACTTATCAGCTGTGTGACGTTGAGCAATTAACTTTGCCTCTCTAGGTCTCACTTGCTTAGTATATGAAATGGGGATATGATTGAAGTACCTACTTTCACTGAAAAGAATTTAAAAAATAAAGCCCTTAATAGAGTACCTGGCACATAATGGATCCTCAAAAAATGACAGCTATCATTATTAATAATACTTTTATTAATGTATAAATAATTTTTGTAAATGAATAAGAAAAACATTTATATTCCAATAGAAAAATCTTGCAATAAAAAGGTAAGACCTGGGAAGAAAATTTTGAAAAGGTGAAAAGAGGGGTGTTTGATTTGGTACATTGTATTGTAAACTACAATAATAGTAACAGCGCAATGGACACAAGATTTGAGTGAACAATGCGATAAAAGAATTTAGAAACAAATCCTAGTTGGTATTAAAACTGTTGTAAGTTACAAGTGAAATTATGACTCAGTGGTGAAAGAAAAGATGATGGTATAAAAAGTTTTGTGCACACTATTCATGGTCCTCCAGTATTTGCTCTCCCTTTCCTCCATTTCTTCTCTCTATAATAAGAAACTTGATGCCTGCCCCATCCCCATTCCCCCATGTGGTTTTAGATGAATACATAGTCGCCCACATTTTCCCAGCCTTTCCTCTAACAAGATGTGGCCATGTGACTAAGTCTTAATCATGAGACATTGGCAGAAGTAAAGTGTGCACCTTCTGGATCATATTTTCTTAAGGAAGTTGTTCTGCCCTCTTCTCTTTTTCTCTCCCTTTACCACTGGCTGGAAATAGTGACAGAGTAAATGTCTTAGGTCCAGAAATTGAACCCACACACTGAGGATGGCAAAACCTCCCTGCCAGCTTTGTTCCATTACATCAATATATAAATTGGAAAGATATATGAAAGGTTGGCCTATGCCCTAACACAGTTAATTAACTAAGTCAGTATTTGGAAAAAAATACACACACACACACACACAGACACGTGTGTGTGTGTGTGTGTAGTTTTTGGGTTTTTTTATTAAATAGAATTATATTTTACATTTTATTCTTCAAAGTATTTTTTCATTTAATAGTAAATTGTCAACATATTTCTGGACATGTTTATTCAAAAAATATTTGAGCACTAACAATAGGCCAGGTAGTGAAGATTCCAGGGCACAAGAATGACCAAAGAGTAAAGTCTTCATATATCTTCCTTGCTATGTTTAAAAGCAATGTATATAGCTGTAAGATATTTTACTTAAAAATTCCTATATTAATGGACATTGGAGTTATTTCTCTTTTCCTTATTTCCAACATTGTTACTGGAAAGAAAATCTTTATTAATTAAATATTAATAAGAATATTAAGCATATTCTTTACATAGATCCCTAAATCTCCACCCCAAAACTATTAGAACTAGTAAATGAATTCGGCAAGGTTGCAGGATAAAAGATTAATATACAGAAATCTATTGCATTTCTATACACTGATGATGAAATATCAGAAAGAGAAAGTAAAAAAGAAAAAAAATCCCATTTAAAATAGCAGCAAGAAAAACCCCTAGAAATAAATTTAACCAAAGAGGTGAAGGACTAATACCCTGAAAACTATGAAACACTGACGAAGGAAAATGAAGAAAATTCAAAGAAATGGAACAATATCCCATGCCCTTGGATTGGAAGAATTAATATTGTTAAAATGGCCATACTACCCAAAGCAATCTACAGATTTAATGCAATCCCTATCAAAATACCCTGGACATTTTTCACAGAACTAGAACAAATAATCATAAAATTCATATGGAGCCACAAAGCAATCTTGAGAAAAAAGAACAAAGCTGGAAGTATAACCCTCCCAGACTTTAGACTATACTAGAAAGCTACAGTAATCAAAACATCATGGTATTGACACAAAAACAGACACATAAATCAATGGAACAGAACAGAGAGCCCAAAAATAAATCCGTGCACTATGGTCAATTAATCTACAACAAAGGAGGCAAGAATATACAATGGAGAAAAGACAGTTTCTTCAACAAGTGGTGCTGGGAAAACTGGGTAGCCACATGCAAAACAATGAGATTAGAACATTCCCTCACACCACATACAAATTAAATTCAAGATGGTTTAAAGAGCTAAATGTAAGACTAGAAACCATAAAACTCCTAGAAGAAAACATAGGTGGAATACTCTTTGAAATAAATTATAGCAATATTTTCTTGGATCAGTCTCCTAAGGCAAAAGAAATAAGAGCAAAAATAAACAAATGGGACCTAATTAAACATAAACGCTTTTGCATAGCAAAGGAAACCACTGACAAAATGAAAAGACAACCTACGGAATCAGAGAAAATATTTGCAAATGATGCTACCAACAAGGGGTTAATACCTACAATATACAAACAGTTCACACGGTTCAATATCAAAAACAAACAAACCAATCAAAAAATGGGAAGAAGACCTGAACAGACATCTTTTCAAAGAAGACATACAAATGGCTAACAGGCACATGAAAAGATGTTCAAATCACTAATTATTAGAGAAATGCAAATCAAAACAATGAGATATTACCTCACATCTGTCAGAATGGTTATCATCAAGTTTAAAAATCACAAATGTTGGCAAGGATGTGGAGAAAAGGGAACCCTTATACACTGTTGGTGGGAATGTAAATTGGTACAGCCACTACGGAAAACAGTACGAAGGTTCGTCACAAAACTAAAAGCAGAGCTACCATATGTTCCAGCAATTCTACTCCTGGGTATATATCCAGAAAAAATGAAAACACTAATTTAAAAAGATACACGCACCCGAATATTCACAGCAGCACTATTTACAATAGCCAAGAAGCAATCCAAGTGTCCATCAACAGCCTCACCCACCAGGGGGTGGACACCAGAAACAAGAAAACAATGATCCAGCAGTCTGCGGAAGTAAGCCCACAAACGCAAGTCAGAAACTACCATGGGACCAGCTGGTCCCTGACCCTTGGAAGACAAGAGGGGAGTGTACTTCTGGGACACAAAGGACATCCCTTACAGAAGGTCACTTCTCCAAGGTTGAGAAACATAACCAACCTTCCACATACATAAAAATAGAAATAGAAATTTAGACAAAATGAGACAGCAGAGAAAGAGGTTCCAGATGAAAGCAAAAGATAAAACCCCAGAAGAAGAATTAAGTGACATGGAGATAGGCAATCTACACAAGGAAGAGTTCAGAGTAATGATCACAAAGACGATCCAAGAGCTCAGGAAAAGAATGGATGCACAGAGTGAGAAGTTACAGGAAGGTGTTAACAAAGAATTAGAAAATAAAAAGAACAACCAAGAAGAATACAATATTGTATTGAAGAATACAATAACTGAAATGGAAAATACACTAGAAGGAGTCAATAGCAGAATAAATGAGACAGAAGAACAGATAAGTGAGCTGGAAGACAGAGTGGTAGAAATCGCTGCCGCAGAACAGAATAAAGAAAAAAGAATGAAAAGAAGTGAGGACAGTTTAAGAGACCTCTAGGACAATGTCAAACGCACCAACATTCGCATTATAGGGGTCCCAGAAGAAGAGAGAGAATAAGGGACTGAGAAAATATTTGAAGAGGTAACAACTGAAAACTTCCCTAATATGGGAAAGGAAACAGCACCCAAGTCCAGGAAGCACAGAGGCCCATACAGGATTAACTCAAGGAGAAATACACCAAGACACATAGTAATCAAATTGACCAAAATTAAAGATAAAGAGAAAATATTAAAAGCAACAAGGGAATCCCCATAAGGTTATGAGGTGACTTTTCAGCAGAAACTCTGCAGGCCAGAAGGGAGTGGCACAATATATTTAAAGTGATGAAAGGGGAAAACCTACAACCAAGAATACTCTACCCAGCAAGGCTCTTGTTCTGATTTGACTGAGAAATCAAAAGCTTTACAGACAAGCAAAAGCTAAAAGAATTCAGTACCACCAAACCAGGTTTAAAACAAATCCTAAAGAAACTTCTCTAGGTGGAAAAGAAAAGACCACAACTAGAAACAAGAAAATTACAAAATGGGAAAGCTCACCCATAAAGGCAAGCATACAGTAAAGATAGGAAATCATCCACACACAAATATGATACCTAAACTAGTAATCATGAGAGAAGAAGAGTACAAATGCAAGACATTTGAATGCATTTGAAATTAAGAGATCAGCAACTTAAAATAATCATGTATATGTATAGAATGCTATATCGAAACCTCATGGAACCACAAACCAAAAATCTATAATATATATATACACGAAAAATAAGATAACCAAACATAACACTAAAGATAATCAAATCACAAGAGAAGAGAACAAAAGAAGAAAGAAAATAAAGAACAAGGTCCTATTGTATAGCACTGGGAACTATATTCAATATCCTGTGATAAACCATAATAGAAAACAGTAAGCAAAAGAATATATAAATGCATAACTGAATAACTTTGCTGTACAGCAGAAATTAACAACATTTAAATCAACTATACTTCAATAAAATATTTAAAAAAAGAGGAAAGGAAGAAAGAAGACCTATAAAAACAAATGCAAAACAATTAACAAAATGACAATAAGAACATACATACTGATAATTACCTTAAATGTAAATAGATTAAATGCTCCAGCCAAAAGACACAGACTGGCTGAATGGGTACAAAAATTAAGACTCAAATATATGCTGTCTATAAGAGACTCACTTCAGATCTAGAGACTCATACAGACTGAAAATGAGGGGACGGAAAAAGGTATTCCATGCAAATGGAAATCAAAAGAAAGCTGGAGTTGCAATACTTATATCAGACAAAATAGACTTTAAAATAAAGACTGTTATAAGAGACAAAGAAGGACAGTACCTAATGACCAAATGAACAATCCAAGAAGAAGATATAACAATTGTGTATATATATATATATATATATATATATATACGCATCCAACACAGGAGCACCTCAATATATAAGGCAAACGTTAACAGACATAAAAGGAGAACTTGACAGTAACATAATAATAGTGGGAGAGCTTAACACCCCACTTACATAAATGGACAGATCATCCAGATAGAAAATCAATAAGGAAACACAGGTCTTAAATGACACATTAGACCAGATGGACTTAATTGATATTTATAGAGCATTCCATCTGAAAGCAGCAGAATACACAGTCTTTTCAAGTACACATGGAACCATCTCCAGGATAGATCACTTGCTGGGGCACAAAGCAAGTCTTGGTAAATTTAAGAAAACTGGAATCATATCAAGCATCTTTTTCAACCATAAGACTATGAGATTAGAAATCAACTACAAGAAAATAACTTCAAAAAAACATAAACATGTGGAGGCTAAACAGTATTCTACTAAACAACCAATGGATCACTGAAGAAACCAAAGAGGAAATCAAAAAAGTACCTAGAGACAAATGAAAATGAAAACACAATGATCCAAAACCTATGGAATGTAGCAAAAACAGTTCTAAGAGGGAAATTTACAGTGATACAACCTGAGCTCAGGAAACAAGAAAAATCTCAAATAAACAACCTAACCTTACACCTAAACCAACTAAAGAAAGAAGAACAAACAAAACCCGAAGTTAGCAGAAGGAAAGAAATCATAAAGATCAGAGCAGAAATAAATGGAATAGTAACTAAGAAAACAATAGAAAAGATCAATGAAACTAAAATCTGCTTCTTTGAAAAGATAAACAAAATGGATAAACCTTTAGTCAGACTCATCAAGAAAAAAGGGAGAGGGCCCAAATCAGTAAAATCAGAAATGAAAAAGGAGAAGTTACAACCGACACCACAGCAATACAAAGGACCATAAGAGACTACTACAAGAAACAATACGCCAATAAAATGGACAACTTAGAAGAAATGAACAAACCTTAGAAAGGTACAATCTCCCAAGACTGAACCAGGAAGAAATAGAAAATATTAACAGACCAATTACAAGTACTGAAATTGCAACTGTGACTTAAAAACTCCCAACAAACAAGAGTCTAGGACCAGATGGCTTCACAGGCGAAGTCTATTAAACACTTACAGAAGAGTTAACTCCTTTCCTTTTGGAACTATTCCAAAAACTGCAGAGGAAGGAACACTTCCAAACTCATTCTATGAGGTCACCATCACTGTGACACCAAAACCAGGCAAAGATTTCACAAAAAAAGAAAATTACAGGCCAATATCACTGATGAACCTAGACGCAAAAATCCTTAACAAAATATTGGCAAATTGAATCCAACAATACATTAAAAAGATCATACACCAGATCAAGTGGGATTTATCCCAGGGATGCAAGGATTTTTCAATATCCACAAATCATTCGGTGTGATACACCACATCAACAAATTGAAGAATAAAAACCATATAATCATATCAATAGATGCAGAAAAAGCTTTTGATAAAATTCAACATCGAATTATGATAAAAACTCTCCATAAAGTGGGCATAGAGGGAACCTACCTCAACATAATAATGGCCATATATAACAAACCCACAGCTAACAACATCATACTCAGCGGTGAAAAGCTGAAAGCATTTCCTCTAAGATCAGGAACAAGACAAGGATGTCCACTCTCGCCACTTTTAGTCAACATAGTTTTGGAAGTTCTAGCCATGACCATCAGAGAAGAAAAAGAAATAAAAGGAATACAAATTGGATGGGCTTCCCTGGTGGCGCAGTGGTTGAGAGTCTGCCTGCCGATGCAGGGGACACGGGTTCGTGCCCCGGTCTGGGAAGATCCCACACGCCGCAGAGCAGCTGGACCCGTGAGCCATGGCCGCTGAGCCTGCGCGTCCGGAGCCTGTGCTCCGCAATGGGAGAGGCCACAACAGTGAGAGGCCCGCGTACCGCAAAAAAAAGGAATACAAATTGGAAAAGAAGAAGTAAAACTTTCACTGTTTGCAGATGACATGATGCTATACATAAAAAATCCTAAAGACACTACCAGAAAACTACTAGAGCTCATCAATGCATTCAGTAAAGTTGCAGGATACAAAATGTATACACAGAAATATGTTGCATTTCTATTCACTAACAATGAAAAATCAGAGAGAAACTAAGGAAATAATCCCATTTACCATCACATCAAAAAGGATAAAATACCTAGGAATAAACCTACCTAAGGAGGCAAAAGACCTGTACTCTGAAAACTATAAGACGCTGATGAAAGAAATTGAAGATGACACAAACAGATGTGTTCTTGGACTGGAAGAATCAATACTGTCAAAATGACTATAGTACCCAAGGCAGTCTACAGATTTAATGCAATCCCTATCAAATTACTAATGGCATTTTTCACAGAACTAGAACAAAAAAATTTTTAATTTGTATGGAAACACAAGAGACCCGAAATAGCCAAAGTCATCTTGAGAAAGAAAAACAGAGGTGGAGGAATCAGGCTCCCTGATTTCAGACTATACTACAAAGCTACAATCATCAAAACAGTATCAGACTGGCACAAAAACAGAAATACAGATCAGTGGAACAGGATAGAAAGCCCAGAAATAAACCCACACACATATGGTCAGTTAATCTATGACAAAGGAGTCACGAATATACAATGGAGGAAAGATAGTCTCTTCGATAAGTGGTGCTTGGAAAACTGGACAGCTACATGTAAAAGAATCAGATTAGAACACTCTCTAACACCATACACACAAAAAAAGTCAAAATGGATTAAAGACCTAATGTAAAACTGGATACTCTAAAACTCCTAGAGGAAAACATAGGCAGAATACTCTGACATAAATCACAGCAATATCTTTTTGGATCTGTCTTCTAGAGTAATGGAAATAAAAACAAAAATAAACAAATGGGGGCTTCCCTGGTGGCGCAGTGGTTGAGAGTCCGCCTGCTGATGCAGGGGACATGGGTTCGTGCCCTGGTCCGGGAAGATCCCACATGCCACAGAGCGGCTAGGCCCATGAGCCATAGCCACTGAGCCTGCGTGTCCGGAGCCTGTGCTCCACAACGGGAGAGGCCACAACAGTGAGAGGCCCGCGTACAGCAAAAATAAAATAAAATAAAATAAACAAATAGGACCTAATTAAACTTAAAGGCAAAGGAAACCATAAGCAAAACAAAAAGAGAACCTACAGAATGGGAGAAAATTTTGCAAATGATGTGAGCAAAAAGGGATTAATCGTAAAAGTATACAAACAGCTCTACAGTTCAACATCGAAAAAAAAACAACAACCCAATCAAAAAATGGGCATGAGATCTAAATAGTTCTCCAAAGAAGACTTATATATGGCCAACACGCACATGAAAACTGCTCCACATTGCTAATTATTAGAAAAATGCAAATCAAAGCTATGTTGAGGTATCACCTCACACTAGTCAGAATGACCATCATGAAAAAGTGTACAAACAATAAATGCTGGAGAAGGTGTGGAGAAAAAGGAACCCTCCTACACTGTTGTTGGGAATGTACATTGGTACAGCAACTATGGAGAAATGTATGCTGCTTCCTTTAAAAAACTAAAAATAGGGCTACCATATGATCCTGTAATACCACTCCTGGGCATATACCCAGAGAAAACTATAATTCAAAAAGATACATGCACCCCAATGTTCACTGCAGCACTATTTACAATAGCCAAGACATGGAAGTAACTTAAATGTCCATCAAGAGATGAATGCATAGGGCTTCCCTGGTGGCGCAGTGGTTGAGAGTCCGCCTGCCGATGCAGGGGACACGGGTTCGTGCCCCGGTCCGAGAAGATCCCACATGCCGCGGAGCGGCTAGGCCCGTGAGCAATGGCCGCTGAGCCTGCGCGTCCCGAGCCTGTGCTCTGCAACGGGAGAGGCCATAGCAGTGAGAGGCCCGTGTACCGCCAAAAAAAAAAAAAAAAAAGAGATGAATGGATAAAGAAGATGTGGCATATATATACAACAGAATACGACTCAGCCATTAAAAAAGAATGAAATAATGCCATTTGCAGCAACATGGATGGACCTAGAGATTATCATACTAAGTGAAGTAAGCAAGACAGAGAAAGACAAATATCATATGATATCACTTATATGTGGAATCTTAAACAAAAAACGGTACAAATGAACTTATATTCAAAACAGAAATAGACCCATAGACATAGAAAACAAACTTACAGTTACCAAAAGGGGAAGCAGGGGGAGGGACAAATTAGGCATTTGGGATTAACATATACACACTACTGTATATAAAACAGATAAGTAACAAGGACCTACCGTATAGTGCAGAGAACTATACTCGATATTTTGTAATCACATATAAGGGAAAAGAATCTTAAAAAGACTACATATATAACAGAATCACTTTATGGTACACCTGAAAATAACACAACATTGTAAATCAACTATACTTCAATACAAAACAAAAACACACTAAAAAAATAAAGCGCTTGTTTATAACCTTTGCCCATTTTTCTGTTGCTTTCTGTTTTTTCTTACTGATGCACAAGTGGTCCTTACATATTATAAATACTCTGTTTTATGCATTGCAAATATTTTCCCTCAGTTTGCAAAAGTCAGTGTATTTTTATCTCTGTTTATAATGTCGTTAGCTATAGAGAAGTCTTAAAAAGTTTATGTAGTTTAATGTGTCATGCTTTTCTCATGGTTTCTAGGATTTGTTGTTTTTAGAAAAGCCTTTCTCACCACACCCATAAAAGTTCTATTAGATTTCCTTTTTAGTATTAAAATTTTTTGCATTTGTAATCGATCAAGAATTTACTTCACATATGACTTGAGGTAGCAATCTAACTTATTTCTTTCTAAAATGTTAATTTGTCTGTGCATTATTTTTATAGTAAAAAATTAGGTCCAACTAAAATACTGAACAATATAGGAATTAAGTTTATCATTCAGTCATTAAAAATTATATTTTGAAGAATGTTTAATATTGCAGAAATAAACGTATTATGTCATTTTAAGTAAAAATATATAAAACTTTGTGTAATAACTCAACTATGTAGATAAAATGCATACATAGAAGAAGGAAATAAATTTGGTTAAATATACAGAATAGTATCTCTCTGAATTAGGATTCAGGTGATAATTTTTTTCTGCCTTTTAATATTTTCCCCAATAAGCATGCTTACTTTTATAATCGTAACAAAGTGATTAAAAAAAACATTATTAAACACTAACAAATAACAAGGTTAATGGGGACAGAACCCATGATGATAAAAATTTCATTTGTTCCTTACCATTTGGATGAAAAGGAATTGTTCTAAATTTCATAACTGGAGGGACAAAATTATACTCCGATGTAAAATTTATTCTCAGTTGGAAGAATGATCCTGTGATACAAAAAGAAACATTTTTACTAAAGTGTCATGTTGAACTGATTAACTGTAACCTAACACTGAAGTTTATTCCTACAGTTTAGCCTCCCCAAGGTCCCTAGAGTTTTATTATATTAATAAGTAAATTGGATTATAGGATGCCTAGACTCCTCTAGATGGTGTAACAGACTCCTCACAATCTAATTCCATGTTTTCAGCCACATTCCCACTAGTCCTTTCTACCCACTGACCCTGTCCCCCTTACACCCGGCCCCTTCACTGTGTATCTCATCTTTACTGAACTCACTGCTCCAGAACCCTCTCTTGCCACCTCATGTCAGGCTGTTTACTCTGCCTGGATTTCCTTCTGATTCTAAACCTGGTGAATTCTCACACATTTTTTAGGACCCAACTCAAGGGTCACTTCCTTGGGAAGCCGTTCCTGACTCTCCAAGGCAAAATTAACTAATCACTGCCTCCTCGGTATTCCATTCAAAATCCATAATAGAACATGTTATTATAGAACAATTATCCACGTACATGTTTTTCTCCCCTACCTCACTAACCAAATGTATCTTGTTAATCCGCAACTGTAAGAGGGCATGGTCATTAAAGCTTATAGTGGCCTAGTTTGCTTGAGAATTTGATTTATGGAAATTTGTGGGAAAATCATAGAGGAAAAAAATGAGACATAATTGTGGGATTTTTCTGCCAACAGGCATTTTGTTAGCTATTCTCTAACTTCATGGAAGACTGTCAGATGATATTCTCAATTGATATGCTGTCCTGTGTGTGCTTCTTAAAATCATGATAACATTGATTGGGCATAAAGAAAAATTCAAACCTGAAATTTCCATCCATGTTGAGAAATGGCAAAAAATCAAACCATACAATGAAAAAATAACATGTAAATACTTTAGGAATTCTAGAAAATTTATACAATGCAACCTTAAAGAAAATAGGCTAATAATACAAAGACTTGTAAAAAAGTAAATTAGTTCTGAAAGCACAAACCATGCCAAACTGTATTCTGTAGACCTTCAATATCAACTTCCCATTGCATCATATCTTCACTTACAGGAAAGCCAGTAATACCCTTTAATTAAGAAAAATTAAAGCAGAAAAAAGATTAAATATTTATTGCAGCTTGGAAAATCAGATATTAGATTACAATGAATTCCAAAAGCTCTACGCTTTCTTTTTCTGATAATTTTTTTTTTTGATTTTGGGAAGGTGTTATATATTGCCTTATTACAGAGAAGTTAAGATAGATTCCAGAAAAACATGCAATAGCAAATTTTAAATAAATCAGTAGTGTAGTGTGCAAATCACAAGTGGGACAGTAAGGTCAAGACTAGGATGTGTGGCTTATGTAAGACAACAGACAATTTAAGACTCAAATTCAAAATGAAAGAAATAGTTGGAAAGCTTGCATTTCTTCAAAGGTTTTAAAAACCATATGGATGCTATATAAGCCATGAAGTAAGAAAATTTTCATTAAGAAAAACACAACTCTAAAATTATGCTCACATATAAAAATAAAATTTTCCTACACTTGAGGCATTATTCCAATGGAGGGACAAGAATGTACTTCATAGACTAAGGTTATTGGTTATGCTGAGGAATAAACTTAAATATAGTCGATAAATACTTCTGAGCAACCACATAGTTATTAGGTATGTTAAGTGCTAGTCTGGATAACCATTACATCTCTATTACCTACATTATCTATATTTACCTAACACTTCTCCCTTCAACAGATTTTCTTTCAACAGAAAGCCACGAAATCCAGGTGGAGCAGAAACAACATCAAATGTTACTTTCATACCTCTCGGATGTTTGTCGTTGAACTCAATAATTGTTCCCGACATCTCCTGTTAAGGCAATACTTCTATGGCAGGAGTGGAAAGAGAGCAATGCCATTGAACTACACCCTATGCAGCTGTTGGTAAGCATGCTACACCCTCTTTCTATGCACGGCTTTCTATTCTTTCTAAGTACACCCTCGCCCCTTCCATTTTTAAATTCTCCATATTGTATGTGATGAAACAGCCTATGGCAACCACTGAACAGCCTATGAACACTGAAACCTCATTGGTGGCATTCGACGCAAAGCCTTCCTCTGTGTTACAGTTATAAGGGAAAGGTGCTTCTGTATTATATGTGACAGAAGTTGGCAAAAAGCGCACTAGACAGGAAGTAGTAGAAAACCCTGTGATGGAATCCTGCGGCCAAATATTTTTTGACCCTTTCTGAGGCTTAGGTTTCTGGTAGGTAAAACAAAATACTACGAACTTATTTTGTAGTATTGTAATTAATGAGTGCAACCCTGGACCTACTCGTCACTTACTACCTGATGGACCCTGATATTCAGGGCTTAAATGCCCATAAATTACTCAGCATAGCGTGCTCAGTATTGTTAACTATTATCATCAAGTACAAATAGTTGTTATTATTATGAAGTAGATAATTATACTGAAATAGGTTCATTAAACAAGTCTGTAGTGGCAAATTATGTTTAACTAAATTATGCCTTATAGAATAAACACAGATTAAACTGCTTTTAAAAATTGGTACTCCAATGAAACACACCCTCCAGGTCTCCAGTACTCACCTCATAATTGTTTTTCTTCAACTCTTGGAATTCTCTTTGCAGCAAGATGTAGGCTCTGCTGTACATGATAAGGCAGCAGAGTCTGGCACTTGTCCCCGCACTCCTAGGGTTCGCTCTGAGGCAGGTGTCTGAGGTTATGGGTCACCTTCCCGCACCTAGTTAACTGACATAAGTTACTTGCTTTCTCGACCGAGCCTCAGAACGCTGTGTGCTCCCAAGATAAGTGGCTCTAAGTTGGACATATAACCGTGACTTTTTTTCTCCTCTGACTCTTCCGAAGGAAGACTTCAGAAGGAAGACGTGAGCACTTTCTCAACTGCGGTGTGTCACTGCAGGGCCAGCCCACAGCCCATCTGAAGGCAAACCTGGATGAGCTTCTGGGACCACCCGTGCTGCCTGGGCGTGAAGTGGGCGTGAAAGGCGTAAGCGTAGGGCGGTCGTAGCCGTTGTCTCCGCTTCACAGGTGTAACTAACTGGGTGCCGGCTCGGCCGGAGGATGCCAATCGGTTGCCAAGCAACGGGACCGAGGGGGTCTAGAGTGAAGGAGGTGGGAGCTTCTCCGCTCCTCATCCAATCAGCGACGTGGGGCGGCCTCTGTAAACCTCCTCAGCCAATCGTCCAACCGGTTCAGTTTGAAAGGCCAATGAGAGCCGTTGTTGAGGCCCCCTCCACCCCCGCTCCCCGTGCGCCAGCGAGGTCCACCAACTTTTTGACTCTACCCAGCTGGGGTGGGGGGAAGGAGGGGTGAAGTCAGAGGATCTAGCATGTAAGTCTGTAAGTCAGAGAAGCGTTCACTCGAAGTCCTCCGAAATAATGTTTTCTTTTTCTTTGAATATCAGAAACCATCAGGTAATAAGTGACCAGTAGTACAGGCCTGCACTTATTTATAATAACTTATATGGCACGTTAGCATTCACGATATGTTCGCATACTTTATTATGTCATCGAATCCTACAGTTACTCTGGGAGAATGCTCCACAACAGGGAACTACTTAAAATTTCTCAGATTCCCATCTCTTGCCGGAGAGTTTTGCACCTGCTGTCCCTTCTGTCTAGACACTCACGACGTTCCTTCCATCCTTCCTCCCCACATTTTTCCTTCACTCATCGTTCAGATTTCCCTTTGCCTATGATTCCTTATGGAATCCCCTAAGACAAGATTAGGCTCCTTTCTTGTGATCCTAGAGGACCCTGTTAGTATTTATCAGGCTGTATCACAATTGCTCATGGCATTCTCCAGCCCACTGTGAGCTACTTAAAGGATTTAATCTGACGGTGTCAACTACAGAAACTGGCATCCTTGCTCAGAGTGCTTTTTTTTCTTACTATTTATTTACTAATTTTATGGAAACAGGACATGAGTTCAATTAGTTCATTCATTCCACAAATATTTATCTAGCACTTCTCATATGCTATGGAACAATAAAGATGAAGTGACTGCCCTTTTGGCTCCAGTATTCAGTAAGTAAATACACAAAACCAAAACAAGTGTACAAAACAAAAATCATAATTTCAGATCACAAGTGTGTATAGACAATAAAACAGTAATGTGATAGAGAGTAGGTAGTTAAGGGTTAGAAATGGTGGTCAGGGAAGGCCTTGGTCAGGAGTAGACTTTGAGGTGATACATGAAAGATAAGGTGAGAAAGAGCCAGCTATTAGAAATGTTGAGGGCAAAGAGTTCCGGGAAGAGGAAAACACAATAGTTCTCAGTCAGGAAAAAGCTAGGCTTCAAGAGGGAACCAGGGAGGGCCTGAGAGAACATGGCGGAGATGTGATTAGGATGGAGCCCTACACGGTGCGAAGTTTGGGTTTTATTTGAACAGAAATGGGAATCATTGAATGGCTTTAAGCATGAGAGTGTCATGCTCTGCTTTACATTTACAAAGTTACTCTGGCTGCCTTGCGGAGAATGGATTGTGCAGGAGACCATTTAGAAGGCTCCCATGGTCAATTTCATGTCCAGGTAGGGTAGCTTAGACACTCCCAACAACATCTTAACTTTACTGACATTTGGCACAATAAAATGATTTGATTCTGTGTTTCATAGAACTGAATACAAAGGGTTTTTTTCTATTAAAATATCAACTAGGACCTGAGATTGAATTTTGGGGGGCTCTCCTTCAGATGCCATCAGATTTTCACTTGGGTTTATGTAGGACTGGCGATGTATGGTGAAAGTGAAGAAAGGGCTGCTTCTGTGAGAAAGTAATGGACCCAACTTGGGGATATTAACTAGGTTTCTTGATGATACCGTGGTGGCCCTGTGGTCCTTCCTTCTACTCTGATAGGGGAAAACTGTGATAATAAATGCAGACTCCTTTGCTTTTTTGTGTAAAATTTTACTCTAGGAGAAATTATGTTAAAGTAAGAGAGAAAGATAAAATTAAAGCATTCTTTGTTCTGAAGTTTTAGAAATTGTTATACATATGGTACTTTAGTGCAGTGAAAATCAAGCTGGTATATTCTCCTACGACCCCTCAAATCTATTGCTAGCCTTGCCCTCTCCTTGGGACTTCAGACTAGTATACCCAGCTGCCTGGTTCTCACCAGGCTGTCTCAAGGACATTTCAAACTCAAAATATCCAAAAATAATTACCTCCCATCCTCTCAAGCAGCCTTCTATCCTGTTTGTTTTACCCAGTTTCTCAAGCTGGAAACTTGAAGTTCGCTCTGACTCCTCCTCTTCCTCATGACATACATTTAATCACTTACCAAGGCCTGCTGCTTTTCTAGCTTCTTCTCACACCTCCACCAGTGCCCAAGCGCACAGCCTTGCGATCTCTTGCTAGAACACAGAACATCTTTATACTGTATTCCCTGTCTCCACACTTTCCTGTCATAAAACTTGACAGTAATTATTTAAACTAAACATGTGATCGTGTAATTCTCTGCTTAAAATACTTCAAGGAACCCCCTTCATCTCTCCAGCTTATTCTGCCTCCATCTACAGAGTTTTAAACGTGGATTGACTTCTCAGGGTGTGGGTAGGGTGGCTGAAATTGTGGACACCTTTGTATGTGTCTGTATATCTATGTGTATGTGTGTGCACATAGACTTTTTTCTTGGTAGAACAGGGGCCATGGAATTCATTCATTTTAATAATAGCCTGTGATGTAAAAAGCTTAAGAAACTATGCACTACAGTACAAAGGACTGAAAAGAGAAATGTTGCATTATATTTCTTATGGTAGGCAGAATTCTAAGATGACCTCAAAGAGCTCCACCCCCTGCATAATCCTCAAGACTGTGAATGTGATAGATTTTTCTCCTGTGATTAAGTTGACTTATGTGGCATAGTTGACTTTAAGAAAGGGAGATTATCCTGGGTGAGCCTGACCTAATCTGGTGAGCCCTTAAATAGGACTGGGCTCTTCCTAAGGCGAGTAATTGAAAGCATGAAAGGGATTCCACGTGAGGGAGATCCTCTGTTGACACTTTTGAAAATGGAAGGGGCCAGGAGGCAAGGGATTTGGGCAGCCTCTAGGAGCTGAGAGTGGCTGCTGGCTGACAGCCAGCAAGAGAATCAGAGCCCCAGTCCTACAACCATAGCAACTGAATTGTGGGAGAAACACATGAGCTTGGAAGAGGACCTGAACTTCAAATTAGAACATAACCTGGCCAATACTTGTGAGACCCTCAGTCGTGCCATACCGAGGCCTGACCGAGAGAGTTGTGGGCTAATAAATGGTATTGTTTTAAGATATTAAGTCTGTGGTATTTTGTTATGCAGCAATAGCTAACTTATACTACTTCTTACCCAGAGTGCACAGCTACTGACCAAGACAAGCTTTGTGGCACAAGGCAGTCACTTACTGAGCTGGATTTACCTGATTCAGTGTGGAAAGAACTTGGGACCAGTTGATAGACATTAACATATGGCTTTAGACAGGGTTAGGGGATAACATGGGTATGGCATCCTGAAAAATGAAGTGAACCAAGGCTCATGCACAAGTTTCCATCATCCTCGGTGAGCAAGGCACCTGACAGTCTATTTTATTAAACATTTGCAAAGTTACTGAGGCCATCTCCAGCTTTAACAACCAAGAATCCCCTCCCCCTCTTTTTAAAAACAATTCTTTCCCTCAGGAGTGGAACAGATGTTTTCGTTTTACTTAAACTAAAAGACTGTTTTTCTCATCCACCAGGAATATGTACCAGTACAAAGTGTTAACCTCATTTGGATTTGAACCCCCATCCTCAAGAGCAAAAGAAGGCTGAGGATCGCCAAATGTCAGCTCAGCTGCGAGAAGCGTTTTAAATCATATTTTGACGTATGTTACACTGTTAACTAGAAAATGAAGTGCAGCACACATGCTTCTAGTAACTCTGGTTTCAAATCATATGATCCCTTCTTTGTCTTGAAGACCTTTTGATGTGTGTTCCCAATATTGAGTTTCTCTGCTTTTAATAATCTTATATTCCTTCCTCAATATAAACGTCATGAAAAATACTGAACGCTAATCTTCAAAGATCAAACAGGAAGAAAGAGGTAGGCAGTTCAGTGACTTGAATTCCTGAAATTTCTCATTTAAAAATTTTATTTTAGCTTATAAAAGTCTAGGCTCAAAGAAACGCTTGGTTCCCCTTTGTAAAGTTGAAGTTGCAGGCTCCCCCAAATTTCTGTTAGCTGTAAAATAATTTGGTCTCTCCCTGTCAGGTACCTGAGATGCAGGGGCCCCTTGATCACTATTTATATCTGTATTTGTGTCTACCTAACAGAGGGGGACTCAAAATCAATACATGCTGGCTTTTATTTCACCTTCTTTGCTTTAGCTAGGGCGACCCAGAGTCCAGGTTTGCCTGGGACTGGGGGAATTCATAGGAAAAAGGACTTTCAGGGCTAAAACTGGCATAATCCCTGGTAAACTGGCACCACTGGCTATCCTAGCTTGGGCTTCAAGAACCTTTTTAGGGTGGGAGTTGCGTAGACAATTTGGTAACAGCTGTTTGTTTTTGGAGTTGGTGTTTAAAGGTTTGTGTCTATTTGTTTTTCACGGCAGGCTGGTGCCCAGACCCCGTAATCATAGTTCTGAAACATCATGCCCAGAATTACATCAGGAGAGGATATTAGCAATCCCATGATGAAGGAATGCAGTGCCTGCTTGGGTACTTTACTTGCGCTGAAGTGTTTTAGGAGAATCATGTCTCCTTTCACTTTGTTCCCAACATGGGAACACCAATCACTGAGAGATAATGCATTTCATAATATCTAAGTACGACTGTGACTGTTAAGTGTGTGTGTGTGTGTGTGTGTGTGTGTCTGTGTGTGTCTGTGTCTGTGTTGGGGGCAGGGGGACTGGTTAAAGGATATAATTATTCTAGGCTTCTTTCACATATATATCTACAAAGGCAGACCAAGCTTTTAATATACCTTTGCATAGCGCTCTCAGTTGCCCCCTGGGGAGTTCCAGGATTTCAACATGGGAGAAGCTTTGAGGTGGCAATCAGCTTGGAGGGGGTGTAAGGGATGACATATGGTTTACGGATAGCTTAGCGATGTGTCTTGAAGCTGTTTTTACTTAGTGTGTGTTTATTAGGGGTGGTTTGAAGGGAGATGATGAAACAT